>NW_027069512.1:1962908-2082759 GCF_002906115.3 Quercus suber | reverse complement strand
TTTCAACTTATTTCTTTTTTTATTTTATTTTCCAGTGCAAGCAGCTACATTACTAGTCACTTAACTAGTCCTCAATTGCACTATAAAGATATTGCAGCAATATTGTGTGGGTTTGTCAAATACTTTTTTTTTTTTAATCCAATTGGCCTCAAATCCCTTTAGATTACAATTTCAAGCTGCAGTCCAACGTTCTGTCTGAATTGTGTAGTATATAAGAAAAATCAGAGACTGAGACAGAGAGATTTGCTATATTATTTGCTAAAATATAGGCCGGCAAAAATTCTACCTACTGTATTTAGCTAGAATCCACCCGTGAACAAAATTAATACGGTGGAAATAGCCCCCACACAATTGTCCATGGGGACATTTTACTCCAAGTACTTCATGCAAATACTATTCAGTTTATGTCGGTTAAAAAAAAAAAAATCAACACAATTGTCATTTACTGTTTAATCCAAGTAGACACTTCATCGGTTTAAGTCCGTTACATCAATCAATTTTGTGTTAATTTTCAAATAATTATAGGAAAATAGAATTCTATATTTTTAAAATAAGTACATTAAACTTTTCGTGTTCCGTCTAATTCAATAACATTAACATGTATTGGCAGATAGTTGTCACATTGGGGACCATTTAGAGCAGATGGTGATCATGAATACGTGGAAGCCTGAAAACTGAAAAGAATTTGTTCATTCTGTGATATAACTTAAATTCTGAAATGATATCAATAAAAAGGGATAATAGCTCCAAATGTTTTTATGATAACTACAGTGAAAACCACAAATGAAGCCTCTCTATATCACCAATGAACAAACAATGGTAATTATTTATATTATATAGGGTAATTAGCAATTGGGTTTATGATCAAAGCCGACATGAAAAACATTGATTTCCCTTTTTTTGTTTATGTTTATAAAGGCAATAAAGATAAGGATCTAGTTGATATGAAGGATTTGTCCTTTCTAAATGTTTTTTCAGCAAATACTAAAGTTTTTTCAGCTGCAAGCACCCAAACCACAAGATTGTATAATTTTATAAGTAGACACGACTTAATTGTTCATGAAATCAAGCTACCCTTCCCCACTAAAAGTTGTGGAGGCTATTGCAAGATTCACCCTAATCATGCACTCTTGTATTATTGCTCCCTTTTAAGCTCTAGACCTGAAACAATACCACTACTCTTCCTCTTTGTCTTTCTCTTCCTCCCCTTCCCCCACCACAACCCCCCCTCCCCACCAAAAANATATATAAATATATATATATATATAATAATTACTCTCATAATTATTTCTTTCATATTGAAAAAAAAAATCATATTTTATTGATTTTTTTTGTGTCAAATGAAATTTTTTTTCTTTAATATTATGCTTCATTTGAGTGAAAAGGTAGGAAAGAAAATGAGAATTTTCCATCATTTAGTTGAGGAAAGAAAATAGAGGGGAAGGGAAATTGGGTGAATGATTTTTCTTGGGCCCACAAACTTCTATCCCCACAAATTGGATAGAAAAGTAGGCAAAAAATGTTGATGATAAATGCTTTTACTATTTTACCCTTTGAAACTCATTTGACCAAATATGTTGTTTAGTTTTTTAATAAATGTAATACGAGCAATATGGTAAATCCAACTAAACTTTTTTTTTTATCCTCTCATTATTCTTTCTAGCCAAACAAAGAAAATTCAAATTTAATTTTTACCGTTCCACTTTCCCTTCCTCTTTACCAAACACATATGATGGAAAACTAAAATATTTTGTATCCTCTCATGTTTCTATCCTCCTACTTCTCCATCTTCCTAACCAAACAAATTTGTGTATGATTGCTAAAAATAGTCATTAAAAGTGATTGAAAAATGGCTGAAAAGAAAACTTAACTAAAACCATCATTATAGTTTGGTCAAATGAATATTTTCAAAAATTGAAATATTTCATTAAGGTTACTAATGGTATGATTTATGTGTTGATTTGTTACAAAACTCATGGAGAGGAGTGTCATTTTTGTTAAGGTTTGGAGCGAAATTTCATTCCCAAAACTTTAAGAAAGTTTTTTTTTTTTGTAATTTACTTCAAATAAATAAAGAAAGAAAAAGAAATTTGATATTGCTTGAAGGTCATTCATATTTCCCTTCTTTACTAATTTTTTTTTTTTTAAAACATTCATATTTACTCGAAGAAATCAAGAGTTTTTATTTATTTGTTAGTTTTATCATTTTACATTCTTTTATTTGTCCAATCACTACCCCTAAGGACTTGAAAGGTTATTCTTACCCTTTATTATTTATTTATTTTTCCTTTTAAAAAAATCGCTATAAATTGTTTAGTGAGTTATAAATTAATGTGACTGTGGGTAGATGGAGCTCGGCCCAGACCAAATTCAGGCCAATACCTATAAATATGTGGCCCAACCCATGTGTGAGAGGCCCGAACAAGTTTGTTATATAGACAACCATACTAAGGTCCAAACAAATCACTCTTATCCCCCAAGGAGGAAAGTAGTGTCAAGGATAAATAACACCTTGGGAGAGTCCGCTATCCGAACATGGATCTAGATGCATGGTTCAAGTTACAAAGGAATTATCCCAAGGGCAAAACTAAGGGGGCCCATTTCCTTGATATGAAATTAGACATAATAGAACAATGCCCTACACTCAAGTGGTGAGGCCCATGCACAAGTTGAATATTCTCATCATTACCAACCAACGAGAGTATAAAAGGAGAAAGATTCAAAGGAAAAGGGGTTAAAACATTTTTCAAGGTGAGAAACACGAGTGAATGGGAGGACAACACATTTCTTTTGAGAAAGAATAAACCAGTTGGAAACACATTAAAGATAACTCGGCCACCTAAGAATCTCCTTGGACGGTCTGATAAATAATCTCAAACCATCATGGAGTAACTTTTATTCATCAAGTCATCTGCTTAATCCTTCTTGGGATCACCCATTGTGAGCTATATTTCCAATTACCCACAAATTAATTAATTGTGACCCAAGTCCAAAGGTTGCCATCCCATTGGGCCAGACCTTCACAGTACTCTTAAGAATTAATATATTTAAATAATAATGCTATAGTTACAAACTATTTTATAACATTTTTACAAATTATTGATGTAACAAATTCTTGTTTTTATTTGTATCCACCACTAACACTACTTTTTTACTTAACAACCAGTTATCAAATTAACAATTTGAAAAAAAAAAATTGTAAAATATTTTGTGTTTTTATCATTTCCCTAAGTATTGTAAGTGGGTTTTTGTAAAGCTTAGGGGCTGTTTGGTTTGTGTTTTCAAACAATCATTTTCAGTTTTTAAACACATTTTACGTATTTTCACACATTTTTTTACCCACACATATTTTCATAAATATTTTCAAACAATAATTTTCAATTTTTAAACAGATGTACCAGGCCAGTTTCAAGGATATTGACATCAATTTTCATGCAAAGATGGACATCGAGGCCACTGCGGTGACTCTTTAATAATTTTGTTTTGGGTACGAACTAATAAAGCCAGATTAAAAATTTATAATTGATCTCTTTCTACAAATTAAGAGCATTTTATGCCCGAAACAAGAAGAAAACGCTCTGTAGGATATCTCTGAGAAAGGGGCTTGACTTATGTATTGATAGACAAAACATGACTCGGGTGAGTTTCTCCTCTAGAAGCCAGCTAAAAGCATAGCACCTCAAAGTAGTAAAGACTGAAGTAAACCAATAAAAGTTTGCGCGAAAACAATCTTTAGAATTGCTTTCTTTTTGCTAACAGAATATGTGTACTGTATCAGTTTTAGAAATATAGCTGGTGATTTTAATTTTCTGAAGGCATGGAAAAATTGGTGGAAGTATGAATGATTAGTGGTTTTACAACTGACCAGTATAAGCCTATCCCACAGAGGCTGTAGCATCAGTCATCAGTGCAGAACAACAAAGACAACAAATTGATGCAATTTTTTTGGGGTTTCAAGAGCAAAACATTCTTGAAAACAGGTAACCATGGCAACCCTGCACAGTATCAAGCAAAGGAATTGTTTGGCATGCTTCCTCAGCATTACGGTCCATCCACTTTTCCAAGATAGCTTCAGCAAGAAGAACAATTTGATGCTGCAATACAGCTGCACCCATAGGTCCTACCAAATTCAACCTTGTTGCAGCAGAGATAACATCCCTCATTGTAATAAACAAGTAAGCTCTCTGAGAGGTTCTACTATCCAACCCAAGAAGTCCACATATAAGCCCAAATATAGGAGCATGGTGGAAAGAAATGACCCCAGAACCCAGAGAGGTATCTCTCATGGATTTAAGAGAGGGGATTTCTGAAAAGACAGCAGCAGCCACTCTTATAAGTGCTGATCCTTGTGCAATTGATGCCTTTCGACCCACTTCATTTGTGAGCATTGCATCTAATGTTCTGTCAAGTTTATGCCAGGTTTCCAAATTAGGTGACAAGGTTGCAGAATAAACAAAAGGAAGGAGTAAGCTTCCAGTATTTTCTAACACATGGATCACAAAAGTTTGAAGATCCTCAGGACCTGATACTATACGAGTTTGGATTGCTGCCTCAAGACCAAAAGAATGAGCAAACCCACCTGTAGGAAGGATGGAATCAAGCAATTGCCACTGACTCCACTGTAAATGAGAGTCCATGGAAGTAGATTTCTCACTTTCTTTATTCAATTCCATCCCATCCTCCATTGGAAGAGAGCAAGTACTCTGGATAGACAATCAAATATCATAAATAGCTGTCTCTAAAAGTAAGAAAGTATATAAATGGTCTTAAACATTTTTTTTCACACATTCATTTAATAAAATGGTGCAGACAAACTCAATCTGTTAAGCCTATGCAGTTTAAATGGAAGTAACAAACATTAATACTACTTTTGTCCTAACTACTCTCTTTTTTTCTGCTCAACCAAATGGAAGGGAGAGGGGGAATTGGCTGTTATGATGATATTTAAAGATGACATTTTCAAAGAATTATGTTAGTTAGCTATAGCAAAGGGTTCCTTAAAAAAAATACATGAAAAATTATAAGCTAATAAAAGTAAATTTATTTGCAGGCCAGCTATTCTGCAAGACATTTGGCTATCATCCTTACATTTGTCTACAATGCTTTTAAGCTTTCAATCCTCCTAGACATCCAAGCATAAGTCTAGTGAAAGATTTCCAGTACCTCACACTTGCACATTCATTTTTTTTTATGCAGTAAGAATGGAACTGAAAAGGGCCAACATTCTTTTCAAGGAAATTTAGAGGATCAAAATTAGTGAGAAGAAACTCAACCTCTATAATTCACATAGACCTTTAAATTCTGCAAAGAAAATCAACAAGCAACGACCACCAAGGATTGCATTCAGTGATATAATGGGGCCACTTGTAATCACCAGGTCAAGTGCCAATAAAGTCAAATAAGGTAGGTACTGTAGGAGGCGTCATCAGATATGATTAGGAAATCATTAATGTTGCCTTGCAGCTCACCAAGCCTGCTCATTTCATTTGGTACAGCTTATTTTCAAGTCGTTAGAAAATGGGCTGCTGCTGTATCTAGAAAATAGTGATGTTTAAAAATTTTGGTAAATCCTATTAAACATTGGTTCTAAACAAAATTATTGACCAAATATCAACCAGATAAACTACAAATCCGGTCTAAGAGATTAATCACAAATCAAAACAATGAAAACCACTCAAAACCCTAAAAATTTTACCTTTCTCTCTAGTCTCTGCTCTCCGCCTCTCTCTAGTCTCCAGTCTCCACTGTTCAGCCTCAGCCTCTCTCTGATTCTCTGCTCTCCGCCTCTCTCAAGTCTCAACTGCTCACCTCACCGTACCAGGTCCTGAGGTTCAGGAATCAGGTATAACTATTATAAATATTTGGGCACAGGGCACTCCATTTTATTCGTTAAGAACTTAAGACAACTTTGTTTATTTGGGCCCTCCCTGGCTGCTTTTGTAACTTTGTTTATCACTTAGCAGTTTATCATTATGGCTGCCTGGACCCTCCCTGGACTGGGCGTTAAGTTTGGGCCTTCAAGTTCTTTTTTTTTTTTTTTTTTTTTTTTTAAAGCCTGCATTTTTTTTTTGTTATAGCAGGATTTTTTTTTTTTTTTTTTTTGGTGGGTGGGTCTTATTAATAAGTCTTGTGTCAGTGTTATGGCTGTGCTTAAATTTTTGTTATGATTGTGCTTTTTTTTTCTTTTTTTTAAATTTATGTAAGTTAAGATTGCTAAAAACTTGTTATTGTTCAGTGAAATTAACAATACTCTTTATATAAATCAAATTCTATTTCTCATTTGCTCTACACTTAAAAGTTATTTTTTATTTTAGTCTTTATAAATATATTGTTTGATTAGAAATGTCAATTAGAAAATATGCATATGGATATGAAAAACTTTAAAAAAAAAAAAAAATAAAAAATAATTGAGTCTTAAAAATGATCAATGGATAAATTTGTTATTAGTAATAAACAAAATATAACACAAAATTTAGATGAAAATATCACAAATGAGAAAAAATTCACCAAAATAATTTAGAAGAAAATGATGTTCAATTTTGTAATACAACAAATCTTGATAATGAATTTCAAAATAATTTAGAAGAAAATGAAAATAATGATGAAAAATATAATATAAAAATATTAAATAAACATTAATTTAATTAATATATAAGTATAAAAAAACCTCATTTTTAGTTCTTGCCTTAAGCCCCAAAATGTCTAGGGCTACCCCTGTTTCTTCTCATCCTCTTTCTGCCTCAACCCACATCACACCGTGCTCCATGGCTGACCACCAAGCTCTCCTTCTAAACCTCCATGGCCAGAGCTTTTCAAGCTCATCACCTCCAACCACGCACCACTGTCGAAACCTAGCCAAAATCAAATTACGACCACCACCACGGCCAAAACCCAGCCAAAATCAAATCGCAACAAAAACCCAGAAGCCCACCAAATCACAAATCAAATCACACCCACCAAAATCAAAGCAAAAAAACCCACAAAACAACTAAAATCACAAAAATGAAAAACACTAAAAGTGAACCCACAGTTAAAAAAACATATATTGGTTTTGTTATTATATTTTAGAAAAAAAATCATCTTATTGAACTAATTTTAGATCCAAATTAATCAAACACATACCACAAGCAAGAATGATAGACTGAAAGCAAAGCAAAAAAAATGGTATTTCCCAGAAAAGTGTTTTTAGAAAATAGAAAGAGTAAGCAAAATATAAAAACTATTTGCTTCATAATCTCAAATAAATAAATAAATAAACAAAAATCACACACCATAATCCGATAAAGCCCTATGAGCCACAATTTCATCTAAAAGGATCATCTGAGTTGAGAGGAAGAGATTTTCATAGTCTTTGGCTCGGCAGCACAATCTTCGATTTCCTTTCTTGACATGGCTTTCGCTCGCTCCTTTCCTATCAGCCTAGGCAACATATAAAGAGAAATGAAAGGAAGAAGAACAAAGCACCGCGTAAAAAAGAAGAAAGGAAAAATGGTGAGAGAAGAAAGACGGACTAAGATCAGGTGCACTGTCGTAAGTATTTTTTTACATTTTTTACTCTTTTTTTTTATAGCTTTTTAACTCTCCTTTAATATATTTTATTTAATTGTTGAGATTGAAAGTTGTTTTTTCAACTTTTAATCTCAGCCATTAATTACAATTACATAAGGTATTGCACTTGAATCTGAAAAAGACAAAGAGACCTACACATACACATACACATACACATACATAAGCAAGCATTACACATACACATACACACACTTACATAAGCACACATACACACACATACATAAACATACACATACACATACACATACAAATACAAATACACATAAACATACATACATATACACATAAATATACATATACATAAATATAAACACACATACACATAAACACGTATAAACTCACATAAATGTAACGTAAACATACATAAACTTAAATAAAACATAAACACACATAAATGTTCGATTTAGCACACCAAAGTAACTAACGAAATTGTTTACGGATTAGTGTTAGTTTTCAATTTTTTCGAGTCTATATGAGGGTTTAATTTTTCTCAGTGTGTACGGGTATTTATGTCTATGTATGTTTATGTTATTGTGTGTGTTTATGTGTGTGTGTATTTATGTTTGTTTGTTTTATTTATGTTTGTTTATGCGTGTTTATATGTATGTGTGTTTATGTTTGTTTGTTTTTATGTTTGTTGTATTTTATTCATGTATGTTTATGTGTATGTGTTTATGTTTATATTTATATTTATAATATAAACATACACACGTACATAAACATGCATAATATAAATGAACATAAACATAACACAATGCTAAACACATATACAAACTCATACCATCACACATACATAAACACATAACAACACACACATAAACATACACATACACATATACACTCATATACATACACATACATAAACACACATACACATACACATAATTTTTAGTTCTCGTCTTACCCCAAAATGTCTAGGGCCGCCCCTGGCAGAGCACAAAACAATTGGAGAAATGGTAATTCTTTTGGCTTCCCTTAAACTAGCCTCCTACCTAATCTTACAACTAGGATTTGGCTTGTGTCCGATGCAATATTGGGCACTCGATACAAAATTGACCACGTGTCAGTCTCGTTACGTTCGTTCCTCTAGTGTCCCCAAACACATACACATTCAATGACTTCTATTCTATTCCAATTTTTTATAACAGTTGAATTGCAACTATATGATTCCTTGTCTTATTTAATTTCAAGGTGAACTCTTTCCAAATTCGCCTAGGCATTGGTTACGAGCAAAACATATAATACTAGTAAATTTTCACAAAAGTTGGTAATCAAAAAAAAAAAAAAAAAAAAAAAAGATACAATCAGATCACAAGAAAGGGTAAAGGTCACAAAAAAATATAAAATTCTTGCATTTTGCAATTTAGTTTTCAAGATTCACCAATATTTATTTTGCAATTAGTAGTGAGAATGA
Organism: Quercus suber; assembly: GCF_002906115.3. Classification (NCBI taxonomy): domain Eukaryota; kingdom Viridiplantae; phylum Streptophyta; class Magnoliopsida; order Fagales; family Fagaceae; genus Quercus; species Quercus suber. The sequence goes on along the minus strand of NW_027069512.1, from coordinate 2,073,776 downwards.
GATGACATATATATATATATATATAACCAAAGCACAATCTAAATAGATATATAGACAAATTAAACCTTCAAGAAAATAGAGAGAGAGAGAGAGAGAGAGAGAGAGAGAGAGAGAGAGAGAGAGAGAGAGAGAGAGAGAGAGAGTACCTGAGTGTGAGTTGTGAGGCAGTGGTTTCGATCAATGAGTTGATTCCTCGCAGTCGCAGCAGACAGTGGATTCGCTCATCTCAACGGGTATTTGAGAGCTTCTGCACTAACAATTCAAAATATTTGAACTTTCGATTTATTAGGTGTTATTCATCCATAATATGTATAATTTTTTGTTTTATAAATCCCATAATATATCTTATTGATTTTATTACAACTGGACTTTAAAATATTTTGTCTTAAATTAAGTAGTGCTACGAATTTTTTTTTTTTTTTGGCTAAATTATTACTAAATTGGTCCTAAAATAATAGGATAATGGTTAATTTGACTTAATTAATAGTTAAGCCACTATCTAACTTTCAAAATAAGTGTTCCTCAAAAAAATAAAAATAAAAAAACTTTCAAAATCAGTAAATATCATCCTCAACTTTCAAAATCAGTAATAAATATCATCCTTGAATCTACATTGTATCTAAATTTTAATGAAACAAGTTACTGCAGTAAATATAGTACAAATTGTAAGGTTATTATAAAAAGTGTACAAAAATCAAAATCAAAATTTAAAAAAAAAAATTATTAATTTCGTTAAACTTTAATATAGAAGAGAAAAACAAAATGACTTGATTTTAAAACTTGATGGATGAAATTGATACAATTGTAAAGTGAGTACTATTTTTTTTATTTTACAATTAGATGGTTACAACTTACCACTAATGAAATCCCAATCCTCTTAATATAAGAGAGTAGATTATATCATTGAGTTAAAGACTTTTTATCACCAAAATTACATTGAACTTCATCGTATAGTTTTAGGAATAATCAATAATTTAAACTTTTTTTTTTAACTAAATTGAAATTTACACCTTAAAGTTAAAGGTAATTTTAATTTTTCCTTTTAAAGTTTTAAAATTTGAATATGTAAGTATGTACCCCAAGAGCATTCGCATCAAACTAGTTGATCTAGTCTGATGATAAAAATATAGTTAAAGGCACACAAAACTCTCGTACATCAGTCTCAATAAACTAGCACAAAAACTTTAACAAAAAACAATATCGTTGTTGTGGGCTATTTGTGTTACACTGGACTGCCTTCTGCGGTACTGTTGTTGTACTAGGCTGGGCTACCTCCTGCAATACTAGACCCAAATGTTTTGAGTAAGGGAGTTGAGACTAGTCCAACTAGAACTTAACTTGGGCCGGCTTGTGCGCAAACTATGCCTCGTCTACCAGGAATATGCTTACGGTAGGCAAAGCTATTCTGAGTGAGTTGTGGCAAGCAAACATGATAATAAAACAAAAGAGAAGAATACTTTGGCTTCTTAGTTAAAGTGAATAGTTAACCCTTACTTAAGAATGGTAATCATAATAACAACAATTAAAACAAGCACGTGAATAAGTGGTCAACATGTGGGTCAATCAAAAAAAGAAAGAAATCAGAGTAAGTCTGGTTCGCAAGACCAAAACTAGAAAGGAAAGAACGCCTCTTCTCAACGCAATTAATCTCCCAGGAAAACCCCTGCCACAGAAATTAATCACCTTGAGGGAAACAAACCTGAATGGTTTGTGCCCCGAGGAACCTTTTTGTTTTTGGCAGAGAGCAGGATTTAGAGAGGGAGAGAGGGAAACAACCTATTGGTGCATACCTGCTGAACTAACTCTCTGTTTTTTCTTTTTTCTTTTTTTCTTTGTTTCAGTTTTCCTCTTATCTTTATTTTCTTTTCTTTTGCTCTTGTTTTCTATTTTGTGATTTCCTCTCAGATGGTTGTTACAATGATTCTAGTGTTCTCCCTTTTATGCGCATGGCAAGGGCCTCTTTTTATAGCGCTTGCTGTGGTCGGATTTTACTGTTTTAGCTCTTAACCACCTTTGTCTAGTTTGGGTGTACTTGCCGACCACCACTGGACCGTCTGTGTGCCACTCCATTTCACTAGACAAAGAGGACTATTTTGTTTTTTAATCTGCCATGGGACCCTTTCCTACCACGGTGTGGGTGCTCTCTCTCCCTATCCCTCATGGCATGCACCTAGTAGTTCCAACTCAGTTTTGCTTCTTTTGGGAGGTATGTCATCCCAGCAGGACGTATCCCCCAAAAGAGTTTGAGTAGGAACCCCAAAATAGGTTTTTCCCTCTCCCCACCGCCAAACCATGCCCTCTTACCTCTGACCCAGGACCTCACCATGTCCCATATTGGCTGGGTACAGGCTGGTGATGTCTAAGCCTTACGTGTGCCTTCTTTCCATATGTGTCCAAAATCTGCTTGCTGCTCATTCATTCGCCGTGGTCTGGAGGCTTGTCTGCACAGTCTACCGTCCGTTCTTGACCTTTTATGTGAGCTGCTTTTTGATTTCCCACTCCCGTTAGGGGCTGGGCTTTGTTTGATACTGGGTTTTATATTTCTTTCAACCCATTTCTTGATTGCCCTTATTTCCTGCCATATCACTCTGTCATTCCTGCCGTAATGACTCACTCCTACTGGGCCTTTTTAGGCCTATCGTTTATTCTTTCCCTCGGTAGCTTAGCATGGCCACTGGTGTTTCTACTCATGGGCTCCAGTGTCTCTTTTGTTTTTTCTCTTGAGCATCCTTTGGCCATTTGCCTTCTTTGGGTTTCCTTGACCCTTTTACTAACTTTGCATTCCCATGGGCTTTTACTAACTTCATTGGGCTTCCTTGACCCAATTACCTTATTCTCATCCTTAGGGTTCATGAGCTTGCCATTAACCCCTTACTTTCTTTGTTTGTATTACTTTGGGCCTGTAATGGACCATTCTCACTTTTTTGTATCATATACTGCCCATGGGTATGCTATTTCTCTCTTTCTGGGCTTCTTTAAGCCCATTTGCCTCCTTAAGGCCCATTTGTTTGTTTCATGGGCCTATGATCCATTATTCCTATCGCTTGGGTCTAATGGTCTTACCATCTGTTTGCCTACCAACCCTTTGCTGCCCTTGCTGCTGGGCTTTCTTCTTTCTACTTGGATTCTCGAAAATGACCCTCAACAATCGTCTCTAATGGTAAGGGTAAGGCACTTTCATCGCTGCACCAAATAAATTCATTTTTTATTTCCCTCTCTTTCTCTCTCTCTAACGATATCGTTTCTTCTTCTCTCTGTTGTGTGCCTTTTGGTCTTGTTTCTTCTCTCTCTCACAATCAAATGCCTTGGGGTCTCTCTCATAATCAACTGCCTTTGGGTCTTCTCTCACAATCAATTTCCTCTACGTATAACATCAACATCTCGCTGAAATTAGATCACAATTTGGTTGTTGGTGACTATTGAATAGGTCGCGATTTGGGTTTTTGGCACCAGTGGAGATGGGCGACAATTGAGATGGGTTTCTGGTTGGTGTGCAACGGTTGAGTGCTGGCTCAACACCCTTGGTTTGAAACCAAGATTTGTTGGGTTTTGATGGTGGATCTAAGACACTTTATTTGGTGGTTGTGTACTTATGTTTGTTTTGGCTTTGGTTTGGTTGTGTAACTTTTGTTGGAGTGTTTATGGATATCCATGTCTAGACGCAGATGTAGTGTGACGGTTGTGGTAAGTGATTGGATTGTGTTGGATGGTTATGCGTTTTGGGATGGCTGTGCTAAGTGACTGAATTGTGTTGGGTGGTTGTGGGTTTTGGGATTAAAATTGTGAATAGAAAGAAAATAATATTTAATTGAAACAATGATATAGTACTGAGGCTGATATATATGTGTATAAAAAAATAGATAGTTAAATTAGAAGAAGTAGTGTTTTTTTGTGTTAATTTGGTTAGAAATTTGAGTAGATTGATGTGAATGCTTTAAGGTTATATATCGTTTTGATTTAAGCCATTCTGTTTGTATATGGTAATGAAATTTTTGTTAAGAGCCCCTGCAATTAAAAATGACATAGTTTTAAGAATCCAAAATTTGGAACTTTAGTGAGAATATTAAAATTATCCCAAATGTTTAGCATGTATATTGCAATTTAGTGAAAAATCATTTAAACATTTTTGGGGACAAAATTAAAAATTCCCCAAATTTTAAGGATTCAAATTACAATTTATTTTATTATTATTTTCTAAAAAACAAAATACATTAACAATTTTTTTTTCTCTAAACTATTAAAAGTGTTATATTAATATATTTTGTTCTTAAACTTTAAAAAATATCTTTTTTTTTTAAAAAAAAATTATTAAAAAAAAATTTTCGTGTTTATTTTCACCCCTAAGCTTTGAAAATTTTTTTTAAAAAATTAAGGATAAAAAATGAACTTTTAATTTTTTTTTTTGATACAAGATAGAAAAACTATTTTAACATAATCTAAGTGTATATGTGTGGTTAACAAATTTGTTTTTTCTCTAAACTATTAAAAGTGTTATATTAATATATTTTGTTCTTAAACTTTGAAAAAAATTTCTTCTTTTTTTTAAAAAATTATTGAAAAAAAAAGTTATTTTCGTGTTTATTTTCACCCCTAAGCTATTGAAAAATTATTTAAAAAAAATTAAGAATAAAAAATGAACTTTTAAATTTTTTTGATAAAAAAAAAACTACTCTAACCTAATCTAAATATTATATTTTGTGTTAATATAAAATATTATATGGTGTGAAACTCCTCTTTGGAAACTTGAACTCTGTCTTTACCTCTATCTCACAAATACTTTACTTTAGAATGACCATCGCACTATGATTTGAACTTTTTAAAATTTAAGTATTGCTAAAAGCAATACAAATTTAAAGATTAAAACAATATTGAGCGCTAATTATTACTTACATACATTATGGACGAACAGTACGCGCACATCAATTAAAATCGAGTATTTAAAATACAATTTAACTTAAATTCGTGTTTTCCTGAACAATTTTACGATTTCAATTTTATAACTAATTCATATTTTGTACGCACAATATCTAATAAAGTTGGGGACAGATGTGTGCGAGAATCTGATACCAACAAACATAAACCATTCTTCTCGTTTCTCAAAAAAAAAAAAAAAAAACAAACATAAACCAACAATAAAGACAAACGACGTTACGCAAACATGGACTACAACAGAGAGAAAACCCCAAGTCGGAGGAGTTGTTGAACACTTGAACCAACCAGTTCAAAAAACACAAAAGCTCCCAAAATAGTGGTACCAATTTTTTTTTTTTTTTAGATTGTCCTAAATGGAACCCACAGTGTCATCCCATCACCACCGCCACCACCACCAACTCCTCCACTTCTAGCGGTTTTGCCCAAACCAGTGATCTCTCCCCACATCAGTTGGAGTTTCTGGACCAACATTTCCGAACCCACCAAGATCTCCTCTCAAACTCCCCATCTCTTCTCATCACTCAGCAAACGCTGCTCTGATCTCGACACCCACCTCCTCTCCCTCGGAACAAGCCTCACCAAACGCGCCGTTTCATGGATCTCTCGTTCCTTCGCTGCCAAAACCTCCCTTCACAATCTCAATCTCAAACTACACAACCTCAACCTCCGCACTGTTCCCAAGGTTTGTTTGTGTTGTTTGGTTTCATTTCTTAATTTACGTTGTTCGAACTATTGTTTATATGTAATATGTTTATGTTCTAATTTTTTTTTTATGGGATTGTAGATGGGTTTGGTTCGAAGATACGGGTGAAGAGTTGCCTCTGGCTTTACTTGCTAAGCAAGTCAGGCAAATTGAGAGTATTCGCAATTATATTGGTGGGTTACAACCAATTTCTATTTCTATTTCTTTTCCATTCTTATGCTTTTCTGAATGTGTACCAACTTGACAAATAGTATTACTGTTACCAACTTCATAGCCTTAAATTTCCTTCACATGCATTTACTTCACTTGTGTCTTTATTAGTCAATGGTGTATATCTTTGTTGGCATCCATACCTGTCAGTCTGAGTAATTATGTCATCTAGATTTGATTATTAGTTTGATTCATAGGCTTAGATTCTTGTGGACATTAACATTATCCCAATTCCATCTGTTAACATTTTATTTTTTGGCCAAAATACACTATTGGTCTTAGACTTTAGTCCATAAGTGATTGTAGTCACTCAAGTTTAAACTGATCACTTTGAGTCCCTAAAAAATTTTAGAGTGATTGATTTTGTTCCTATCAAACTTAATGTGATCACTTTAGTCCCTAAGTGATGATGTGTCAAATTTTTAGTTTGTCACATCATCTAAGTGACTAAAAGCAGATCGCTTTAAACTTAAAGACTAAAATCGATCATGGGGTAAACTTTATGGATTAACAGTAACATCCCTCCCCTTTCCCACTTGACTTACCAAGGCATAAGCTAAACTTACTTTCTTATTATCTCAGAAACTGCTCTACGGTTGGAAGCTCTGGTTGGGGATCTTGAAGATGCTGTTTTCTGCGTTGTGAATCGCCACTCTGGGTTCCTCTTCTCAGCAAAGGTTTTAAAGTCATCAATTGCTACTGTAATGGTCTAGTCCCTTCACCCCCAGCCCCTTCCTTTTGTTTTGCAGTATTCCTGGTTGCATGTTGAAGTGGTAGTTTAGTTGATGGGAGCCAAAATGTTGAACATTAATATGTGTTGGAATGCAGGACTCTGGACCAAAGCAAGAAAAGTTGCTTCAAGCCATAAAAGCCATGAATGATATTGAAGAAGCATTAGTACATGTTGTGAAGTTCCACCCTCAGTGGCGTAATCTTTTGATATCTGTTGATAATAGGGTAGATAAAATTTTGGCGGTTATTAGGCCACAAGTTTTTGCCGATCACCGAGCTCTTCTTGCTTCTCTTGGATGGCCACCAAAATTTTAACATCTAAAATTGAAAGCGACAAATATCTGGTCTCCCTAACCCTCTAGTTTTGATGCAAGGTGACAAAAGAGAGAGATATTCTCATAGCTTTATAGCTCTTTGTGCTTTGCAGCATCTGCAGAAACGGAGGGAAGAACGACAGCATAATTTTTTTGGGAAAAAGGAGTACAGTTTGCAGCTTTGGGCTATTGATGAACTGGTATCTCCTATTGCATCACGGATGGAATACCACTTCTCAAAATGGGCTGATCAGCCTGAGTTTATTTTTGCTCTTATGTATAAAATTACTAGGGATTTTATTGTTGGAGTGGATGATGTGTTGCAACCTTTGATTGATAGAGCAAGACTGGTAAGTTGTAGTGCTAGAGAAGCTTGGGTGTCTGCAATGATCCAAATGCTGTCTGGCTTTTTAGCAAAGAGATTTTTCTCTGGTCTTGCTGAAAGATACAAAGAAAAACATATGACATCTGAAGTTATGACTTCATGGCTTCATCTGATAGACCTTATAGTTGCTTTTGACAAACAGATGCAATTGCTTGTAAATTTGGAAACTGGTCTCTTCCTGGCAGAGTCTGAAAGGTTTGAAGGCCTTTCAAGAGGCATATCAGTATTAATGATATTCCATGATAGGCCTGATTGGCTCAAGATTTGGGCAAAGATGGAGCTCAAGGATGCTTGTAAGAAACTAAAGGCAGAAGTGAAAGATGAGAGAGCTTGGATAGTTGATAACAAACATGGATTGGCAACATACACTGAGCAATATCTTCTTTCTACTAGAGAAGACCATAAAGCTCCATTCATTGCAGAATCCGCCCTTAAAATTTCCTGGGAATTGATTGAACGATGCCGAACTATGCCAGCCACATTACTACGTCTACGATTTATCAGATCAACTGCAGTCAAATTCCTCTGGTACTTTTTTGAAGTACTGCTTTTCCGCTTCAAGGGAACCGAATTCTCTCCTGACAATTATGATGATGGTGCATTGATCAGATTATGTGGACTGATTAATGCTGCCAGGTATGTTGATTCTAAACTGCAAGAATGGAGTGATGATGTGGACTTTCTTGAGATGAGAATTGCTGAAAATGATTCCAAACTCCATAACAAAGATGAAGGTATCGACTGGGGGTGCTTTTTTGGAGAAGAAATAAAAAATTTGTCTGAACTCGAGACCAATTGGCTTATGGAGATAATTGCTGTTATTCTTCGTGCATTTGAAAATCTTTCATGGGAATATGTCCAAAATAAAGAACATTTTGAGGAAAACAAAGAAGTTTTGTCTCCAGTTAGATTATCAGCAACCATGGATCTAGTTGTATGCACTGATATTGTTGAAGCATTAGATGTTCTAAGAAGTCAGCTTCAAGTTTTGAAGACGAGCCTCAATCCAAAAGACTTCTTGGATTTATGGAGAAGTGTTGCTGAAGGACTTGACCATTTCATTTCTTGCAGCATTCTCTCAAGTGAGATTCACTTTTCTGACAGGGGGGTCGGTCAGTTTGAAACTGATATGCAAGCATTGTTTTGTATTTTTCAGCCTTTTTGTGCTCGGCCCCAAGCGTTTTTCCCTTGTATTAAAGAGACTCTTAAGCTTTTAAAATTGAAGAAGGAAGAGGTTAAGCATTTGCAAGTAGTTTTATCCACTGGCGAAAATGGAATAAAATACTTGCATCTTTCTGGAATTTCTCAAATACCTTTTGATCAAGTTGATAGAGTTTTGAGGAACAGGAAGTTTGGAACTTGATATTTACTATGGTAGCAGATAGGATTTTTAAAATAATTTTAATTTTCTCACTTGCAGCTGGTTGTAGTTGAAATAGAATGGTACTTTCTTTTTGTAATTATTTAATCTAATTTAGCTGGCTCTTTGAAGGCAACTGAATGAAATGCTACACAGAAGAGATTACAGTTCATGGTTGCCACTTGCCACTCATAAATTTAAGTTACTCCCTCCATTTTTTATTTTTACTCTTCTAGTGTGTTTGGATAGAGAGGGGAGGAGAGGGGGTGATGCGGGAGATGCAAGAAAATTATTATTTAATATTATTTATGCGTGCAAGTCAATTATATTTTTATGTTTTAGGTCCTAGTAGTTTATTTGGCTATTAGTATTTTAATTTGGGAAGCAAGGTTATTTTTGTAATAAGGCAATATGGGTTTCCTAACCAATTAGAATTAGGGTTTAGTAATCCTTTATAAACAACCTATTGTACTCCTTAAAGAGATAGTTGATATTTTGATGAACGAAAAAAATAGCCGTTTGGTCTTTCTTTGGTCTGGTGCTGACTCCAGGTCTATCCTCGGTGTTGACTCCTAGTGGTTTCTCCGTTTGGTACTGACTCCAAGCAAGGCCTAGGTGCTGACTCTAGGTTATATTTTTTATTTTTCCGTTATTTCAGTTTTGTTTTGGTTGCCCTGCGTCAGTTTTGGTATCAAAGCAAACACCGATCTGTTGAAGCACCGCAGGAAAGAGCCAGAAAATATCACCAAAAAAAAATAATAATAAATCCCTCACCATCTTGTTTTTTTCTCCACTAGAGAGTTGCCTCTGTCATTTTTATGCTTGGTGCAAGAAAGTGGTCATACAGTTGGGTTTCCCATTAAAAAAAAAAACCAACACAAGCCAACAGCCACAAACCAAGACCCACAAATCAACCTTCAGCCACCGCAGCCCATCCCCACCAGTTGTAGACCCATCAGCCACCGCCGTTGACACCACCTTCGCCCCTGACCACCGCCGCTGAGGACGTCAGCCACCGTCGATGCAAGACCCAAGATAGGCAGCTGCCACTCTGTCGTAGTCTTCCCCGTTTTGCGTTGTTGCAGTCGTTGATCACAAGCACTGCCGTCCATCGCCGAGCCGATTATTTCGTGTCTTTTAGTTTCTGAGTTTTCTTTTAAGGGTCCGTTTGGTTCCCGTAAAATATTTTCTGGAAAATACTTATTTTCCGGAAATGCTATTTTTCGGAAAAGGAAAATATTTTCAAGTGTTTGGTTATATTATGAAAATTGTTGTGGAGAATATTTTCATGTGTTTGGTTCTATTAGGAAAATGCTATTTTCCTACAATTTTTTTCCGACAACAAATTCCGGCAACAACAACACAGCAACAACAACATCCGCCAACAACAACAACAACAACAACATCCGGCAACATCCGACAACAACAACAACAACGCAAATTCCGGCAACAACAACACAAATTCCGGCGACAACAACAACAACAACAATTTTCATTCCTCAGCTCCCAAACAAATATTAACATCAGTCCTCAGTCCACAGCCACAAAAATACAAAACCCAAAGACAAAAAATCATCAACAACAACAATCAAACTTTTAAAAAAAAAAAAAACTGAGAAATCGAGGAAGAGGGAGCGACGGGTCTAGGTTTGGGTCTGGGTTTTTAAAAAAAAAAAAAACTGAGAAATCGAGGAAGAGGGAGCGACGGGTCTAGGTTTGGGTCTGGGTCGACGACGAGGTGCGATGGCGCGGTGCGATGGCCCGATCGAGGAGGCGATGGGTCTGGGTCGAGCGGCATTGGAGCGATCGGCGCGGTGCTGCGATTTCCCTTTGATTGATCAGCGCGGTGCGATGGCGAGGTGCGATGGCGCGGTTCGTGGGTTCGTCGGTTTGTGGCGCCGGCGAAGTCGAAGGCTCGTGAACGCCGGCAATGGGTTGTGGCGTTGGTTCGTTCTCTCTCTCGCTCTCTCTCTCTCTCTCGCTCGGTTTGGTTCTTCCTTCCTCTCTCTCTCTCTCTCTCTCCCTCTCTCTCTCTTTTTCCGGAAACACTTTGAAGTGAAAATAGGTACTGAAAATGATTTCAGTTGGGTAACGGAAAATTTGGAAGTGATTTTCCGGAAAATATAATTTTCCGGAACAGCCAAACACGCGAAAATGTGGAAAACCATTTCCGGAAATGATTTACTCCCAATTCAAACGCAGCCTAAGTCTGTACCTGAGTTCTTTTAAAATCCTACATTTGAGTTTTCATTTTAAGTCCGTGTCTGTAGCTCTTAAAGTAGCAAAGCATTTTATTATTTTGCAACAAAAAAAAAAAAATGTTACTGTAGCAACCCATTGTAAGTATTGGGCCCTTAAGTTGCTTATCCACAGATCCATTTTGTGCAAACAGACCCACTCACTTGAGGAGCCAAGCTAGTGACCGTAGTGCAGCAAATTGGCCACTGACAAGGAGAAAATCACAGCAGCTATTTGTTGAATCACTATTTTAGAGAATCATGGTAATATTAAAAGCACCTTATTTTGATGGTGATGATACTTATCCACGAAATTTTGTCAACTGGATGAATGGGATGGAACAATTCTTTAAGCAAGCAAATTGGGCAGATAACAAAAAAGTTAGGTATGCTAAGTTGAAGTTAAGAGGTGAAGCACAAATGTTTTGGGAGAAGCTTGAATATTTCCGCTATATGAATTATGAACCTGCCATTAGTGTGTGGGAAGATATGAAAGAAAAGCTTTGTGATGAGTATTTGTCACCATACTATCAAGCTAAATATCTACCCCAATCTTAGTGTGGTACTTTTTAAGTTGAAACAAATACAATGAATTCTCATCCTCACCCTATTTCATGTCCTGAGCGCACTTTTGAACAATATACCAAGGAATTATCTACCAGGGAAGTAACGGAATTAACTGTAAAGCTCATGAAAGACGTTCAAGACAGGATTGCTCAGATGAAGAAAATGAAGACTCAACCCGATTCAATTGGGAAACCAAGGATAATTGATCACAATGAACTTATTGCTGCCCCCATAGAAGACAACATTGATGGTGATATCTTGGTCGTGGAGAATCCTCTAGGAACATCAAAGCCTAATGTTGACACAGACATATATGCCTCGACAAGTGTTGCTTTAACAAGCGTGCAAGGAAATGAATCTATTCAAGAACAGCAAGGTGAAAAGATGGTGCCTAAAGAGAGTATTATGTTAAAGGGTGCACATGATGTGAAAGTTGAAGTTGTTGAATTTGCTTTTGATCAACCCTCCACAGTCCTTGAAGATCTACATCTTGGTGAAGTTGAAGAGGTTAAAACCACAATGCTTCCTATGGTTCATAAAGTTCAAGAAGAGATTATACTGATTCCACACATTGATTTTGTTATTCCAAATGAGTTTGATGTGGTGGAATTCAAGGTTTTTTTTTTCCCCTGTTCTCCCTAAGGTGATTTCAAACTTGAAGCAAGTGTTATTTGTCAATATCCTAATCCTTCAATACTTTAAAACTTGAGGTCGAGTTTTCTCCAACCAGAGGAGAATGATGAGGGAGATGCAAGAAAATTATTATTTAATATTATTTATATGTGCAAGTCAATTGTATTTTTATGTTTTAGGTCCTAGTAGTTTATTGGGCTATTAGTATTTTAATTTGGAAAGCAAGGTTATTTTTGTAATAAGGCAATTAGAGTTTCCTAGCCAATTAGAATTAGGGTTTAGTAATATTTTATAAGCAACTTATTGTACTCCTTGAGGAGATAGTTGATATTTTGATGAATGAAAAAAATGGTCGTTCGGTTTTTCTTTGGTTTGGTGCTGACTCTAGATCTACCCTAGGTGCTGACTCCTAGTAGTTTCCCCGCTTGGTGCTAACTCCAAGTAAGGCGTAGGTGCTAACTCCTAAGTCATATCTTTTATTTTTTCGTTATTTCAGTTTTGTTCTGGTTGTCCTGTGTCAAGGGGTTAAAGGGAAAGGGATATGGGTTGCTTAATTAATCTTATCTGGATAAATTTTAAGAGGGAGAGGGAAAGGGGTGTGAAGGGATTTGGAGAAATAAGATACCCCCACCAAAACCCCTCATTTTTAATTCCTTCCAATTGGAGAAATTTGAAGGAGGGGGTATTTCATGAGATCGTCTCACTACACAATTTTACAATTTTGGAGGGGAATAGGTTCCACTTATATAGTTATATTATGATTTTTAAATAACAATTTTGTTTATGATGTCAATTTATATACATTCCTATAAATTTAAAAAAAGAAAAAGGTATAATCCATCGTCAATTTATAAGATGTCTTATTATTTATTCCATCCCATTTCAATTTTAGAACATTCAAATAAAGAGGAGGGATATGTATTCTCTTGGTAGATTGTGTTTGAGTTTAAATTCAATCAGGACTTTGTGTAAACCCAAGTATTTACGCCCTCCAATGAGATAGTGCCATGTTAGCACTATTTTACTCTTTACCTTTGTAACAATTTCGTTCTTGAATTAAAAATTTACCATTATGACAATTTTATTCTTGTGTTTAGAATTTACTGTTGTGATGATTTTACTTGTGTTTAGAATTTATCGTTGTGACAATTTTACTCTTGTATTAAGAATTTATTGTCCTAATGATTTTACTCTTTTACATTATCAAAAATAATTTTTGGAAGCATAAACTAAGAAAAGATAATGCTTTCACTTGAAGAAGTTTTATTTGCTTGAAGGAATTTTGTCCTCTTATTTTATTTTATTTATTTTTAGCTATCAGGGAATCATAAGGAAATAAAGTAATGCTAATAACATTTTTACTAATAATACCTCTTGAGATGTTCAACATTCCATAGACAGAGCAATTTGCTTCCATCCAATGCCTCTAAATTGATGAAACCAAAAATGGTCGTCAGTTGAATTCCTCATCCACTTCTTCTTCTTCCTTTCATTTACTAACTATGCCTTTGGCCATCAATGTGTTTTCTCCATTCATGTACTTTTGTGTTTTGAACATAAGATTTGTCATCGTGGTTGGTGGGCTCTTTGCCATTGCAAAAATAAAGTCTTCCGATGTTAGCCCTGATTGGAAATCAATTAGCGAGACTTGATCATCTGCCTTATCCACTTCTAAGATTTCTCTGTTAAAGCGTTTCCCAAAAGCCCTGAAGATTTCCCCCTCCTGCTGTTTTATCATCAATAAATAAGCAATTGGTATTTTGTGTATTTGTCCTCCAATGAAGTGTCATGCGAATGAATTGCTCAATTGTTCAAAGCTTGCAATTGACGAGGGTGCCAACTTGCTAAACCAAACTTGAGCTACTACTTTAAGTGTGGTTAGGAAAGATCTACACACATTACCTCGCTGGGAGTTTGTTGGTGATTCAACGTCTTGAAGGATTCTATATGATCAGGAGGATCCTTCAAACCATCATATGTCTCCAACTGAGGAAGTTAGAACTTTGGAGGTAGTGGACATGCCAAAACACTAGTGGTGAATGGTGAATTAGTCCTTCTTATCATCCTATCTAAGTTTTTTGATGTGTTTCCCTTCATAGCACTCTTTATTTCATCCATTTCTTTTCTCATGTTCTTTAACAACTCGTCATTGTTCCAATTGGATTGCTACGTATGCTCGAAACTTCCTCCCCTGTGACTATTTTTCAGACTATGAACTTCTTCTTCGTTGTTGCTCTGATTACGTCGTTTAAGTGGCATGTTATTGTTTTTTGGGCACATTCACTGTCTCAGCTCCTAATTCCGTCTGACCAACTCTTTTACACTAGCTATGAGAGTTTGAATTTGTTGAGATATCTAAATTGGATCAAGCTAGGTTGACGTATTCGGGTCCATTAGTGGTGAGGAATTCAAATGGAGTCACGACAGCTTGTAAGTCAGATTACATTGTTCCCCACATACGGTGCCAAACTGATGAAACCAAAAATGGTCATTAGTTGAATTTCTCATGGAAGCTGAATGGAAGAGTCAAACTAATGAAACCAAAAATGGTCGTCAATTGAATTTCTCATCTAAGTCAAATGGAAGAGTAATAACCTTTTGCAAAAGAATGTAACTAGGAAGAAACAAAACCAGGGTAGTGCTAAGCAAGGACCCTCCATTGCTTCAATTAGATAGCTGACAAAGCTTTAAAATACTTCAAGAATCTAGTATGATTGTGAGCGTGTACCTTTATTCTTGGTGGGAGATGGCTTTAGATAGCCTAGCTTCCAAGGTTTAATTTGTTTCATTTGTAAAGTTTAGGATTTAATTTAGCACTTTTGAAACTATAGGGTTTAATTTAGACTATCCCTAAATTATAGGGTTTAAATTGAAATTTACCCAAAAAAATAACTACAATATCGTAAAAAATATGAGTTGGCTGATGAGTCCAATTACTCCAATACCAAAGCCCCTTCTTCTATGGCCAACAGGCTTGTAACTCAATTAGTTGGCATTTTTTGTTGTTTTCAATTGAGACATCTAAAATTCAAATCACCCTATCTTATTTGTAACTATTGAAAAAAAAAAAAAAAAAAAAAAAAATTTTTTTTTTTTTTTTTTTTTTTTACAATTCAGGCTATAGTGAGCTTGTATTAATACAAGCTCATTCTAGCAGTATGCCAAATATTTTACCATTTGAAAGTTTTGATGGAGTTGCTTTTTTTGGTGTTTTGATACTAAAATTAGCATATACCCCTTTTAGCATCCTTCATAGGAATGCTTTAAAGGGTGCTTCATAGCATTTGTTAATGGACCATTTAATGCCCAATTTCACAAAAAAAAAAAATATAATAAAAAATTGTTAAAAAAATTAGTTACTTTTTTCTTTTCTTATAAAATTTTCTTAAAAATAATTTTTATACCAATATGTTAGGACAATTGTTAACTTTTTCTTTTTTATTTATCACCGCTGCTCACATTTCCCAATTCCCATCGGAAATAACTAGTATTTAACTTTTTTTTTTTTATGAGAACTAGTAATTAACTTAAATCATATTATTGATACCTGAGTGACATATTTTTCATATAATAAAAGAAATTTCATTACAATGAATAAAAGAAAGCCGGCCAGTTGTAACTTATAAATATTAGACCTTCCCTAGATTGACAAGAAAAGGTATCAAAAAATTTTACTCAAAAAAAAAAAAAAAAAGGAAGAAAAGGTATCAAAAAAGACACAAAAATCTTCCTTCTTATAATTGTATCGTTTTGTCATCAAGAAAAGGTATAAATGACTAATTAGTAATTCTACCTCCACCGGTATTATCAATTTCTATATCGAAGGACGCCACCTACTATTATTTATATTCTAGTCAAAATAAAATTCACCATTCTAACTTACATTTTCCGAAATATACAGTCCACAAACTTTTTCGTTGAGAAGAAAATACAACTATCACTCATGACACATGAGTACAAAATGACCATAACAAGGAGTTGCGTATCAACAACATTTTCCTACTTTCAAACGTAGGACAAAATAATTATGATACCTCTCTAATTAAATAGCTTATCCTACCTTATTTAAAGATTCAATATATATAACATCTCTCCCACAATATATAAAAATCGCAATCATGTGTAATTCACATGCTATGCCAATAAGACATAAATGTAGTAGATATCTATGTCGAGCCAAATAAAAACCATTTGTACCTCCTCTTGTATTCCAAATATATCTTAAATATGAGGTATATTCCAAATATATCTTAAATATGAGGTATATTACATGTATTAGATACATTAGATTCTTCAATTTCTTCTTTTTTCTCTTTTCATTCCAAACATACCCTAAATTAATGCGCAAGAAACATTCTTCAAAAACTCACCTATTAACGCATACTCTTCGAAAGCTCGAACATCAGCCTTAAACCGGAGGAACGGAGGAAAAAACAGCCAAAATGAGGTAACGAACACAAATCCAATTGCCAAAGGCCCCGAAATCAGCCGTGGCCACCGCCACCCACCAGTAAAAACCTCCGTTTTCAAGACAAGCTCAACTACCAAACACAAACCGTGTAAGAGGAAGAACCAAGTCACCTCCCATGTGGGACTCACACGCCCCAAGTAGTAAAAGATAAGCTCATGCATGAACCCCGAAACAATAAACGTGGCAAACACAGCTATGAGTGGGGCCCACTTTTTGTTGACGCCACGTGTCACAAGAGCATGTCGGGTGGGATTGTATACGGTGATGCGTAGCATGTTGGTGACCATGAGATTCCATCTTTTACCCCAGAAGTCTTGTAGTGAAGTGGAGAGGTATGGCTCATTGAACTGTGGTTCGAGCTCCATTCCTAGTAGGACTCGAGCCAGGGTTGCCACAATGGCTAAGATGAACTCGAGGAGAAAGTATATGTGAAAGCAATAGAGGATCAATAGGACTTTTGGGTGCATGCGGTCACTATAGTCATATAAACATGCCAAAATGGCCAAAAGGACACCCTTTACTGCATAATTAAGAAGGGAGATATGACCTTCTTGGGTCTTTTTGGAAGTTGGGTTTTCTTTGTTTTGGCCATTTAGGTGTGCCATTGGTGGATTTTTGAGTTTCTCTATTGGTTTTTGAGGTGGGTTTTCTTTGCTGTGGCCATTTTGTGACTCTAGTGGAAAAGGGTTTACCTTACTTGAGGTGTTTTGGGGTTTTGAGGGTGTGTTTTGTTGGATCTTGATGGGAAGGCAAGCAAGAGCAACAAAGCGTCCAAGAGAGATTGATGGGTCAGAACACAAAGGGCCTTTACCAAAAGCAAAGAGCAAGAGCTTGAAATTGGCAAGCCAAGCTATGAAAAAGGCAGTTGTGCCTCCAAGATGAATGGAATGGAGGTCAAGAGGAAGGAAGAGAAAGAGGCAAACAATTGGGAGAACACAGAGGAGTCTTGAAAGACCTTTGTAGACTTTCTTACTAATTGTATAGCAATAAGAAAGACATACGAAGACTGAGAGCCATACCTTTATGAAATTGTATATCTCACCTTCCATTGTTCTCTTGGATCTCTCTTTCTTTCTTGTTCTTGATATCTGCAGTGTTTGTGGTGAAGAAATGAATGAGATCCAGGACCAAGAGCTCAGAAAAAGTGTTTGATGTACATAAATAAAGACCGCGAAAGACAAAGACGCTCTCTTTCCTTTTCTTTTTCTTTTTCTTTTTTCTTTTTTTTTTTAAGACAAATGTTAACGAGCATGCTTAAATAAATAAAAATGACATAAACTAATTATTTTAATATTTTTTAGCTTAAAAAAAGACAAAAAATTGTAAAAAATAAAAATAAAAATTGCTGTTAACGAAACACTTTTTAAAATATTGGGCCAATAAAGATTGACCGTGGAAAACGATAACCGCAAAGTGCTTTTAATTGGTGGAATAATAAAATAAAATAAAAAACAGTTTTGATTGTTCTTTTCTTCAGCCTGAAAAAACATACTTTAACTCAGGTTTGTTAGGCTTTTTTGACCTTTAAAAAGTAATGACTTGTGGCAGCAACTTCTTTTTCTTGGTAGTGCTTGTAGCAGCAACTTCGTACGAAGTTGCCGCCACAAGTATTACCAAATGCGTTGCACCAGTTCCATGTAAATGGCCCACATAAAACCGTGCATTTTAAATTACATCAGCTTTATGTAATGGACAACATAAAAATTGGAGAATTCTAGTATTTTGTCTTTATTTTTTTAAATATTTAGTAATATATTCATGTTTTGAAACTATCTAAATTCATAACCCTGTTTTGAAACTCGATTTTCTCAAAGTCGAGTTTCAATGTATAACTCGATTTGCTACAAATCGAGTATTGGGCGATCAAACTTTATATATATATATATATATAAAGGAACTCGAGTTCCATTCAAGGTACTCAAGCTACAGGAACTCGAGCACCTTGAATGGAACTCAAGCTCAATGAACTCAAGTTTCACAATTTTTTTTTTTTTTTTATAAGTTTCATTTGGCATAACTCGATTTTAAACCAATCGAGTTTTACATTAAAACTCGATTTTATTAAAATCGAGTTTCAAAACAAGGACATGAACTTAAATAGTTTCAAAATAGGGACATATTACTAAATTTAAAAAAAAAATAAGGGCAAAAGGCTATAATTCCCCATAAAACTATGCACTTTAAACATCATATACGCACATGGTGCACAGAAAGTCTATGAGAGCCAAATAAATTAAGAACTTTTGTATATCGACATATTAGCTCTTCTCCTTTTTTATGGGAATTAAACTTAAGGTTCCTGAAAAGAATCAAGGTGTTCATGGATGTGTTATATGTTGATGTTTAACACAAGGATAAATTGACCCTTTCAAGCTTACTCTAATGGTGGAATAGAGTTAATTCTTGTCTACAATAGTTGGGTAAGGCCTATATGACACATAAATTCCCTCAAAACAAGGGCAATGGTGAAGAAAAAAATCGACCATATGACATGTCTGTGTGCCAAAAGGGTAGTAGGTAATGTATTACCTAGTAATTGACCACAGTAATAACCTATTCTCAGTGGGAATTAGGAGTATATATGATCTTCCCAAGGTAATGATAGCAAAATTGGACAAGACCTGTGATAGCAAGAAGATTTAGTAAGGCCTATGTGACACATAAATTCCCTCAAAACAAGGGCAATGGTGACGAAAAAAAATCGACCATATGACATGTCTGTGTGCCAAAAGGGTAGTAGGTAATGTATTAGCTAGTAATTAACCACAGTAATAACCTATTATCAAGAAGAATTAGGAGTATATATGATCTTCCCAAGGTAATGATAGCAAAATTGGACAGAATATGTGATAGCAAGAAGATTTAGTATGGCCTATATGACACATATTCCCTCAAAACAAGGGCAATGGTGAAAAAAAAATCAACCATATGACATGTCTGTGTGAAACCACAGTAATAACCTATTCTCAGGAAGAATTAGGAGTATATATGATCTTCCCAAGATAATGATAGCAAAATTGGACAGAATCTGTGATAGCAAGAAGATTTAGTAAGCATTCCTCTAGGCCCAAGAACTGTTGGGCTTGTGGACAACCTCAACCCTTGGGAGGACTTGAGTCTGGAAAACAAATGCTAAAAAAATAAAACGAGAACCAAAAAGTAGAGGGGAAAACAAAGGAAAAATGTTACACAAGCAATGATTTGTTAAAAGGGAACATATTCAAGGCTCAAACATGTATGAATGGGCGACAAGTTTTGGATTTGAATTCAAACAATATGGGACATGAATAAGTTTTTGGGGAGGGCTAGGAGCCTAGGATTACCTTCTATTTTGTAGTATAAAAAAAGACAAATAAAAGTGAAAGTTAAAAATCTAGAGTAAATCGATGCTACCTCCTTTATACAAAGGAAGTTTCTTTGCCATCCAAATAAAGACCCTCATTCTGCTCCCATAACTCGACCTTGGATCATTTCAAAGCACTAATCAACAGTTAAACACCAAACTAGAGATAATACTTATATACTCCGGAAGCATTGCTCCCTCCTCTCAAATGAGGGATGGGCCCATGGTGGGACCGGACCCATGTGTGAAGCCACCCTCATGCGAGAGGAGGGAGCATTGCTCCTAGACTATCTAATAATTTTTCCCCAAATAAGATACACCCATAAAAGAATCTCTAAATGCACGGTTTATGTTTTATGGCCAAATGACAATTTATGCGGATGTGGGGAAGTGGTTCCCAGTACTAATTATAATTATTTGAAAGAGAGATCATGACCCAAGTGTCAAAGCAGTGTATCATATCTTAATTTACTAATAGTATGAATTTGGGAGCAGGATATGGATATTCATATTTCTTTTATCAGATAACCATTTAACTAATGAATAAAACAAATTTCAGCTTCAAAACAGAACATTGCTTGAATAAATGTCTTAGTTCAAGGCTTAGAATCTATGGTTTCGGACACACTGACATTTAATGATGACAACCCAACAGTATCAGGGCTCTTGAGTTGATCTAGCTGTTTCTGACCACGGCGAAGTAAGTACTCAATGTAGAGGAAATTTTTCCGATCTACCTGCTTGGAATTACGGCGGAACTCACCTGACACAATTGATTCAATCTTATGTCGATCTTCAGCAGATTTGGTACGAGCTGCCCTCAAAAACCCTCTATATAGACTAAGTACTTGCTTCTGCATTCCAGAAAGCTTTGGACTGCTAGAGGCTCCCATAGCATTTTCTCGTTAAGTTTGCAATTGGATATGCTTTCTGAACAGCAAGAAAAGGAATTTATGAACTTTCTATACTCACAGGCAACATAAAACAGTTTTTATTCCTAAAACTTAAAACAAAAACAACCAAAACTATATTTTTAGGAACACAAGAAACAGAAGTATGTTTGTAAGCAAAGTGAAGAGACATCTTACTTCTCACTTTCAAAATGATTATAAGAGAAAAGGAGACGAATATGATAGGAGAAGAAAAACCATACAAAGTGGTTATCATATCAGTATATGCACATGCAAGAGTTAAAAGCAAAAGAGTAACTCATGAGTATGGTCACAAATTCAAATAGAAATTGCTAATTTAGGTTATGCAAAGTATCAAGTCGCATTTCCAATCACATAAAAGAAGATAGACACAAAATTGTTCCACATGTAGTACTCGGATATTATGACTTTCAGAAATAATTTCTCTTCATGAGCTTAAGACATCCTAACAATGAGGAATCCAGTTAAAATACAGTTTAAAAGAATTGCTAACCAAAATAAAAATTGGAACAAATGAAGGAAAAACAGAAAGACTTCTGGAAATCTTGTTAAGAATTTATATGCAAGTCAAAGATTTTTACAAAGACTCAAAACCCATAGTCTCATGGCTAAAGATGGATCAATCAAGGGAAAATAATTAAATCTTGATCGCATCTCATTTGTATATGAATTGGGGTAGAAAAACAAACTGGTAACTTTTTTCTTAACTTGAGACACAGACTTTTTGATGCATGGGTACAGAAATAATGAAAGGGGATTGCACATGTTTTGGCTAGTTGTTTGTGCATCTACCAAATTCTGAGGTTCAGAGACAATAAAAAAAGAAAGTAAGACCTAAGAGCATCTTCGAGAAACAATGCACTAGTCTCCCAACATGTTCTCCTTGAAACAACCATGTCTCAACTTAATGGGAGGGGAAAACCATTGAGGAAATTATGAGGGACAACATGTATAAAATAAATAAAATTACTTCTGGACTTTTATATTGCACCTCAAATGGATAGTTGTATGTACAAGGGCATCAGTGAAAAAACACAGGCAACATCTACCGTGCTAAAATCCAAGCACACAATACATCCTATCTAAAATTAGACAATAAATCTATCAACAGTGCTACTGAAACAAAAAATTTCAAATTTTTTTACAACATCTGAAGTGGCAGATTATGATTAGTGCAACATCATTTCACATGAATTACCACTAATGTCTCTTTCATTGTACACCAATCAAAACCTACCAGGCTATCATCTCAGCGGTTGTGAATTTTATTATCTAGACTTATTGAAAATCAATAACCTCAGTGTGCTTAGACAAACAATGTGAGCACTAACTTTTGAACATTCTATTGTTAATGTCAAAAAATACCATGCAAGATTAGGATCACCGAAACACATGAAAGACAAGTAATGGAAGAACCAGAAAAAAGTATTGGGGTTACATCAGCCACCATTTTGTGTCTTCCAATCACAGAATATCCATAGAGGACTTTCGTCAAACACATGGTGCACTCGACATACCCACATACAGAAACACCTACAAACACACATTCATACGTGCATACACACCTACATGCACATCAACACAGCATTTTCAATCAGACCCATAAGCTAATTGTTCTGTTTTTTAGGAAACTGATGTGTTTATGCCAAAATGGTAGCTAAAACAAACTCCCAGCAATCAAGCAATAGCAAGGCAATGACTTTAAAAATTACCACTCTGTTTGATTGGTAGTAAAGGGTCAGATTACAATGCAAAATATACCATTTTTAACGTTAACTTGTTTGTTAAAATCAAGGGAAAGAAAAAGAAACAGACACATATGAAAACTATGAATATGATCAAATGTAAAATGGGAATTTTCAGACACAGAAATAGGATTATATAATCAAGTATACTCATAAATCATATTTGGAGTCAAAATCATCAAGCTCATAATTCATATATAAATGGAAGTGTAGTGAGTAGTGTGAAGAAAATACCTGTAAAATGAGACACTCAGCAAGAGAAAGAGAGAAACTGGGAATGGAAGCCATTAAAGAGCATATTGAACTTGGACACGTGTCTGAGGACTGTTGAAGCATTGATGACTAGGTAGATGCGTGCATGCGTTAAACCCCTATGGGCTGAGAATTCCAATGTAAGAAACCAACCCAGACCAAATGGGCTGAGAATTCCTACAGGCTGATTATGTTTATAGATTGGGCCTTAAATGTTTTTTGTTTGATAAAAATTTTGACAATTATTCTTTCTTTTTCTTTTTTCAGAAGTAGACCTCATCAACTATCTAAACATTAAAAATTATTTTCCACATTAAAAATTATTGCAATTTACATCATTGTCCCTAAATTATATTAAAATTTTGTAAATTTATTAAAATAATTTTTAAAATATCAAAATAAGGATAAATAAGGATAAATAAAATAAACTTATATGTATTTGTCAGGATAAGTTCGGATTGAGTTGAAAAAATATATATCAATCCTTCCTTAACCCAACCCAACCCAAATCTCCAAAAAAAAAAAAAAAAAAAAAAAAAAAAAAGCATTTACATAAGAAAAAGTCTATGGATCAATGTGGTTAAAAGCACATTAAAGCTTAAAGTCTCACAACTAGGTGGGTCATGATTCCAGCTGAGGGCCTAAATGGACCTTAGTGGATTGGTGGCAAACTGTTAACGTACTCAAAGCCCATTATATGCAATGACACAAATTGTAAGTTGGTGGGATAAACTCTGGAAGACTTTGGCCCAAATGAAGCATACTCGTCTTCCCACTCATCACCAACCATGGCAAAGGGACAAAAGAACCAAGTGAAAGTGTGTGCAAAACAATATTGAAAGCCTTTGTTAAGATTAGGAGATGGAACACATTGGAGTCAAACTCTCTATCCCCAGTGGAGTCACCACAGTGGGCGCAAGAAGGAATACATCTCGGCTGAGTGGATCGGGGCGGAGAAGAAAATGGAGTCGCCACCTAGATCAAGTCTAGGAACTATAAATATAGTGCCTTGTGAAATGACTAATCTTTACTAGAGCACATGTCCGGAGTTTAGGTATAAGGATGAGAAGTTGTTAGGCACCCAATCCCATTCGACCCATATGTTGGCCTCCACTAATTGTGTTCCAAATCCTAATCCCATCAAAGGGTTCTCTAATATGTTATTCTAAACTCACACACACTAACATGCATTTAACATCCAAACATGGCATATGTCCCACACTCATCCATAGCATAAAACCCTACTAATCATCTAGCAATATATATCTAAGGGCAACAAGCACATTATAAAACAAAAACATCAACAAGGCATTAATCATCAAGCATATTCATCATGTTCATCAATCAAGAAATCTCATAATGTTCATCAATCAAGAAATCACATCATGTTCATCAACCAAATCAAATGCATGTTTATGTAATTATGCATGACTTACACAACAAGATCGAATGATAATCAAGGAAATAAAATATATCAATAGTCCATTAGTAATCACAACTCAAAAATAAAAAGATGTTCTTGAAAAGCTTTCAAAAGAATCTTTGAAAAACATTTCTTAGAATGAGATAGATAGTTTCTACCTTAAGACCATTACAGAGAGGTTTTTTGAAGAACCAAAAATGTGCTAGCTACTGTGTGTGTAGAAAAATCAGAGTTAGAAAAGAGTTTTGGAAGCGTTTAGGTCAAAAANGAATTTTCTTGTAGGATTGGATTCTCATAGTGGTTTTTCTTACCACATCATTATTTTTTTCACTTTTATTTGCTAAAACATATGGTCACTACCAGATGCTTCCCTAAACATTATAACATACACACCTCTTTATACCTACAAAAAAGAAAAGAAAAAGAAATACATCTACCTATTTGCACACACCAAACAAAAATGGGCTAAACGTGCCTTTCAAGAGGGGCACCACACCGCACCTGAAATATGCATCTTACCCTCCATGGATTCACACGTTGGGTCATGACTTATGATCTCTCTTTTCATACAATTATAATTGGCTCTAAGAACCACATATACGTCCACAAATATGCATCCACATTAATTGAGGTTTGGCTATAAAACATGGACAATTCATGAGGTTCTTTATTGGGTGCTTGTTTTGTTTGGTGTTGAATATTTGCCTTGAAATGACCCTTTTCTTTTAAGTTATGAGAAGCACAATGTCAAGTCATGTGGGCCTTCACCTATACTTGGGAAGTTGGGTGGTAAAGAAACTTCGTTTGTATAAAGGAGGTAACCATTGATCTACCCTAGGTTTTTCACTATCACTTTCACTTTTATTTGCCTTTTTACACTACATAATTAAAAGTAATCCTAGGCTCCTAGGCCTCCCAAAAAACTTATTTCTGTCCATTATTGTTTGGTTTCAAGTCCATTTATAAACTTGTTGTTTAGCAAAAAAGTCCATAACTTGTTGCCCATCCATCCGTGAGTGTCTTTAAATATCTTGGGATCTTTTCTTTTTTTTTGGTGTTATTGATGGATATAACCCACCCATCTTTGAGTTTTGAATATGTTCCTTTTTAATTTGTCATTGCTTATGTAATATCTTGTTTTGTTTTCTTCTTTTGCGTTTTGGTTCTTGTTTCTTCTTTTGGTTTTTGTTTTGTTAATTTCTCTGGTTCTCTCTCTCTCCATCCTTTTTGGACAGGGTGGAAGTGAGGTTTATTTGGCCTATGGGCCATAGACCATAGTAATCAAACAAAATTTCATCCAGCCAGCCTCAAATCTTCTCGAGGTTGTCCACAAGCCCAACTGTTCATCTGCTTACAGGCAGATGTGAGCCTTTAAAAAGAAAAAGAAAAAGAAAAAGAAAAAAGAATCAAGTAGTTTTAGCCTTTTTTACTCTATGCTATCATTTTCTAGTACATGATTCAAACGAGTTATTTTATGTACACAAGAAAATTTCACAATATTTTCATACTAAACAGAAGTGTTAACATACCATAAATCAAGATAAAATAAACTTAAACCCACCGCAACTCAAAATTTGGATGTTGTGAGATCTTATTGTGCCTCTAATACTTAAAGTGTATCAAATCACATATTACATCCTTCAATTGTTAAAGCTCTCCAAGCTAGTTTGTGAGCAATATAATTATCATCCATTCTTATGTGAACATATCTTTAACCCACTAATTCGAAAAAAACCAACTTAATTCAACTTAACTCAAAGTGTTGGGTTAGTTTTTCGTGGTAGTTGG
Source organism: Quercus suber (assembly GCF_002906115.3). NCBI lineage: Eukaryota > Viridiplantae > Streptophyta > Magnoliopsida > Fagales > Fagaceae > Quercus > Quercus suber. The sequence continues at coordinate 2,047,749 of NW_027069512.1, read as the reverse complement.
ATTAGGTTGATTATATAAATTGACAACGTAAAAATGAACCCAAAAAAAAAATATATATATATATATATATATATATATCTTAAATGTTTAAAAAGTGGGAAAAAAGATAGGGATGATAGAGAGTTTACAATAGAAATAAGTAAATGTAATAAGCGAATCGTAAGACTTGGCTAAGGCCTCGTAGGATTCGTAAGCTCCGCGTTTGAAATCTCTAGTCAATCCACATTCAAGTTATTCCTTCATGTAATAATTTGGTGTGTGTGGGTTCTGTGTGATAGGGGGATTACACATACTTTTAATCAAATGGAGGGATATGGTTTGCTTAATTAATCTTATTTGGATAATTATTAAGAGGGAGAGGGAAAGGGGTGTGAAAGGATTTGGAGGAATAAGATACCCCCATCAAACCCCTCATTTTTAATTCCTTCCCATTGGGGAAACTTGAAGGAGGGGGTATCTCATGAGATCGTCCCACTACATAATTTTCCAATGTTGAAGGGGGATAGGTTCCACTTATATTATGATTTTTAAATACCAATTTTGTTTATGATGTAAATTCATATACATTCATTTAATTTTTTTTTAAAAGGTATAATATATCGTCAATTTATAAGATATCTTATTATTTATTGTATTCCCATTTCAATTTTAGAACATTCAAATAAAGAAGAGGGATATGTATTCTCCTCCTTCTAGTTAATTTTTAAAACATCCAAAGTTTTTCTCTTGGTAGATTGTATTAAGGCATAGAGTTTTGTACTTTTTAAACATTCATTTACTAATTTCGATTTCTCAATAAAGGTATTATGAGATTTCTTAGTTTTTACTTTCAAATAAATTAAATGGCGACTTCATTTTTGTAAGTCCCTTAGCTTAAAGGGATTTGCATTGTCGAGTGATGAATCTGAGAAGTTCACCAATGAGTCGCACAATGCCCTTTTCGCTTATATGTTAACCTGCACAAAGCAAAGGAGAAATCCTACCAAAGGGCGCCGGTGTGGCGCCGGCCAAATACCCTCCGAAGGTCAAGTCAGAAAGTGTTCTCACAACTCTAGAGTGCTAAAGAGGGTAAAAATAATACGTACCTTGGTTTGTGAGGGTATTGGGGCTTTTATAGTAGTAGAGGGTTGACATCTCTTTCTTGGTGCGGAAGTCTTTTCCTTATAGGACTCTTCTCGTAGAATCCTAAACGTGATGGACAGATTTCCTCATTATAGGGAAGGTCTTTACTAAATATACAAGATTTCCGGAGTCCAACTAGCGCAAGGACTCTGTTTAGGGCCTTATGAGAGTGGGCCTAGATATCCCCACTAAGGGGTCCAACAGGCCCATGGCTTAACCAGCCCACCTTCATTCGCTCCGTCCGTATCCGGTCCGTCCACACGAGATCCGTCCACTGGAGGTCCGTGCAAATGACAGGCTCGCCCATCCTGACGTCCGCGGACAATATTCGGCCTGTTCAATCACCAAAGGCATCTTAGCGTGTATTTTCACCCTTTCATCAAGTAAATCTCTACCTTGAGATTCGTCATCCTTAAGTCATGGTGAAGGGATTTCATCCTCAACCAAATAAAAGTTTATAAAAAGGCAGCTTTTCAAGTAGTGGCGCTGGTAGCACTTCATCAATTACACCATATTGCTACTTATTTTTATTAAATAGCACTTTCTATATGATGATTTAAACAGTGGGTTTAATAACCAAAACTTTTGTATAGTTGATATAAAAAGTTGTGAATTTTGTACTAAACCCTCCGGAAGGTTAGTTGTTTCCTTTATAATTTGATAATTAAACTGTGGGGTTTAATAATTTATTTAGAAAGTTTAAATATAATATTTTGTATAATTCTCTTGCTCTTTTTAAAAATACATAATGGGATAGCCATGAGCAGAAGTATATGATTTAATGAAAATAAATCCAAAAGGGAAAGACTAAAAATTACAAAAAATAGTAACTTATCCTTGTTCGTGTCTTTCGTTATGTAAGCAAAAAATTGTTTGTGTAATTAAGAACAATGTTTGTTTAATAAATCGATACCCATGTCATTTCCTTTAAGATGAATAAATTAATTTTAATGATTCATATATTTTTTTAGGGAAAAAAAAAAAAGCACACCTAAGCATGCCTTTTGCTTCTTCTAATAAAAAGGCTAAAAAAGCATGCTTAAGACGTGCTTCATTAAATGAGTTTTGCTTCAGCCAAACAAAGCGCTTAGATCTTGAGACTTCTAGATTTAAAGTGCTTTTAACAACATTGATCCATAGACTTTTTCCTATGTAAATGCTAATTGACAATGTAAAAATAAACCAAAAAAAAATCTTAAATGCTTAAAAAATGGGAAAAAAAGATAGAGTTGATAGAGAGTTTACAATAACAATAAGTAAATAAAGGGCAAGGCCTGTGTCCAGTGAAAATTTTCACTGGACACGGTAGGATTTGGACACGTGTTCAAGAGTGGACACGTGTCCAGTGAAAACTTTCACTGGACACAAGCCGGTCCCGTAAATAAAATAGGGTCAATCATAAATGATGATGGTGCACCTACCTAGCCTAACTAATAATCAACATTTTGAATCCTAAGAGTTGGCTAAGGCCTCATGAGATTCATAAGCTCCGTGTTTGAAATCTAAAGGCCACACTCAAGTTATTCTTTCATGTAATAATTTGGTATGTATGGGTCATATGGGATAGTGGGACTACACATGCTCTCAAAGGATTAGTCAATTGTTCAAATAGCTAATTTTGGAAATTTTTGGTCCAATTTAAAACCCCTTAATGACTCGATTATTAGTGTTAATCGAACAAGTTGAATGAGTTTTGAGTTGATCATAAATGAGTCAGTTATACAAAGTATCAGACAAGATATAGGGTCCTATAGTCTTTAATGTCCTGGATGACTTAGGTCGTAACGTGTTCATGCACCTTGGTCTTGCTTGTTTTTCTTTTCCAGTGGGGTGTGCCGACGGTTCTGTTCAAAGTTAGGTAAATAAAAGGATTGGGTAAGGAATAGGAATAATGGGGCACGCTTAAAGACTACGGTAAGGACATGTTCCAAGCTTAAAAGACTAGAGTCAATGGCAAATGCATTCAACTGTAACCAGTTAGGGATAGCTAGAGAGATGGAGTTGAAGAGAGTCAAGAGACTTATAAGAAAGTTGGAGAGAAGAAATAAATAGTGTAACTTGTTTAGAAATTAGAATAAAATAGTCACAAGGAAAGGCAAAAGTAAAAGTCAATTTTCAGGGAGAAAGCATTAAGCCATTAATTGCCTTAAAAAAAAAACCTAATAAAGAAGTTCACAATTTCTTTAGTATTTTGTATCAAACACTATCGACTTTCTCGCAAATGCACTACTAGACCAATACATACTCAAAATAAAATTATTTGAAATTCCCATTTTATCTTGGAGATTCTGCATCCAACACGGCAAAGAGGTGTAATGAAATGTTTGCAACTTGCAAGCCAATCTTTCTTTTCTTCTTTTTGGGTAAACAGAGGTCTTTTATAAACTAGGCCAAAAAAACATAGAGGACAAAGCCTCTCATAATATAAACCCAATTTATCATGATAAAGCAAAATACAAAAGTCCGCAGGGGTTCAGTGGCGACTTCAGAAATTTTTTTCAGGGTGTTCCTCAACAAGCAATAAAAAACAAAATATTGCATCCTTGTCTATACTATATTCCAACCAGTATCTCTTTTCATACCATTTGAATATAAATCAACGGGACTTTTCAGAAAAATATGATACAGGTAATCATCATAGTGTAAAATTGGTTGACAATGGCCTTTTTGTAAATAATATCTTCTTATTTCATCATGATTATTAGGATGATAAGATGATATCTTTTCTTATAGTCCAGCATCTGAATGAAAATTTTCTAAGTTAAAGTCAACATGAATTCGCTTAGAAGATGAAGATGAATCTTGCACAGGAGATGAATCTTGGATACGTGGTTTTCTTATCAAATATTTGTCCATAATTCTAGCAAAAGAATAAACAATAAACTATAAGTTTATTTGAAATATTAATAAAATTATTAATTATTGTTGTTTAGTTGTTTCATTAATTTGTTTCTCTTTTATAAACTATAATTTGTTATATTATTGTTTCAATAATTATAAAATTATTAATTGTTATTGTAGGGACTCAAATTGGATTGGACCCAGAGTATGCATGGGTTTTCAGCCCAACAAGCCCAAACAATAAATTTTTAGAGCATGGGTACAAGAACTAGTTCTGTTCGACAGGAAATGTTATATTCGCTGATCAATAAGGGATATGTAAGGCTGATCGTATGAGAAAAATTCTCCTCGGCTAGGTTTTAGTGAGCCTCTCTTATGCATGGAATATCTGTTCTTTCTTTTTTCTCCCCCCCCCTTTCTTTTCTGTCATCCGCTTCCATGTTATATACTACGTTCCTTCCTCCATTTCCATCGTACACGTGTAGTTCTTATTTTGGGAATTCCTTTCTGTCCCATCCAGCACCTACCGGAACCTTTGCTCAGTGGTCATAAAGCTGCTTAGTTACTGTTCAGGTATCACTTCCACATTAATGCGGCCAGAGGGTTAGCTGGAAAGCATTTAATGGGGAGGTGATAGCCTTGGAAGATATTTGCTACCTTCTCCGACTCCTCCTTAGGTTTATACTCAATTTTCAGTTCAGATACAACTTTGTGGAATCTCCTGAATAAAATGAAAGTTACGTTCACCTCGGACTTCGGTGTCCTCGGACGTGCGTCATGCCGCTATATACAATATCCACCCCTTTCTCCTATATTATCCCCTTAATAATAATTTTTTTACACTATCCTCGGATAACTAAGCGTCTTCGAATTGGGCCGTTGGGCCCTGAGCCCACTTCTGAGTATTCCTATATCTTTTTAAATAACAGGCCCCACAATAGCCCCTCAAAATCTCGCTTTTTGTCACCTCGGGAGAAAGGGAGATTTTGATATCCTGCCTTCATTTATTTCATAGACTTCCCCTGCTTTCAGAATGTCCTTTTGCTTGCCCAAGGCATGCTCCTGACGTTTCGACATCAGGAGCACGCCATTATTAAATGATGACTGCTTTGTTGTCCCACACGTTCAATGACCTGATGCAAATCTAACGGTGGGGGATCCTTTGCATTTATGGGCGGAATTTTTCCCGCTCCCAATTTTTGTGCCCTTATAAAGTGCCTTTCAAATCAAATCTCTCTTCAGTTACAAATTACACCGTCTCAGCGCATATTCATTGAATCTGTCTCTCTCTCATTACTTCACGCTCTCATAAATACTAGGAGCCCGTCCGAGGAGCTTATTTTCCAAACCTGTAAGTTTCCTTAACCCTCCCTAGTTTTCCATCTTCTGCGTCAGTTTTTCTTTACTACTGTTAGAAAATGGGTAGGTTTAAGTATCTAGTTGATTCCGATGAGCAAATAGAATTATTTAGGGCTAAGTATAGGATTCTCCCAACAGTGGGTATGAGATATGCTTCCCCACAAACTTGGTTACACGATAGAAAAATAGGGGAAGTAGTCATTCCTATGATAGCTTTTATCGAGAGAGGGATGACTATCCCAATGGGTAGTCTGACTAGAAGTTACCTCAGGTTCTTCAGATTATCTCCCACACAGTGCGCCTCGAATATGTTCAGGGTGCTTAGGAGTATAGAGGCTCTAAATGCCTCGTACAATTTAGGTCTGACCCATCACGATGTGAACTGGGTATATAACCTCAATCACTTGAAGGATCAGGGATATTACCTTAAGTCTAGGTACCCTGCAGTAAGATTGATCCAGTGCCTCCCTACCTCAAACAAGGGTTTAAAAGACGATTTCCTTATTTTCTCCAGGGAGTGGCATGATGGTTTGCCTTGTCCGACGGAAGAGGGACAACCAGGTGGGGTTCCTAGGATGTACACCCCTTATAAGTCAGATTAAATTTTTAATTGAAGCTATTTTTATTTTTGACAAAAATTTCCTCTCATGTTTTAATGATTTTGCAGACAAGCGCGCCACTAGACGTAATTTCAGGCTGATCAATAGGGAGAGCTTAGATAGAATCCTACGATCCGAGATGTATGTGAATCCCTCCGACGGCCAATTAAGAGCAGCACATTTAATACTGAAGTACGACCCCATTTCGAAAGCCTTTCAGGTTCCCAAGTACGTGATAAAGGCAAAAGATCCTCGACTCCACCGTATCAGTGTAGCCTTTGAGGGATTCATCGTTCCTGAGGGCACTCCCATTCCTGAAGGTGTACCCTTCACTGAACTATCGCCTAAGGCCATTCCCTCTATAGGAGCTTCATCATCACGCTCCGTTCCCTAAAAAGTGAGAGAGGGAGAAGAAGAAAGAGAAAAAGAGGCAGAAGAAGGGGAAGAAGAAGAAGAAGAAGAAGAAGAAGAAGAAGAAACTTCGGGAGGACTTGTAGAGTTGTCTGATTCTGCCGACGAATTCGAAGTTTTCAACCAACCCCAATCTCCCGAGGTGACCTCTGAGAAAATGGGTATCCAAAGGAGAAGCCAGAGGGGCTTGAAAGACGTAATCGAGGGCCAGCCTGGCAGGGTGGTGGAAAAACAAGTTCAAACCAACCCTCCACCTCTTCCTCCTCTACATCCTCAGTCACCCCAACCAACTGTGACCGAGCCCAGCGATCCAAAGAGGAGGAGAGAACCAAAGGGTAAAGAAGTGATGGACGCAGGGAGGCCTCACACTACCCGTGAAGATGAGGACCAAAGAGCTGCTAAGCAGCAGAAAACAAGCCATGGGTCACAGCGAGGGGTGGATAAGACAACCACTCAGTCCTCGGAACCTGGGATCTGGCTCCCAGCCCCTATGCTCGATGAGAAGCCTCTGAGGGAGGATGCTTCAATCAGGGACTTCAGTGACGGACTTGGGTGCCGAGTCGCCTCAGCATTAGAGGAGACACTTCTTCTTCCCAGGGACATAGCTGAGCTGAGAGCAATCAAGAGAAACGAGGTCTTTCAAAATACCAAAAGATATTTGGGCATGGTATGACGCTTTTACCATTATATTTTTATTGTCTTTTATCATACACATTTTTCTGTTATGTATTTTTAATTCCTTTTACTCTAGGCCATTCAAGCCACCTTCAGGCTGGAGGAGATAGTTGAATCCTGCCACCAGCAAATAGACGAAGAGAGGAAGAAAAGGATAGCAGCTGTGCGCATACTCAATGCTTCTGAGCAAAACATCGTGCAGCTGAAGAAGAGGTTAACTACCGAAGAAAGTGCTCGGAAGAGTGCTGACTCAGCTCTGAAGGGGTTCCAAAGACAGGCCGAGGACCAAAGGTAGCTTCTGCGTGACGCCAATGCCCAGCTAGCAACCTCTAAGGAACAGGTGCTAGCTCTACAGAAACAACTGGAGGAAGTCCAGAAGCTCAGAGATCAGGCTGAAAAAGCCAAAGCTGAGGCTGAAAAAGAAAGAGACGTCGCTGAGCAGCGTGGTTACGATGTGGGCGTTGCTGAGACAGAGGACACTTTCCAAGCTGAGGTGCCCGTTGTGTGCCGGGAGTACTGTTCCTTGACCTAGCAAGAGGCTCTCAACTGACCTGGGGTTGAATCCTCATTAGAGTTGGGGAAACCTGAAAATGTTTATCTCCCCCCAGCTATTCGGGCCTCCACTCCCTCTACTCCACAAGGGGAGGCATCCTCTACAGCTGTTGAGCCACCTAAGGAAGTTCAAACTCAGGCTCCTCCCTCGCTCAATCAGCAAGAGCAGCCACAAATGCCTGAAAAAGCAAAGGATCTATCCTCGGCTAAAGAAGTAGAAGGGCCCAAAAACGGAGCGACCTCTCCAACTTTTGAACAGGCCTTAGCCTCAACCACCCTGCCTGTTGGAGAAGCTCCTAAGGCGCAGGAAAAGGACGTTCCTCCTGAGGCAGCTGGCAAGGCCCCTCCACCCAAGCTCCAAATAAAGTTAACCAAATAATTACTTGTAGTCAAATTCCTTTTAGTGTCCTTTTCATTTCATTTTTCCCTTTTTTTTTTTTTAAATCCTTTTAAGGATGTTCCTGGTTGCAATGTGTACTTCTTTTTGAAAACTTATAAGAGATATTGGAGTTTCGTTTATCACTTATATAATTTCATGTATGACTGCTCTTCATTACTTACGCTTATTTATCTACTTTTCTTATGATCTCGGACTGTAAAAGGATGAAAGTTGACATTATAGGGAAGAATCATAACTTTATACACAATCATTGAGAACTCAAAACAGGCTATAATAGTGACCTCCACGGCCTTATAAAGGCTCCCTGTAGTATTCATTAAAAAAGTATACGTATTTAGGATAGCACTTTTATATTTCATCCAGAGAGGTATTGACCCCCTTGAAACGCTTTAAGTGATGCTCATAGCATCTACTTCGATATGTATCTCTAGTCATACGAACCCCTTTTAGAAGACATAGATTCCAACTGAGTTTGATGCCTAAATAGTTCGTTATACCTTAACCCAAAAGTAATACCGAGGACCTAATATAGCTTAGCTTCTGTTTAATACTTCCATTGATAGTGTATTAATTTCCACTAAGTTGATGACTTAGCTTCTGTTTAATACTTCCATTGATAGTGTACTAATTTCCACTAAGTTGTGGTCCGAGGACCTGACATGACTTAGCTTCTGTTTAATACTTCTGTTGATAGTGTACTAATTTCCACTAAGTTGTGGTCCGAGGACCTGACATGACTTAGCTTCTGTTTAATACTTCCATTGATAGTGTACTAATTTTCACTAAGTTGTGGTTCGAGGACCTGACATGACTTAGCTTCTGTTTAATACTTCCATTTATAGTGTACTAATTTCCACTAAGTTGTGGTCCGAGGACTTGGCATGACTTAGCTTCTGTTTAATACTTCCATTTATAGTGTACTAATTTCCACTAAGTTGTGGTCCGAGGACCTGACATGACTTAGCTTCTGTTTAATACTTCCATTTATAGTGTACTAGTTTTCACTAAGTTGTGGTCCGAGGACCTGACATGACTTAGCTTCTGTTTAATACTTCCATTCATTTCAGAAACACATATTGCAGGAGCAGGATAAATTATAAAGGAAAGTAAAGTACAACTTGTTAATAATAATACATTTTCAGGTTGCTTACATTCCAGGGATGGAGTATAGTTTTTTCATCTAAATCTTCTAAATAGTAAGCCCCTATCCCTGCTACAGATGTAATATGATATGGCCCTTCCCAATTGGGCCCCAACTTTCCCCAGGCTAGGTTCTTGGTATTTCCCAAGACCTTCCTCAACACCAAGTCTCCTGGAGCTAATGGCCTTAGTCTGACATTTGCATCATAGCTCTGCTTCAGCTTGTGCTGGTAGTACGCTAATTGAACCATAGTTTTCTCTCGTCGCTCATCTATCAAGTCTAAACTTTTCCTCAACAGCTCATCATTTTCATCTGTGGTGAAATTACTAGTTCTCAGTGTTGGAAAGTTTGTTTCAATAAGGATCACGGCCTCAGCTCCATATGTCATTGAGAATGGGGTCTCCCCTGTTGATCGTCGGGGCATTGTTTTATACGCCCAGAGAACATGCGGAAGCTCTTCCACCCATCTTCCCTTTGCATCATCCAGCCTTTTCTTAAGTCCACCCACTATGATTTTGTTGACAGCCTCGGCCAGTCTATTTCCCTGTGGATAGGCTGGGGTGGAATACCTATTTTTTATCCCCAAGTCAGAACAATACCTTCTAAAAGCCTTGCTGTCAAATTTTAGACCGTTGTCCGAGATGAGAGTTTGAGGAACCCTAAATCGAGTAATGATATTCCTTAATAGGAATCTTTTGACGTCAACATCCCTGATGTTAGCCAGAGGCTCAACTTCAACCCACTTCGTGAAATAGTCCGTGCCAACTAGCAGGTACTTCTTATTTCCTACTGCTCTAGGGAAAGGGCCAACGATATCCAAGCCCCACTAAGCGAAAGGCCAAGGACTAGAAAGAGGATTGAGAACTCCTCCAGGCTGATGAATATTTGGCACGAACCTTTGGCATTGATCACATTTCCTTACATACTCCTGCGCTTCCTTTTGCATGCCTGGCCACCAGTACCCTTGGGTAATCGCCCTATGAGACAAAGACCTTCCTCCACTGTGACTACCACAAATTCCTTCATGTAGCTCTTCTAGAAGATCCTCTGACGCTTTAGGGCGTACACAGAGCAGATAACGTCCAGAGTAAGAGCGTTTGTACAACTTCTTATCCTCGGATAGCCAAAAACGGGGAGCCTTCCTTCGTATCTTTTCTGCCTCTGACTTGTCCTCGGGCAGTATATCCTTCTCAAGGAATAGTATTATAGGATCCATCCAACTACGCGCTGAACTGATTTGGTTGACCTGTAGCATTTCCGTTGTTCCTTGGGTAGGTGTGCCCAAGTCCTCGACCATGATCATCCGAGGTAAGTTTTGAGCCGAGGAGGTGGCAAGAGTAGCTAAAGAGTCTGCATGGGCATTTCCACTCCTAGGGACATGGGTTATTTTAAAGAATTCAAAATTGGCTTGTATACGCCTAACCTGGCTCAAGTATTCCTGCATTCTTGTATCTCGAGCCTCCAGTTCCCCTCTGACCTGGCCCACAACAAGCCCCGAGTCCGAGAAGATTTCCACAGTTTTTCCGCCCAGCTTATTGACCATTGCCATCCCTATTAGTAAAGCTTCATATTCCGCCTCGTTATTAGTAGCTGAGAATCCCAGCCTTAGAGACTTCTCAATGATGACTTCCTCAGGAGATATCAGTACAAGTCCCACTCTAGACCCCTGCTGATTTGCTGCGCCATCCACATACACCATCCAGGATGAAATAGGTTGCGCGGAGATGAGGCCAACCGATTTTTCATCCATGCCACCTGGGCTTGTCTCTATTTCTTTAGGACCTTCAGCAAACTCGGCCACTAGATCGGCGAGCACTTGACCCTTCACGAAAGTACGGGGCATATACTTGACATCAAAATCCCCTAAAATTGTGCCCCACTTGGCAACCCTACCAGTATAGTCTGCACTTTGAAGTACTGCTTTGATCGGATATTGAGTCAGGACAACCACTGTATGCGCCTGAAAATAATGGGGAAGTTTTCTGGTAGCGTGCACCACTGCTAAAATGGCCTTTTCCAATGGCAGGTAGCGTATTTCGGCCTCGTGAAGAGACTTACTCACATAGTAGACTGGCCGCTGTACTCCATTGTCCACTCGTATCAGAACAAAACTAATCGCATAAGTGGTGATCACTAGGTAGGAAAAAAGAACCTCGTCTACCTCGGGGCTAGACATGATGGGTGGCCGAGATAGATACTCCTTCAGCTGCTGAAATGCTAAGGCACACTCCTCAGTCCATTCGTATCCCTTCCACTTGTGGAGCAGTAAGAAAAAAGGCCTGCACCTATCCGCCGACCTAGATATGAATCTATTCAATGCAGCGGTCATCCCGGTCAGCCTCTGGACCTCCTTGGGATTCCGAGGCGGTTGCGAGTTAGCTATGGCTCTAATTTGATCAGGGTTGACCTCAATTCCCCTATGAGTCACCATGTAACCCAGGAACTTACCTGAACTTACTCCAAATGAGCATTTGGATGTGTTCAGCCGCAATTTATGCCTTCTTAAAATCTCAAAAGTGTGGTTAAGGTCCGTCACGTGCTCGGCCACTACCTTACTCTTTACGACCATATCATCAATATAAATCTCAATGTTTCTGCCCAACTGCGGCTCAAACATTTTCGTCATCATTCTCTGGTAGGTAGACCCCGCGTTCTTTAGACCAAAGGGCATTACCTTGTAGTGATAATTTCCAGTGGGAGTGAGAAAAGCGGTCTTCTCCTGATCGCCCAATGCCAGTGGGATTTGATGGTAGCCTTGAAAGGTGTCTAGGAAACTCATCCGAGGATGACCAACTGTTGCATCTACCAACTGATCTATACAGGGCATAGGAAAAGGGTCCTTTGGGCACGCTCTGTTGAGGTCCGTAAAATCAACACACACACGCCATTTTCCATTTTTCTTTTTCACTACGACTGTATTGGCCAACCACTGAGGGTAAAATACCTCCTTGATAGCCCCAGCCTGCTTTAACTTGGTCATCTCGTCTTTAATAGCCTCGACGTGTACCCTGGACGGACGCCGAGGTGGTTGTTTCTTTGGAGTACACGAGGGATTGACATTCAGATGATGACAAATGAACTCCGGATCCACTCCAGGGGCTTTATAGGCACTCCATGTAAACACATCAACGTTTCTACTAAGAACCTCAACCAACTGCTCTTTCTCTGACAAAAGCAACTGAGCCCCGACCTGAAAGTACTTCTCTGGATCATCACCAACGCTCACCCTTTCCAAATCTTCATACCTCATTTCCTCTGCGGAAGTGCCGAACTAGGCTCCCTGAATCCTTGGTTGCTATAAATCATCCTCGGCTGCAGCTGAAGTACTTTCTCTGGCCGATGTTGAATGGCCATTATCATACACTGCCTAGCCATGGTCTGATTTCCCAAAATTTCTGAAACCTCGCCTCCCGAGGGATACTTCACTTTCTGATGAAGAGTGGAAGAAACGGCCCCCAAAGCATGCAACCAAGGTCTGCCCAAAATAGCCGTATACAGAGAAAAAGCATCCACCACAATAAAATCCACCTCCACCATATCTGAACCAGTCTGCACAGGTAATCTAACCATCCCCAACGGAGCGACTGATTTGCCCTCGAAGCCCACCAATGGGGAACTGTATGTTGTCAAATCTTCAGATTTCAAATTCAGCCCCCTGAATAAATCAGGGTACATCACCTCGGCGACACTTCCATCATCAACCATCACTCTTCTCACGTCATACCCTCCGATCCTAATCGTAACCACCAAAGCATCATCATGCGGTTGTATGGTTCCTCTCTTATCCTCTTCTGAGAAGCCTAACACTAACGAGGTGCCCAATCTGGCTCTCTTCGGCCTCGAACTGGAGCCCTCCTCCGAGCACTGAGACACAGACATTACCCTGGAAGGGTAAGACCCAGTTCTCCCCGGGGCAGCAAATATAACGTTTATCGTGCCCAAAGGAGGTCCCCTCGAAGCATCCCCCTGAAACGCCGAGCCTACGTGGCCTCCTCAGCCGCCGGAGTGATGCAGAAGTTGGGTCAACTTCCCCTCTTGCACCAACTGTTCTAAGTGGTCCCACAGATTTTTACAATCTTCGGTGATATGTCCATGATCTTGATGGTAATGGCAATAAAGGTTCCGATTACGCTTCGCAGGATCCCCCGCCATCCTATTGGGCCACCTAAAAAATGGCTCATCCTTTATCTTCTCCAGAACTCGCTGCACTGGTTCTCGGAACACGGCACTAACCAATTGGGAGTTGGCAGGTCCTGACTGCCCCCCAAAGTCCCTCCGAGGTCGGTTGTTATTATACCGGTCCGGCCTGAAATCCCTCCTCTCCTGAGTTACTGCCTTAGACTTTCCTCTGCCCTACATCTGATCCTCCTCTACTCTTCTATATTTGTCTATCCGATCCATAAGCTGACGCACACTAGTAACAGGCTTGCCAGTCAGAGACTTCCTCAGACCGTGCTCGGTTGGAAGACCTTCCTTAAAAGTGTTCATAGCCACGTCATCGTGAGCTCCATCTACCTCATTGAACATTTCCCAATATCTGTCCGAGTAGGCTTTCAGGGTTCCCCCCCCCACCCCCCCCCCCCCGCATAGACATGTCCCCCCCCCCCCCCCCCCCCCCCGCATAGACATGGATAGTAGCGATCCCAGGGGTTGAACAACCCTCCTACATGTAATGAAACAGGCACCAAAAGCCTAGGTGAACTTCTCAAAAGAGTCAATAGTAGTTCTCAGGCCATTAAACCATCTCATTGCCACTGGGCCCAGGCTAGATGGGAAAACCTTGCACATTAAGGCCTCATCCCTGGCATGAATAGCCATTCTCTGACTGTAGTGGCTAACATGTTCTACTGGGTCTGTTCGACCATTATAAATGGTAAACACAGGCTGGTGGAATCGCCGGGGAAGACTAGCGTCCTCAATATGTCGCGTGAAGGGCGACTTAGAGACCTAACTCAAAGCTTTGTTTAAGGCGTCATTCCCCTGACCCTGGCGAGTCGGACTCTTATTCCTTCGCCCATAGTGGTACTCCTCCTCACACAAAAAAGATTCGCTGGGTGGAGTTCTCGACCTTCGCCTATAACTGGTGTCATCCGACTCCTCAGAGGAGTGCCCAGAGTTATGAGCCTTACGCCTCCGTCGCTCATATTGCAATTCCCTCTTCAACTTGTTAATCTCACGCTGCATATTTCCTCCGCTCTTTACAGGGGAAACATGGCCTTTCCCCCGAGAGCGGCTTCTATCTGTATGGGTTGTTCGTGTACTTCCCTCATGATCCCCCCTGTGTTCGTGGGCTACCAATGGATTACTGTGCTGAGAGCCCCTAGACTCTGCCTGGTGCTGATTAGCATCCACCTGTTGCGGGCCCGTCAATGGTTGCTGCGGTACTCCTCCTTCCATCGCGAGTATCACGCTTGCGTTTCCTTCTCAACAGATCAAGTTCTTCCCACAGACGGCGCCAATTGTAGGGACTCAAATTGGATTGGACCCAGAGTATGCATGAGTTTTCAGCCCAACAAGCCCAAACAATAAATTTTTAGAGCATGGGTACAAGAACTAGTTCTGTTCGACAGGAAAGGTTATATTCGCTGATCAATAAGGGATATGTAAGGCTGATCGTATGAGAAAAATTATCCTCGGCTAGGTTTTAGTGAGCCTCTCTTATGCATGGAATATCTGTTCTTTCTTTTTTCTCCCCCCCTTTCTTTTATGTCATCCGCTTCCATGTTATATACTACGTTCCTTCCTCCATTTCCATCGTACACGTGTAGTTCTTATTTTGGGAACTCCTTTCTGTCCCGTCCAGCACCTACCGGAACCTTTGCTCAGTGGCCATAAAGTTGCTTAATTACTGTTCAGGTATCACTTCCACATTAATGCGACCAGAGGGTTAGCTGGAAAGCATTTAATGGGGAGGTGATAGCCTTGGAAGATATTTGCTACCTTCCCCGACTCCTCCTTAGGTTTATACTCAATTTTCAGTTCAGATACAACTTTGTGGAATCTCCTGAATAAAATGAAAGTTACGTTCACCTCGGACTTCGGTGTCCTCGGACGTGCGTCATGCCGCTATATACAATATCCACCCCTTTCTCCTATATTATCCCCTTAATAATAATTTTTTACACTATCCTCGGATAACTAAGCGTCTTCGAATTGGGCCGTTGGGCCCTGAGCCCACTTCTGAGTATTCCTATATCTTTTTAAATAACAGGCCCCACAATTATAATTTGTGAGTTCCAGTTAACTCAACTGGTAAAATATCATATGGTTGAATAAGAAATTTGAAATTCAATTCCTACTTACACCAAAAACCGATTGGTGTCTTAGGCTAATGATAAAGATTAATGTTAAAACAAAATTTTGGGAGGTTTCCAAAATATTATGCAAGCTTAATGTTAGTATAAGATTGTATCCACGGTTGCAAAAAAAAAAAATATATATATATATATATATTGTATCCACGTCTAGATTTTTGCCTGTATTCCACAAAACACTTAGAAATTTTGAGTACAACAAATTAGACTCAAAGAAGTTTTCAAAGGGTATTGGATCCCAAAATGATCGGGAAGTAAGAAAGTTATGAGAATTTACAGGACTTCCATTATCGGTCCCTTGATTTGAACACCCATTTTATAAGAAATCTCTGTAGGAGAATTTGTAGTTTCTGTTGGATCACTAGCAATAAATTCAAGTCGTCTCTTAAATCTGTAAGATCATTAGATCCAATTCAAACAGAAAAAATAAATAAGTAATGATATAGACCACCCATTAGAACCCTTATTTTCCTATAAATTAAAACGAAAGCTCTCCAACAGCCCAGAACATCAAATCCCATATTTCCCTCTTCCTCATTCACCCTAAACCTTTTTTTCCTTGAAATCCTCCATCAACACTCAAAAGACCCAACATAATCAAGGTAATAGACAAAATAATTAGCTTGACTCTCTTTAATTGTCTTTAACATGCTGTTCCCTCATCTTTTTTTTTTTTTTTTTTAATTCCAAACCATTCCCAATATTTGATTATGCATATGTTTCGTAATCATTGAATGTGTTATTCTTTGCTTGTTTGTTGTCTCATTTGTTTATATGTTTCTTTTTTGAGTTGCCGTGGATCCCAATAATATATTTCTCTTTTTATTTTTTATTTCATTTTTTGAACTCAAATTTTTTTTTTGGGTGAAATAGTTACAATATGCAGCTATTTTTGTAGTTTAAACCATTTCTCCCTAGATCCCTAGACACTTTATGCATGAAAAAATGTTAATTCAACTACAAAACTCTTGTAAAAAAAAAAAAAAAAAAAAAAAAAAACCTCATAATTTTATAATTCTATTTGATAGTGCACTAATTAAAGATAACATATATTATAGTCAAAATCCTACAATATTGTTGACAATATAATACTCTCTCTCTCTCTCTCTCTCTCTCTCTCTCTCTCTATATATATATATCTCAAAGGTTGTTACTTTGAACCATTTAAAAGAAAAAAAAAAAAAGTAAATGAAATTACCGATTTTGTAAATGCCATCCTGAGCGATTGGACACTTCTCTCATGGCAGCTCTCCATGTTTGTACCTTCTCTATGTTCTCCTTAAAACCTTCTTCGTGTTTAGCAAAGGCTTGAGCAAAAGTTCCAGTTTGCTTTCATACATCAGAAGGATCAACATCGTAAAAAATATGTAGAATTGTCATTTTCATCTCTTTCATGCATCTAACGATTTTGGCAAGCTCATCCAAGCACTATGTAGAAGATGCATAGTTCCTTGAAAGAATTATAATAGCAAACCTTGATTTTTCGATTGCTTTTAAAAGCGTTGATGAAATAGATTTTCCCTCCCAACATTTCATCATCTCTAAAAGTATAAATGCCTTTCTGTTTCAAAGTAGTACATAGATGTCTGTAAAAGTATTGCGAGTGTCTTCGCCTTTGAAACTGAGGAAGACATCATATTTTCATTGAAGTCTATCGAAGAAGGTGACGACAACAAGTCTCCTTGAGTGCTCGTGGAGCCATTGAGAATATGCTGTAGCTAAATCTTGAACAGTTGAACCATAACATGGATGAAAAAAAAACATTTATTAACTAAATAAAAAATAAAAGAAAAAATAAGGAAGAAAACAATTACATATGAATTTTCATGTCAACGAGGTAGTGAAAGGGGAGGAATAAAGGAGATAAGTGTGTGCAAAAAGTGAAACTTAGAACTTCGAAAAAGAAATTGAGGTCAAGATTGGAAATTAACTCTAATTTTTAAACATTATAATTAATAGAAAATTTTTTAACTATATTTTTACTAGCATCTCGAGTCTAAAAAACTCAATTTTAAACTTAAAAATCGAGTCTTAAAAACTCAATTTTTATGGACTGATCACCATGTGGTGTTTTTTTCACGCACATGAATAAATATTAAGCCCAGCCATGCATAAATATTAAACATTACATACACAGCTATTGATGATTTCCTTTTTTTTAGTTTTTCTTTGTCCTGGTGTCAGCTAACGATGATTTCCTTTTTTTTTTTAGTTTTTCTTTGTCCTGGTGTGTTGGTTTGCCAAACCAACGTACACAAAATGATGATTTTCTTTCTCTTTTTTTTTGTTTTTTCTTTGTCCCGGGTGTGTGTGTTTTGCCAAACCAATGTTCACAGCTACAGCTAATGATAATTTCTTTTTTTTTTTTTTTCTTTGTCCTGGTGTCAGGCTAATACGTATAGCCTGACACCTTTGTATTTTTTTTTATTATTTAATTCAAATTTTACGTTTTCAGTCAAAAAAAAATTTCAAACATTATCAGTGCATATTGGCTGCAGGACCCTTATAACATTGTAAAAATTCATATAAATGGGTTTAGAAGCTTGATTTTCATGTATGCCCACATGAAAAAAAGTCACATCAGACGTGATCAGCTTATGAAAATCGACTTTTAAAAACTCAATTTATAGGCCAAAATTAAGTCTTTAAGACTTGAGATATTAGTAAAAAATATAGTTTGAAAACTTAGCCTACTAATTATAATGTTTAAAAATTATGACTAATTTTTCATTTTGGCTTGAAATTGAACCATGGTTTGTGGCCCACCAGTAGCCTAGCCCTCTCTCTAATAATGGTAGAGTCAAGATACCATTCCTCACATATAGGGTTATTTACACGGTTATAGACTTCCACGTAACAAGAGTCTCCNGTTGTATTTCATTTGTTGTGTTTGCATAATTTGGTCTAATGTAAACATTGCACGCCGCATATATGATGTGTTTCTGCCAAATGGCTAACCATAAATATATGAAAAGCTACTAATATAATTCACTTTAGGGAAACTACCTTATAAGTTTCAAGAAGTGTCTATTAACAAAAATTTCAAAAAAAAAAAATTAAGAAGTTTTATTTTTTATTTTAAATTATTGGAATCGTTACAATAATTTTCTATTTAGGGAAAAAAATCCGATTTTACATAATATGCTTCCCAGAACGCAATATAGTTTTTTTTTTTTTTTTTTTTTTTAGTTTTACTGTCTATTTCATTTTCAATATCAATAATATCAGTACATATCTATTATTTAGTTTATACATGATTTTTAATGACCTTATATATGTGTGATAGCATGGGATTAGCAGCACATAATATAAATGAGTTTCAGTCAGTTCAATTGGTAAAGTCTCTGATGGTTGTATAAGAAATCTGAGGTTCATTCTTCGCCTACACCAAAAATTGATTGGTGTCTTGGTTTGATGATAAAAGAACTATAATCAGAAGTGAACATCATAGGTTAAAACTATCTCAAAAAAAAAAGTACATAATATAAAACATAATACATTATGTGAGTTTTAGTTATCTCAATATATAAAGTATTTTATTTTCAATAAAGGATTTGATTTCGAATATCACCTACACCAAAAAATAATTAATGTTTGTAACTTTATATGATGGTACATAGCAATCGTTATAAGGCAGATGTCATAGTTTCAAATTCTATTATATCTATTATGTGCAATAATAGTCACATAATACTTTTTATTTTTTATTTGATAGTCACATAATGCTTATGTGTCTTTGTGAGCCCTAGAAAGATTGGCCTTGCTGCGTACTTCATTAACTATTTCGTATTACTTCATTGATTTGAAATGATTACTCTCAGTGCCTACATCAATTATAATTTTTTGTAGCCACTTGACTAGGTGGAAAAATGCTAGACCCACTGATATTTACACAACTTTTGCCATAACTTGCCACATGGTGAAGTGTGAGTGGTGAAAAAAAAAAGTTGTGGGTCCATGTGAGTCCACACTTGTACCATTTACAACTCATCACGTTGCAAGTTGTGCAAAAGTTGTATAAATAATTATGGTCTTAGCATTGTTCAACTAGGTATCCGATGTTGTTTGAAGAAAGCTTCATCAAGAAATTTTTTGTTTTTTGGGAACTTCAAGAACTTTGAACATAATTTAAGCAGACTTTTTGAAATTTTAATCTTCATATTTTCTTACACATGATAACCATTTTAAAAAAATCGAATTATAAATTGGTTGAAATTTTCATTTTGCTTCTCCCGATTGTTGAGCACAATCAACTCGAACCTTTTCCTTGCCCTCTGGCCTCTCTAAGGAGAATGGCACAGCCAAATATCATCCTAGAAGCGAATCCACTTACCATTAGCACCATGTCCTTTTCTCTTTCTTTGAAAATCTCCATAGCCACCCAAAACTCATATGTATTTGGATTTTACATTATACTAAAACATATTTTGCGAATGGGTGGATTAAAACCTAGCTATGCTAATGAATGGAGCATTAGTGAAGTCAATTTCTTTTTTATTTTTTCTTTTTCTTTTTTTGAGAAACTAGATTTCTAATTAAGTAGACATATATCTATTAATTTTTTTTTTCTTGTAAGTTCAGACCCAATACTTTTTGTTATCTCTTCTTTGCAGGTCTGAAGCAGAATTTATCAAAGACATTGTGGAATTCATATTGCGAGAGTTGAGTTACACATTCTCTAGACAACTCTAGCGAGATTTGTTTATGATATGATTTCCGATCAATTTGAAGCTTGTAACTTTATTGCTAATGTTAGGGAAGTTTCTAAAAAATGTGGTTTACTTCCATTACAGCAATTGCTATTAAATGAGCTTCTGGGGGAAGGAGATATGAATATCCATGGTATTGATAATGGAGTTCTCATGATAAAGAATAGGTTATGTCATAAAAGAATTCTTCTTGTTTTTGATTATGTAAATGAATTAGACCAATTGAAGAAGTTAGCTAGAGAGCATAATTGGTTTGGGCTGGGTAGTAGAGTTATCATAACAACAAGAGATGAGCATTTGCTAATGACACATAAAGTAGATGGAATATATGAGGCTAAAGGATTGAATTATGATGAAGCTCTTCATCTTTTTAGTTTGAAAGCCTTTCACAAGGACTATCCTCCCAAACTTTACCTAAATGTATCCAAGCATTTTGTACAATATGCAAATGGTCTTCCTTTAGCCATTGAGGTTTTGGGTTCCTTTTTGTTTAATAGAAGTATTGATGAATGGAAAAGTGCATTTGATAGGCTTAAAGAATTTTTTGAAAGAAAAATTCTTGATGTACTCCAAATAAGTTTTGATGGACTACATGAAATAGAGAAGGAAATATTCCTACATATTGCATGTTTCTTTAATCAAGAGGAGCAGGATCATGTGGTAGAAATACTAGATTGTCTTGATCTTTACCCTAAAATTGGATTAAGGGTTCTTATTGATAAATCTCTTATAAAAGTACATAGCAATCAATTATGGATGCATGATTTACTACAAGAAATGGGGTGGGACATAGTTTGTCAAAAGTGCCGTGAGGAGCCTTGGAAGCGTAGTTGACTATGGTTGTGTAAGGACATTGACAAGGTGCTAACAAGTAATTCGGTAAGACATTATTCAAACAACTTAGACGATATTCAAACAACTTAGAGCATATAGGTTATTATATTATTCAATTGAGTATAAACTTCTTCTTTTTTTTTTTTTTTTTTTGGAGAACTAGTCAGAATTGAGTATAAACTTTAAATTAGAGTAGTTTAGTGATTATTCATTCTTCAATTTACTAATTCCTTTTTCTTGATTATTAGGGAACAAAAGCAATTCAAGGCATAGTCCTAAAGTTGCCTAAACCAAAAGAGGCACATTGGAACCCTAAAGCCTTTTCAAAGATGCATCATCTTAAATTGCTCATAATTCATAATGTTCACCTTCTGCATGAGCGTAAACATCTTTCTAATGGATTAAGATATCTTGATTGGAGTGAATATCCTTCAACATCTTTACCTTCAAGTTTCCAACCGAATGAGCTCGTTGGACTTCGCATGTGCTATAGCAATATTGAAAGACTTTGGAAAGGAACAAAGGTAAGATTATGACTTAAGTACATTTACATAACTTTGATTTTGAGTTTCAACAAACTATAAGGTTTGTAGAAGCTAATTGTTTTACTTTCTTCTTTTTTTCCTCTCTCTCTTACTCATTTAACAGCCTTTTGACAAGTTGAAATTCATCCAATTAAGCAACTCCCTAAAACTAATTGACACACCTGACCTTACTAAATTCCCAAATCTAGAGAAATTGGTTGTTGAAGGTTGTATAAATTTACAAGGAATTCACCCAACAACCGGAGTTCATAAAAGGCTTACTATTTTGAATCTAAAAGGCTACAAAAACCTTAGTAGTCTTCCAAGCAAGCTTGAAATGGAGTCCCTTAAGATTCTTATTATTTCTAGTTGCTCAAAAGTCAATGATATTCCAGAATTCATAGAAAATATGAAATGTTTAATAGAGCTTTACTTGGATGGCACTGCAATTACAAAACTACCCACATCGATTAAAAATTTATGTGGCCTAAGTTCATTGAATTTAAGAGGATGTAAAAATCTTTTGTGCCTATTACTCTTTTTAATATGAAGTCACTTAAAGATCTTAATCTTTTTGGATGCTCAAAGCTTGATGGACTGCTAGAGAACTTAGGGAATGTGAAAAGTTTGGAGAAGCTTGATATGGGTGGCACTGCAATTACAAAACTACCCTCATCAATTGTGAATTTGAGCAACCTTGCTTCATTGAATTTAAAAGATTGTAAAAATCTTGTGTGTCTTACTAGAACCATATGTAATATGAAGTCTCTTAAAGATCTCAATCTTTCTGGATGCTCAAAACTTGACAAGCTACTTGAGAACATGGAAAATGCCGAAGTTTTTGAAGATCATAATACATGTGGCACTACTAATACAAAATCAATTCAACATTTGACTGGCCTTCATTCGCTGAATTTAAGAGATTGCAAAAATCTTTTGTGTCTTCCTAGCACCATTTTTAATATGAAGTTGCTTAAAGATCTTGATCTTTATGGATGCTCAAAACTTAAAAATTTACCGGAGAACTTGGGGAATGCTGAAGGACTATTGGAGCTTGATGCAGGTGGAACTGCTATACAAGAGTTGCCTTCTTCAATTGTTCTCTTAAAAAATATTAAAGTCTTGTCTTTTTGTGGTTGTAAAGAGTCATCATCATCTAAATAATGGTATGAGCGCTTCACTTTTTATTTAATGAAAAGAAGTCCAAATCCTATAGGTTTGTCATTACCTTCCTTATCCAATTTTTGTTCTTTGACTGATCTGAATCTAAGTCACTGTAATCTTGATGTGATTCCCAATGATATTGGCTGCTTACTCTCTCTTGAATACTTAGATCTCAGTGGAAATAAATTCGTTGGTCTTTCGGAAAGCATCATTCAACTATCTAATTTGAAATATATGTGCTTGGAGAATTGCAGAAACCTTCAATCATTGCTAAAGGTTCCATTAAATATTGATGATATTTTGGCTGATAATTGTACCTCACTAGAAACGTTACCAGATCAACTAAAACCAAATGATTCCTTTGAGCCATCTCTCTTTATTCTCAATTGTTTCAAATTGGCTGACAATCAAAATTGCATTGACATATTATTGGCAATGATAAAGAAGTACCTACAGGTCTCTCTCTCTCTCTCTCCTAAAATCTAAACATCATGCTTTGTATCTTGTAGGGAATCTCTTATCAAGATCGATATTATAGATATGATCTTGCCATTCTCGGAAGTGAAATACCAAAATGGTTTAGCCATCAAATTACGGGGACTGAAGTGAGAATACAAGAGCCTTCTTATTTACTACATAATGAGTGGATGGGAATTGCTATTTGCGCTATATTTTCTCGGCACCATCCTCATGACCAATTCAATGACAATAAACGTACACTTGTTTGTTGTTTGATAGCTAATGGATATCAAGACCGAAAAAGCATTTGGGTTTCATATAAATATGGTAGAGTTTTATCAGATCACCTTTGGTTGCTCTATTTGTTCCCCCAATACTTTGGTGACGGTTGGATAGACAAATTAAGAAATTTGATGCGAATGGATTCATTCAGCTTGGCATTAGAATTGAAACAATGGATTCAGACTTGAAGGTAAAAAAATGTGGGGTTCGTTGGGTACACAAGCAAGATATTGAAGATCTCAACCCAACCATAGCTTATTAAAGTTTTGGGTGTACGTTCTCCATTATGGTTTTGACAATTCAACTGTGGTAATGGAAGGCACCAAAATTAAGCGAAGTTGTGATGACTTTGGGTATGATGGGGCTAGACCTATTGGAGAAGGAAACTCTAATGATGTATCACACTCAAAATGGTTTGAAATTCTTGCACAATTTATGCATGGCTTAGGATTTCCTTGTTGGGAGGAATCTAGTGAAAGTGACCTAGAAGGCTAATAAAATTTCTCTCCTTCTTTCTATTTCAAGTCTCATTGGTTGCTCTCTGAAAAAAGAAAAAAATTGTTATTGTTTTTTATTTTTTCCTTTTCTCTTGTGTGTGTATATATATTTATATTTTTTTTTTATTCAGACTTCAAAATAGTATTTCGTTGGCTATGTTTTAGCTTTACCTACTCTACTAGCATTTTACAATGGGCAAAGTTTGTCTAGTACTAAACCATCACGATGGTAACATGTGTCCACTTTTAACCATTTATCATCATTTTTACAAGTCCAGTACATCGGAGCATTGTACTCAAGTTAAGTCTTTTTGTAGCCACTCCAACTTGCTCCAAATTTAAAATATAAAAAAAATAAAATCATATGGTTCTTTGATTTTAAATTATGGACAAAACTTATGTATAATAATTTATATGCTATTCATTAGGTTTCCCTCTTAAGATTCTGCCATGTGGAGACTTAACTAAAAAAT
The DNA here is from genome assembly GCF_002906115.3 of Quercus suber. NCBI lineage: Eukaryota > Viridiplantae > Streptophyta > Magnoliopsida > Fagales > Fagaceae > Quercus > Quercus suber. The sequence goes on along the minus strand of NW_027069512.1, from coordinate 2,023,393 downwards.
ACACTTACATCTCATTAGAAAAAAACCACATAACATAATCTTACAATGTGAACTTAAGTAACAGGAATTAAGTACTGTACTTAAGTTTTGCCCTTAAATTATAATATAACAACGTATACTTTCATATAAATTCTCACCATTAATGATTATATATAATCAACCATTTAAAAATCATAAACAATTAACTTGTTGAGTATATTACTTCTTTTTTTCTTTTTGTTTTTTTTTTTTATAAATAAATTCAATAATTACAATGAAAAGGAGGTTATGACCCTTGGATGATTCTGTTGAAAAAATCAATAGATGTCAGTTTCTCTACAAAGCTCTTGACTTGATGGGTATATTAACTTATTACAATGAATATGATTGGATTTACTCCAACAACAAATAATGAAATATGTGATTTTTTTTTTTTTGGTAGGTGATTGGTGACACAGTACTTAAGGCTTATGTAATAAAATTTTACAATATCCCTATCATCACTTAGAGAACATTCTTCACATTATTTGATTTTTTTTTTTTTTAATGACATAAAAGAATGTGTTAGGATACCAAAATTTTCCCAATTGTACTCTTCCCTTTTTTAGTATCCTAGTTTGCCTCTAAATCGAGATCAAATGCGACTGTTAGCTTTTTCTCTCCCTCGTAGGAGTATTCTCTCTTGGCGCACGATAGATAGCTCCCTACTATCGTACGCGTGAGTATTTCCTGCTGCATTTGTGAGCTACGCTCAGGGGTGTGGCTGTCTCTGCCTCTTTGGGGTGCCAGAATTCCTTTTTCAACGGGTCACGCGCCGCCTGGGTGCTTAGCCCAGTAGTGGGTTTTCCTCCTCCATTGCAGGCTTTCTCTGCCTCGTGAGTGGGGCTTTTTTCTTGGCTGGCGTGAGTCTTTTTCTACCCCTAAGTGGGTGTATTAGATGATTTGGTGGTGGTGCTATCTGTGTCATCTTCTTTGGGCGTTTGCTTTCAGTCTGGTGGCCATAGAGTTTTGCAAGGTAAATTTCAGTCTTTTGGCTTCCGTGTTTTGTGCTTGTGGGTATCTAGTTTTCAAGTGGTCTGGCTATGTTTTGGGCTACTGTAATAGAAGAGTTGGGCTGCTTGCTTACAACATGAGAGTTTTAGGATGGAACTGCCGGGAACTTGGAAATCCCCGGTCAGTCAATGCCCTGCGCGAGATTGTGCGGCGGTGGGATCCCAATTTTGTCTTTTTATCAGAGACAAAACTTAAGAAGAGAGCAATAGAAAGAACAAAGAGGAAAGTGGGGTTTGTTTATGGTTTGGTTGTCCCTAAATCAGATAAAAGTGGAGGTTTGGCAATGCTGTGGAAAGAAAACATCAATCTGGAAATCATGGGGTACGCGGGCAACTTCATTGACGCAATTGTTACAGAAGCTGACTCAGGGCTCAAATGGAGAATCACAGGCTTCTATGGACACTCGAAAGCCCATGAGAGAAAAGAATCATGGGACCAATTAAAAGCGTTAAATAGGAAGTTCCAACTGCCATGGATATGTTTCGGGGACTTTAATGAGATTTTGTCAATGAACAAAAAAATGGGAGGTGTGCAAAAATCTCAGAGACAGATGGATGAGTTCCGAGAGGCAGTTAATTCTTGTGGCTTCAAGGACTTGGGCTATAATGGTCCGGATTATACGTGGTGTAATATGCAAGAAGGTGAGAATAGAATGTATATCAAGTTGGATCGGGCTTTCGCTACCTCAAAGTGGATTGAGCATTTTAAGGAAGCCCGTGTATACCACATTGTTGATTCTACATCAGACCATTGTGCTCTTTTGGTGTCTAATTCTTATCATCCTCAACCCCCAAGAAAGCGTCGCTTTCACTTCGAAGCGATGTGGACTAAAAGGGGGGATTGTAGGAAAATAATTGAGGAAACGTGGAGCAAGAATATGAGTTTAAATTCCCCAAGTGATATGGCCTTAAGTCTCAAGCAATGTGCTATGGAGCTATCCAGATGGAATTTGTATGCTTTTGGAAAGGTCCCAAAGAAGATCCAAGAAAAAAGGAGGACCCTGAGTAATTTGGTTCAAAGAGATAGAAATGGGAGTTTGGGTAGAGAAATCAATGTACTACGGAAAGAGATAAATGAGTTACTAGAGAGTGAGGACATTATGTGGCAGCAAAGATCAAGAGTTCAGTGGTTGGGCTTGGGAGACCGGAATACAAAATATTTTCACTCCAAAGCATCTGAAAGAAGGAAGAAAAACATAATTACTGGGTTAATGGATGAGAATGGGAATTGGTGCGACAGTACTGAAAGCATAGCGGCTGTTGCAGTATCTTATTTTGAGAAGCTGTTTTCTACTTCTTTTCCTAGCCGCATCTCAGAGGTTACAAATGCAATTCCCACCAGAGTTACAGATGAGATGAACCAGAGTCTGATTAAGGAGTTCACAAGGGAGGAAGTGATGACAGCTCTTCAACAAATGCACCCCACAAAAGCTCCAGGCCCAGATGGTATGTCTGCTATTTTCTTTCAGAAGTATTGGGATATAGTTGGAAATGATATCACATGCATGGTTCTTAATGTTTTAAATTCAAACATGTCCATGGTTGAAATAAATCGAACCAACATAGCCCTTGTTCCAAAAACAAATAGCCCTACAAAAATGACAGAATTCAGGCCTATAAGTTTGTGTAATGTCATTTACAAGCTAATTTCAAAAGTTCTTGCTAATCGCCTCAAAGCTATTCTTCCTCAAATCATCTCTGAAAACCGAAGTGCATTCCTTTCTGAGCGCCTTATTACAGACAATGTATTAGTTGCTTTTGAACTTATGCATTACCTTGATCACAAAAAGGATGGGAAGGATAGTTTTATGGCTGTTAAGCTTGATATGAGCAAAGCCTATGATAGGGTTGAATGGAGCTTTATTGAAAAACTTATGGAACGTATGGGCTTTCATGAAAAATGGATCAATATCATTATGCAATGTATTTCTACTGTATCTTATTCTGTGCTTGTGAATGGAGTGGCATATGGAAGCATAATTCCCTCAAGGGGTTTGCGTCAAGGCGACCCTTTATCACCTTATCTGATGCAGCCAGGAATAAAATGCTCAGTGGATTATCTATATGTAAATGATGCCCCATGATTACCCACTTGTTTTTTGCCGATGATAGCCTGCTATTCTGCAAAGCCAGTAGGCAAGAATGTCAAAAACACACTGAAATTCTTGAGCTCTATGAGGCGGCATCGGGGCAAAAAATCAATGCAGACAAGTCCTCAGTTTTCTTTAGTCACAATGCTCCCAATGGGTTGAAAAATGAAGTACTAGAAATCTTGGGGCCTATGCAAGACCAGAGACATAGCAAGTACCTGGGCCTCCCATCAATCATCGGCAAGTCAAAAAAGGAAATTTTTGCAGAAGTAAAAGAGAAGGTGGGGAAAAAACTGTCTGGTTGGAAGGAGAAGCTCCTTTCGGGTAGGGGAAAGGAAGTCCTAATAAAAGCCGTCGCCCAAGCCATCCCGACATACACAATGAGCTGCTTCCAGCTTCCAAAGGGACTTTGTGACGAGATTGAAGGTATGATGCGTAGGTTTTGGTGGGGACAAAGGCAAAAGGAGTCAAAAATAGCTTGGGTTAATTGGAAGACTATGTGCAAATCCAAGCTAAGAGGTGGGATAGGGTTTAGAAACTTGCAAGCTTTTAACTTAGCTTTGCTAGCTAAACAAGGGTGGAGTTTGCTTTCCAATCCTCATTCTCTAGTGGCTCGCTTATATAAGGAAAAATACTTTCGCCACGGCGATGTTCTCAATTCGCAGCTGGGAAGTAACCCTTCGTATGCTTGGAGAAGTATTTTCAACAATTTGGAGGTTATTAAAAGAGGAACTAGATGGAGGGTTGGTAATGGAAAAGTAATCCACATATGGGAAGACAAGTGGCTGCCCACTCCCTCTACCTACAAGGTAATCTCCCCTCCTCGCATCCTTTGTGTTTTCCCAATGGTCTCAACTCTTATAGACTCGGAGAGTAGAAGGTGGAAAGCTGATTTAGTCCGGTCTCTTTTTCTCCCCTTTGAAGCCAATACAATTCTGAATATCCCTTTAAGTTACAATCTGCCTGAAGATAAAATTATTTGGATAGGCAATAAAAAGGGTGAGTTTACTGTGAAGAGTGCATATTACATTGCTCTCAAGGTGGTTGATTCTGTTGAGGTTGCTGAGTGCTCTAATGGGGATCCAAGAACTCCATTGTGGAGGAAATTGTGGCACTTAAAAGTTCCAGCAAAGATTCGTATTTTTGCGTGGAAAGCGTGTATGAATGCTCTCCCAACAAAGTTGAATCTGTACAAGAGAGGTATTAATACAAGTGTTATATGTCCCATCTGTGATCATGGGGTTGAAACCATATTACACTCTTTAGTCTTCTGTGATCCAGCTAGGCAGGTCTGGGATAAGTGGAAAGATTGTCCAGTGAACCTTAAATCAAATTATTTGGATTTTGCAGATATAGCACTAAAATTTATGGCTGCTGGCACTTTACAAGATCTTGAGCTTTTCTTTGTGACTGCTTGGTCCCTTTGGTGCAGCAGGAACCTAACAGTGTTTGAAGCAGATTTTCAGTCCCCTGTCCAAGTTTGGAGTTTTGCTAGAAGACTTATTCAGGACTATAAGGAGGCTTCCAACTTTTGCATTGGTAGAACAGCCTGTGCAAACTCAAATTGGAGAGCTCCTCCTGTGGGGATGTATAAAATTAATGTGGACGGTGCTACATCAAAAAATGGCAGGCCCTCAAGTATAGGTGTGATCATTAGAGACAGCAGATGTGAGACCATTGCAGCTATGTGTTTGTCCCTTCCTGGCCAATACACGAGTTTAGAGACAGAAACTATTGCCGTTGAGAAAGGAGTATTATTAGCCAAAGAGATGGGGCTGCAACAGATATTGTTAGAGACTGACGCACTCACAGTGGCTCAAAGCTTGGCAGCAGGTGACAAGGAGGGATGCCTTGGCCATTTAATTCAAGGGATCAGTGAAAACTTAAGGTCATTTTCAGTTTGGAAGATTAACCACCTGAAAAGGGACTGCAACAAGGTTGCTCACGAGCTTGCACAGTTCGCAAAACGCAGCGGCACTAACCAGGTCTGGAAAGGCGTTTCTCCACCTATGGTGCAACACCTTCTTCAGCTAGATAAGACTTAATGTTTTCCATGTATCAGCTTGTTGCTGCTTCTGTGTTTCTGCTGTGTGCAGCTGTGTTGTGGACTTTGTTGTCTTTCTTTTCTCAGTTCTTTGAATGAAATCAGGTCCAAATAAAAAAAAAAAAAAAAAAAGAATGTGTTACTAAGAGCGACCATATCAATAGTTGCAAAATCTTGCAAAATACAAAAAATAGTTTATTTTACACATTTTGATCCAAAAAACACTTATATCAGTAGATGTAAAATTGTGCATAAATATAAAAGTGTTACATTAGCCGTGTATATATATATATATATATATATGCACGATTCCTGTGACATTTTATTTGATTTTTTTAATTATTTTTTTCTCCCTCGTCGGATTCTCTCTCCTTTCTCATTTGATTCTCTCTCTCCCTCTACTCTCTCTCTCTCCTCTATCTTCTTAAATTCAACAAAAAATTATACAAATCATTAAATTCTTCAAATTTATTCTAAATCTAGATCCCAAATTCATCAAACCCTCTCCTCAAAAAAAAAATTCCCATCAAACCCATATAACTAATCAAACCCAAAATGCAAAAGTGAAGAAGAAGAAGAAGCTGCAGCAGGAGCGGAGAAATTCGCCTGAAATTCGCCCAATATCACCGCTCAAAGTAGCAGTGAAATCCGCCCAAAACCACCACCCAAAATCAAACCCAAATTGCAAACTCAAAATCACCATCCATAATGAAACCCAAATTGAAAAAGAAGAAGAAGAATGAGAAGAAATAAAAGAAGAAAGAAGAAGAAGAAGACGAAAGAAGCAAGAATAGAAAGGAGAACGAAAAAAAGAAAGGGTGAGCAGTATGGGTTAAAAGTTGGTGGAGTCGCATGGGTAAGTGTAAAATAATGAAAAAAAAAATATGAGAAAAATATTATTTAAATAAAAGAGAGTATAAAATAAATAAATTGATGAAAGTATTTTGAAAAAATGATGATATAAAATTAAAAAAGTAAGTTTTTTTTATAAAATAAATAGAAATTTTTAGAAAAAATGATGAGGTTGCTCTAATTGATTAAAAGCACACCTGCTAGTATAGGAGTAGGCATAAATGCCAATCTAGGAGCATCTTTCCTATGAAGTTTATTGCTACTTTTGACCCAATCATATTGGGTGATTAGGTTAACAAAGAAGCCTAGCCAATCACGGGAACCTCGACCACCTAGGACGTATCAGCAAACATCTATTAGGAGGCTTGGTCAGCACTAACCTACTGGAATTTACCTTGAAATCTTAGAACATGAAGTAATATGACATGAGCGTCACATGACTGGGATTCAAGCATCTGTATTGCTGCTTCAACCACTTCCCTCAATGTTGCATTAATTCGTTTAATTACCATCAAGTCACAATAAATGCTACTTGACAGCTATCTTAACTTGGTTTTCTCTTGGTTTTTGGAGGGACAAGAGGTCATCTCACGCTCTCTTTTTCTAGGGAATACCTAGAGGAAAGGACCAACATGCCCTTGGAATTATCACTGTATATAGGGAGGGGTTTACAGGGCCAAAATAGCTAACTTTTTTTTTTTCTCAAACTATCTAGTTAGTAGTTTCAGTTTTGAAACTATATTATTTAGTAGCACCTCGAGTCTCTTAGACTCGATTTCCTTATAACCAAATAAAAGAAGAACCAGAACAGAGAAGGGGGATAAGCCAGAGAAAAAAAAAAAAAAACCAGAATGAGAAGAACGCAGATCAATGGCCCCCCCTGCCCCTAAGTAGATCCGTCCCTGTGTATCAGCTTGCTGCTGCTTCTGTGTTTCTGCTGTGTGCAGCTGTGTTGTGGACTTTGTTGTCTTTCTTTCTCAGTTCTATGAATGAAATCAAAAAAAAAAAAAAAAATTAACATTTCATTCGTTTCTTTCCAGTTTCCAAAAAGTGAATTTTGACATTTTATGTGGTTTTCTTTGTTTGCTAGCAAAACACTTCTTGCTATTTATATCATCATTTTTTTGCTTTGTACTCCTATTACTAAAATAATTTTAATTATTTACTGCAAGTTCCAATTAACTCAACTGATAAAATCTTTGATGGTTGAATAAAAGATCTATAGTAAGTTTAAAGGCCACTGCCGAGTTTGGATTGCCTCATTCTTTCCTTAGCATTTAAAATAAAATAGTTCGAGTTGTGAAGTTAGCAACAAGTTGTAATTATCTTTAAAAAAAATTAGTAATAAAGAAATTTAAATTTAATTACGTTTTACTTATGTCTATTAAACAATAAATAAATAAATATTTAGTATAAAACCATTAATTAGATCATTTCTACACTATTATTGATCTACATTATTCAGGTTTACCTCTCTCTCTTTATAATTATGACTATATCATTCATTTGATTGAAAGGCCATAGTTTAGCTTAAGATTGTCTAATTTTCATTCTTTTGATATTTGATAGACTAATGATACACCTTATATTGAAGATTTGCTTTCTTCAAGTACTGTACTTTGTGAGATCATATTAACTGCAATTTCATCATCTAATTGATTACTATTCAATGATGTTATTCTACTTCTACCTTTGCAGCCATGGGGTCTTGGATGTACAAATACTTAAAATCGTTTTTTGTTCAATCAATTCAATGATGTTTTGTTACATATCTTGAAGGCTTTATTTCTAAACTTTTTAAACAACTCAATCAAATTTGGATTAAAGAGGAAACTTGGGAAAAAATTAGAGTGTTTAGCAATAGTAATACTCATTATGGTTGGCTTTGAGCTGCTACATTAATATTTCTTTTTTAGTTTTATTTCATCTATGAAGTGCATATGTAGCCATATAAACATTTATAAGTATTTAATTGCATCGGTTATCTTCATAATTCTTAATAGGACTTTTCTTAAAGATTTTTTTCATTTTTCATAGCCAATATTATGTTTGTTTCAATTCAAGACAAACATAATTAAATTATACATCTATGCAAAGTTTTTCCATGCATCGCACGGGTTTGCAACTAGTCTATATATTACTAAAAGTTGAAGCGTAGCGTTTAATGCTACTGCTCTCACGTTGCGCCACATCAGCTGCCACGTCTTTTTTTTTTTTTTTTCTTTTCTTTTTTAAAATATAATTTTCCTATAATTTTAAAATAATTTTTACAATTTTCAGCCCTATAAATGCAGCCCACTATTTATTTATTTACTTCTACTACTTATTTACACTTCTTCAATCTTTCTCTCTCCCTTACCATTTCATCTCCCCACTACTTCTTCAATCTTTCTCCCTCATTTACCTTTTCATCTCCCCACTACCCTCTACATTAATATCATTCTTCCTCTTTCCCTTCATCTTCCTTTATTTTTGTCTCTTCTTATTCACACATTCTTACTATAAATTTGTCACTATCTCTTCTATTCTATGCATAGTTTTCCCTCACAAAAAAAAAGGTTCTCCTCTCTCTCTCTCTCTCTCTCTCTCTCTCTCTCAATTTTTGGTGAATTTTTTATTTTTCTTGCATCTCTACTTTAGGTTGATAATTTTTTATATTCTTTAAAACTCTATTTTGGGTTAATGCAATTTAGTTTAGTTTTTTAAATTGTGATTTAGTTTAGTTTTTTAAATTGTTGTTGTTGTTGTTTTTTTTTTAATTTTTTTATTCTCTTTGAATGTTAAATGTTATCCTATTGCGTTCTAAAGAATTAAATATAGCATATAAAAATATAATATTATTCTATTATATAGCATGATTTGGATAATTTGGTATTTATTCTGTTACATAGCATGATTTTTTATAGTGCTCAATTTAGATGTTAAACTATGAGACTTTACTAATTTTTGTTTATTTTCTAATCATTTGTGGTGGACAAAGTACTCTTAATAGTTGTACTAGAAGTACTTTATAATGTCATTTATTTAAAGAAAAGTAAAGGTTAGCCAAACGAAAGAAAAGCAAAGGTTAGCCAAACAAAAATAATCGGATAGGTGACAAATTTTAACTTTTGCAATTTTATTTTAATTATTATTATTTTATTACAATGCATGTATAGAAATTTAATTCTTAGATTTTGCTAATAATTGTTTATTTGATAATATGTTTTGAGCCGCCGAAATTATAATTTCTACAAAGAAAATAACCTTAATAGATTATCAAAAACAAAATTTTATCCTAATATTGGTTGAATTAATCATTTTTAAGTTTTATTAATTTTTTTTAGTTTATGTTTTTTTGGTGTATTGGATTGATCATATATTACATTTATGATTGTTCTTATAATAAATAAAAATATAATTATGAAATACATTACTCATTATTAGATTAGTTTAAATTGTAAATTTTTTTTAATAAAATCACCATAAAAATAATTATCACGCGCAACGCGCGGGTTCGTGGCTAGTAATAACTAATAGTCGAAACGTTTAACTTTTTGTTGACCACTGCTCATTACACCACGTGGCTACATAAATTTATGTGACATTTACTTTAAACAACACTGAATAATTGTGACTTTAGGTTTGCCAATATAAGTTTCAGTATTTAACACCGTTTCCCGTAAGCAACCCTATCAGCTCATGCAAAATCTTGCAAAATACAAAAAATAGTCCATTATACACATTTTGAGCAAAAAAACACCCACATTAGTGAATGTAAAATTGTGCATAAATGCACAAGTGCTATATTAACTGTGCATATATGCACAGTTACTGTAGCTCATGCATTTAATATTTTAATATTTTTGGTAGTGTTGGGTTTGTGAAGGAGAGGTGTAATGAGTGAAGAAATAATAAAAAATTGTAAAAGAATTAATATTTTATTGAATAGATGTGTAGAATAGATAGACTGATGTGGGTTTTTTGTAAAAGTGAGTGTGTAAAATAGAAAAAATAGTTTTTTTTTGGTGTAAAATAGACAGAAAGTTTGCATGAGCTAATATGGTTGCTCTAAATGTATATTAAAACAAAGAAATTGCCAATACCAAAAGAAAACCATACATAACACGTAGGGAGAGAGAGAGTGATAAATCTAGGCGCTACTACCATCAAAGTAAGCACCTTGGATCAAGCCAGCATCCCACAAAGCAACTGGTAAAGGTATTCATTGATTGTGCATATAAACCCCCAAGTCTCAACCCCTAAATCTTGATTTAGAAGAGAAAGATAGTGAGAAGGGAGAAGGTTATCTTTGTTGTATCCCCTTGATGAAAAGGTCAGAAAATAATTTGAAACTACTGCATTTGATTATTCAAAATCCGAGGTTAATCTGAAAATTAAATTAAAATTCTTTGCATTTTGTGCTACTTTGTTGTAAGCGCAGAAAGGATCACATTATGTCATACTTTGTTGAAAATTGAGTGAAATTATGTAATTAGACTATAAAAAGGTTTTTTGGGCAACCAACTTTAGTGCTAACAGCTATAGACAAAACTCCATGCTTATTCTAATTTAGTCTTTTGAAGAAACTGTCTTTCAACTTTTGAATTTGAAACTAACCATTTTTTTTTCCTTTTTTTAAATGTTGAAGATTTACATTGGAGGTTTGTGTTATCTACTCGCTCTAAGTGTTTGAGGAAATGCCTAGACAAAACTTTCCATCACTTAAGAATTATAAGGGAAATCCCTTATAGTTTTATATTCTTTCCTAAAGTTATTTTGTATCTAAACTTCACTAAATCCACCAATGATATATTAACTACAAAGTGAGTCCCAAGCATTGTTTATGTTAAATTGCAAACTAGTGTAGTTTCAGGCATTGTTTAGCATTGAATATGTTCAATTTATATTTTAACAATTTTTTTAGCATTGTTCCCTATTTTGGCAATCTATCTAACAGTAGATATTGCTTTATACACTCTTATGCAGGGTCAATGCATTCTCATTATCAACCCATGCTACTATTATGTCTCCTGGTGCAACCAGGAACTTCTTTCCTATGAAACATGTCACTCTTTAATGTTTGAATTTGATTGGCTGATTTGCAATCTAAGAGTAGCCACTCTTATCTCTTTTTTCCCTCTGTTTTGCAATCATACATTTTTTTTTTTTGCTTAGTTTTAATAATTTCTTAGTTTGATTATAAATTTTTTTTTTTGGCCCTTTGGAAGTTCTAATATTTGAGATTTTGGTTTCCTTTTTTCTTTTTCTTTTTTTGGGTTTATTTTGGTGTTAAAAGTTAAATCTTTCAAAAGATTTGTAACCTACATGATTATCTGACTCATGTTAAATCTTTTGAATTGTGGTTTATCTTCTCAATCTTGTGATTTTTGGTTACAAATGCAAGATTCTATGAAAATTTGCAGCTTCAATTTCTATTTGGTTGCTTTGAAAATGGACGAAAACGAGATGAATTGAATTTGAGTCCTATGTTTTATTTTTCTTTTTGTGGTCGTTTCCTTCATGGTATACAATCACTCAACCAAATGTAGCAAATGGCTTATTATGTCAAATTTATGTTGGTACATACTTTTCATATTCACTTCTATTTGTGGGTGTTTGGATTTGGGCTATGGAAGTATTAACGACTTACTAATGGTTGTAAGGTCTGAATGGCTTTGATTGTACACTTCTTTCTTACTTTTGTTGTTGGTATCTTAAGTGAATTTTAATTTCAATGTTTTTAATATGTAAGATGCACCTTCCTCATAATTAACATCCAGAACTTAGTTGCTCTTATGATGATCCATAATTTTGGATGTATAGATTCATGCAATTGAATTTAATGGTAAGAAGAGAAATTATTAAATTAACAACACTGTGTAACTTTATAAAGGGTGAATCTATATTAAGTTGTAATTGACTGAAAATCAATAACTTCATATGTATACATTCATACAAAATTGGATTTGCTGGTCACAACAAAATTTTTTAAATGAGATCAATGCTGCATGATTGTTGGATAGGTTGAATCTATATTGAGGTGTATTTTTATGAAAATAATTGATTACATAAGTTTAAGATTTCAACTAGAATTTATGTGCTTCAAATAAATTCTAAGCTACATCTCCTTGATGAACAATGAATGTGGTATAATATGTATTTTCAAAGTAATCTATAGTAAATAGAACTTACTTTTCTTTTTAAAGTATTTTTGCTTCTATATTTATTACTTAATCTTACCTAATGCATGTTTATGATGGAGGATTCATTGCTGCTTAACACTAGACTACAATTTAAGGGCTGCCATATATGCTTTAGATAATATTTAGAAAAATACACTTCATTTTATTATTAATTCAAATACTTAATTGCCATGCATACTATATGCTTTTAACAATGCTAATTGTTAGGACATATGTGATTCAATGTTAAGTACATATGTCATTATTTTATGCAATTGACTAATCTTTTGACAAAACGCACTTTACTTATAATTAGGTAGATCTAGGATGTGTTTGATACTTAAAGAAACAAGGTTTCAAGTTCAAGTGTTAAAGTCATGCAAGCAAGGAAGTGAATCTCGTACCATACCGACCAGTACGGCCGGTATATACCGTACCGGTCAGTGATTCGGTACGCTGAACCCCCCTATTTCTTATCGGGAAAAATAACAGACATACCGGCCGTACCGGTGAAATCCGGGTGTTCCTGTCGATAAATGCATACCGGGCCGAAAAAAAAAATAAAAAAATAAAAAAATAAACATTCTCACTCTCTCATCTCTCCACTCACCGGCGTCACTTGCAGTTTCTCAAACTCGTAGCGCATGGTTTTTCCTCCCTCAAATTCCAGACTTGACTGGCGTTCTCTTTCTCTCTTTCAGATTTTCTTTCTCTTTCCTCTTTCTTGGTTGTCCGGCGTTCTCTTTCTCTTTTTCAGATTTTCTTTCTGTTTCCTCTTTCTTGGTTGCGTCCAACTTAAGCCCAAGCCTGAATTTTAGCTTTTTTAAACACCGAATAAAGTTGACAGCTTGCAAAAGTGATGTACAAAGTTAAAAGCAACTTTTATATGTCAAATTTTTTTCCTTTTTTTAATTAATTCCTAGCTCCTAAAAACGGTCAAAGGCTCAAAAGTCCTTTCACATGTCAGATGCTCTTCTTCTTCTTCTTCTTTTCTTTTTTTTTTTAAGCCCTTAATTAGTTCACGTGTGAAAGATTAGTATTTTAAATTTGACATGATTTTTAATTCTTTTTATAGATATAGATGTATAAGCTTGGGCTTGGGCTTGTATAGGGTTTAAGATTACAAATTATTCTAATCTATGAATTTATATATATATATATACACACACATACATATATATATGGGCTTTAAACACTATATATATATATATAGCAGTAAATCCGAAACAGTACACCGGTATTGACCGGTATCCGAAATATATCGTACCGCTGGCCAAACCGATACAGCCTCCGGTACGGTATTGACTCCCTTACATGCAAGTATGTCCAAGAATCAAGTGAGAAAATGCAGGAGTTTAAATCTCAACAGCTAGCATCTATCGAGGTTTAAAAACTGCTGAAGCCTATGGCTCGACAGCTAGCTCGATAGATGGCTATCTATCAAGGTTTATGAAACTTAGTTTTTCAAAACTGTTTTTTATCCAATTCGTGAATGTATGTTTGGGCTTTCTTTTCTCACAACCTAAACATATATAAGAATTATTTTAAGGACCGAAAAAGGCTACACAAGTTGCACAAGAGTACAATTCTACAAGGGTGAAGAAAAGTGTGACCGGAAACTTAGTTTGCCCTAGTTCTTCTTTCTCTTGAAAAAGTTGTTGTGTTTGTATGCCATTGGGTTTTTTGACCAAGCAACTTCATGATCTTTATCGTGTGATGAACAGAAGAACTTTGCAGCCAACATCCTTCTCAAGTTGGTAATCAAGTCATATACTGAGATCCGCGGAATTAGTTAGTCACGTATTGGGAGCTGTGCATTGAAAACAAGAAATTGGTACTATAGAACAAGTCCAATTGGGTATTAGAATAACGGTTCAACTGTAGGTTGGTATAAGGTACTAGGATTCATTTACTTATAACTGCTTGTTTTGATAATAGTGGATTCTCGAGAGTGGTGACTTTAAAATCACCCGGTGGGGTTTTTGCCTTGTAAGTTTTCTTCATTCGTAAAAAAATCACTGTGTCAATTTAATTTCTGCTGCATACTTAGTTATTTGGTGATTTGTTTGTACTGCCATACATTTTACATGTTAATTTGATTAATTAATAAACTTGATTAATTAATCAATTAATTCATCACAAAGGGTCAATACATTCTTGGCCTATCACTAACACATAATTCTTCCATTGCATCTTTGTCATGCTTTGAGTTTTCTAAATTTTTTTTCTTCCAAAATGATTATGTCAGGAAGAGCTAATGATTATTTAACTTGATCAAATGTAACAACAAATGATTATATATGCTAGGTGTTAGATAAAAAGCCTCAATATGTACTTTGATTTCTTATACTCATCTAATCTTATCTTCTTTTGTTTCTATTTAGCTTAGAGGTTATATACCACATTTGGATGCTAAGATACATTAAGAAAATAACCCAATGTTTCTTTATGTTTCATTATCATTAATTTTACCGTGCATTGCACGGGTTAGCAACTAATATATATATATATATATATAAAACCTCTGAAATTCTCACAATTTTCAACGTCAACACAATATTTAAATAAAATTATAATTTTATTTAAATAAAATTATTTTTGTCATTTTACATGTTAATTTGATTAATTAATAAACTTGATTAATTAATCAATTAATTCATCACAAAGGGTCAATACATTCTTGGCCTATCACTAACACATAATTCTTCCATTGCATCTTTGTCATGCTTTGAGTTTTCTAAATTTTTTTTCTTCCAAAATGATTATGTCAGGAAGAGCTAATGATTATTTAACTTGATCAAATGTAACAACAAATGATTATATATGCTAGGTGTTAGATAAAAAGCCTCAATATGTACTTTGATTTCTTATACTCATCTAATCTTATCTTCTTTTGTTTCTATTTAGCTTAGAGGTTATATACCACATTTGGATGCTAAGATACATTAAGAAAATAACCCAATGTTTCTTTATGTTTCATTATCATTAATTTTACCGTGCATTGCACGGGTTAGCAACTAATATATATATATATATATATATAAAACCTCTGAAATTCTCACAATTTTCAACGTCAACACAATATTTAAATAAAATTATAATTTTATTTAAATAAAATTATTTTTGTTTAGTCCGAACTTAACAAGGAGTAAAACTCTATCTCTCTAATAAGTCCAACTTAAACTCAAACGTTGATAATTTATCTCCAAATTTGCGAGGTTAATCATAAATACTATAAAAGCAATGCCAACCCCTTTTCTTTTCTCCATTTTTTTTTTAAATTAAATTTTTTGGGTATTATAAATAATTTGGTTCGTTCACTTTTTTTTTTTTTTTTTAACACTTCAAAATAAAGACGTAATCCTTTTGTAAAAAATAAAATTATTAATTCCTTTTCCCAACAGAAAAAGGAAATCCATACTTTAGTCCTTAAATCCAATGGAACCAAACCGAGCTAGGCCCAATATAAATAAACGTGTAAATTAGAATAAGAGGGAATTAGGGGAGAAAGAAATGAAACTTTGGTCATAGTGTTTGTTGTTTTGGATTTTGATTTTAAGGGATGGGGTGTGACTTGTGAGATTGTTTTGGAAGATCAAGATGGCACAACTAGGAATAGAATTTATCATCTATATGTATATATAAAAAATTGAAATCTCTGAAACTCTCACAATTTTTCACATTGGCACAATATTTAAATAAATTATCATTTTATTTAAATAAAATTATTTTTGTTTAGTCCAAACTTAATAAAGAGTGAAACTCTATCTCTCTAACAAGTCTAACTTAAACTCAATTCATCATTTTTTTTTAAAACAAAATTATTTTTGTTTAATCCAAACTTAACAATGAATAAAACTCTATCTCTTTAACAAATCCAACTTAAACTCAAATTTAAATGTTGATAATTTATCTTCAAATTTGTAAGGTTAATCATGAACACTATGAAAGTAATGTAGACCCCAATATTTAAAAAAAGGAAAAAAAAAGTAGAGGTATGAGCTATTTTTATTCTAGTTTCTTCTCCTCTAGTTTGTTAAATAACAAAAAAAAAAATTATGGTTTTCATGTATTTTTTAAAAAGTAATTTTTGTACATAAACCACCAAATTCTCTTTAGCCATTTTTTACAAAATAAAAAAGCTTACAATAATTGAAATTATTCTTTTGAATGTAACCCTTTTTTTTATATATATATTTCTCTATTGTTTAATCATATATATATATATATATATATTTTTTTATTTTATTTCAATAATTTCTAAGTAGTTAATTATCTGATTCTTTAATATTATTTTTTAGTCTTTTAGAAGTTTTAGGGGGTGTTTGGTGAGTGTTTTTAAATAACAATTTTTAGTTTTTAAACAATATTTCATGCATTTTCACAGACTTTTTCACCTACACGTATTTTCATAAAAATTTTTAAACAATAATTTTTAGTTTTTAAACACATTTACCAAATGGGCTCTTAATATCTAAATTTTTGAATTATTTTTTTGCAGTATGTAAAATTGTCTTACAAATCTTTTATTTTTTTGTAAGCCATTGCATGTTTAAGCAATGACTTCTTCATCAAATTCACAAATTGTAACATAAATTGAAACAAAAACAAATTATGTAATTGTATAGTTTCTTAATTAATTTAAAATTTTATAAAATTATTTTAGTTTACTTAGATAAATTCCGTGTATAGCACCGGGTCAGTGACTAGATTATATATATAACAAAATATTACGTCTTCGTTCTCATAAAGAGGCATGCTTGAAGATTCATGGTTGGAATGTACAGGATAAAGGCATGGAGCAACTAAATAATTTAAAATGTGATTTTGTTTTGGGGTGGGGAGTTCAACTCAAGCTTCCATTTTCCATGAAACTGATGGGGTCAGCAAGCTTACCGACTGAACCAAATTCGGTGATTAGAGATAGAGAGTTTCGACGCGTCGGAGCTGGATCTGGTATTTCAACATCCACCAAATCACATCGATGTATACCTAAATTTCCTTAAGTTTTTCCCCTCCCAATCTATTTCACAAAAATCCCTGCTTCTCTTTACCTCACTTAACCCAGCCTTTTAACCTCAACAGAATCTGCAGCGTTGTTGGAGATTCAGTTGCAAAGCCCTCAAGGACAAGGACAAGGACAACCCTTGCTGTTAGATCACAATTTTGAATGTTTTATTTTTGATTTGTGGGTTACTTTTTCTCTCTGTGGTTTAGATCTGTGATTCTGTAGAGTGTTTGATGTTTGATTTTCTGTGTGGGATTTGTGGGTATAGGGTTTTTGATCTGTGGTTGTGGACTTGTAGGTGTTATCTGTGGGTTAGAAAGGCCAGCTGAAACTGAAACGAGCTGGCCTCGGACAGGTAAATTACGCTAGTGTGCTAGTGCTAGTGCTAGTGCTAGTGCTAGTGCAGTGGTAACAAAACGAGCCCCTGTCCTGTGGTGCGGTGAAAAAAACTATTCAATAACTGCAGCAATCCAATCGAACCATGATCACCCCACCACCTCCATTCTATAAAATAAAAAATAAATAAACAAAGAGACATAAGAGTGAGAATAATTCCAAAGAGAGAAACGAAGCCAAGTCCATTAATGAATTACACCTGTTGTGAATGGAAGGCATGAATAAAATTATTGTGAATGAGAAGGCCTAAAAAAAGTAGCTGTGGATTCGTGAGAGAAAGAGAGAGATAGTAAGAGCGTCCACATTAGTGAATGTAAAATTCTGTCTATTTTACACACAAAAAAATTTATTTTTTTCTATTTTATACACTCATTTTTACAATACACTCACATCAGTTTATCTATTCCACACATTTATTCAATAAAATATTCATTCTTTTACAATTTTTTATTATTCCTTCTTTCACTGCCCCTCTCTCTCACAAACCCACAATCCGTCACTACCAACGATCACTCCACACCCAGCCACCATCATCACCACCATCACCGCCATCATCACCACCCAGCTAGCATCATCACCACCTAACCAACATCATCAAGAAAAACTCATTCAATCCCAAATCCATTAATCACCCACCCAACCTAAAACCCAGTCAAGCCAAATCATCACCCACCCAATCAGCGACAAGATCATCAAAACCAACCAATGAACTAGAAAAGCCAAGCCGATCAAGATCAAAACCCACCGACCCACACCCACAATCAACCAAAAAAAAAAAAAAAACCTAGCAACCAACAGATTGGAGAAAGATTAAGGCCTCGCAGCACCGCCACCTCCTTGTGATGGCCGCCGACCGCCGGTACTCTCATGCTCAACCAAAAATGGATCAAAACCCACGAGATTCTAGGCAATGACACCGTCGAAGAACTCTATTCGTGTTGTAGGCGACAGACTCGTCCGGCGACTCGGCTTGTTCAACCTCATTCTCATCGGTGGCGATGGCGATCTGCGGAAGCTAGAGGAAGAAAATTGATGAGATGAGAGAAATAGAGAGCTATGCTGTGCCCCTGAGAGAGAGAGGGATGTGAGAGTCAAGTAGAGAGGAGAGAGAAAAAACTATTAAGATATTAAATACACATGCTACAGTACCCGTGTAAATTTACACGAGTACTGTAACAACATGCATTTATACACGAGTTTAAACCCACTGATGTGGGTGTTTTTTACTCAAAATGTATAAAATTAGTGACTTTTTTCCATTTTGCACACTTATGCAAATTTATTCATCCATTGATGTGGATGCTCTAAGTAGGTCAATGAATAGTTAATACGGCTATTTTGGTAAGGAATTGTCATTGGCATTTTCCATGGAAGTTGGATCCGCCCATAACAATACTTGCTATGTTTTGGAAAATATGTGATATTGATGACTCATATGATTGCATCTACGGTCATTTGATTTGAACTATAGCAATTAGGGGGAAAATTGTTAAAAAATCTACATCCAAACTAGTTTTTTTTTTTTTTTTTTTAAGGATATCTAACAATTTAATTATATGTTCATTACGCTCTTAATACATATGTCAAATTTTATGTCAATCGGATATTATTTACTATATGATCTATAAACTTATATGTTATGCATAATTTAAACTACAAAAATTTGTAATTTAAATAATTTATTTATGATATAACTATTAATCTTTAATTTTCTAGAAATTTTGCATGTATGGAGGATATATGAAGAAGATGTAATCCAATAGTGGATTTGTCAAAATTCACCTCCAATAAAATATATATATATATATATATATATATAATATATATATATATATATATATATATATATATTGAGTTAGATTGTAGCTTATGGCTACAACTAATTTTGTAGCTAAATTTTGTTTTGTTTTGTTTTGTTTTTTTTTTTTTTTTTTTGATGGGTACAAACTAGTAATTTGATATATAAAAATTAATAATAAGAAATAAATAANGATGTGGGTGTTTTTTTACTCAAAATGTATAAAATTAGTGACTTTTTTCCATTTTGCACACTTATGCAAATTTATTCATCCATTGATGTGGATGCTCTAAGTAGGTCAATGAATAGTTAATACGGCTATTTTGGTAAGGAATTGTCATTGGCATTTTCCATGGAAGTTGGATCCGCCCATAACAATACTTGCTATGTTTTGGAAAATATGTGATATTGATGACTCATATGATTGCATCTACGGTCATTTGATTTGAACTATAGCAATTAGGGGGAAATTGTTAAAAAATCTACATCCAAACTAGTTTTTTTTTTTTTTTTTTTAAGGATATCTAACAATTTAATTATATGTTCATTACGCTCTTAATACATATGTCAAATTTTATGTCAATCGGATATTATTTACTATATGATCTATAAACTTATATGTTATGCATAATTTAAACTACAAAAATTTGTAATTTAAATAATTTATTTATGATATAACTATTAATCTTTAATTTTCTAGAAATTTTGCATGTATGGAGGATATATGAAGAAGATGTAATCCAATAGTGGATTTGTCAAAATTCACCTCCAATAAAATATATATATATATATATATATATATATATATATATATATATATATATATATATATATATTGAGTTAGATTGTAGCTTATGGCTACAACTAATTTTGTAGCTAAATTTTGTTTTGTTTTTGTTTTGTTTTTTTTTTTTTTTTTTGATGGGTACAAACTAGTAATTTGATATATAAAAATTAATAATAAGAAATAAATAAAAACTTGAATAAATCCTATATTATTTAAGATTATCCTAAACGTGGCTTTATTTGGATAAATATAAAAATCATCAACTAAGGATAAAGTTCAACTTCTTTGGATAATAGAAGAATTCTACTGCAACTTCTTATACAACAATGCTAATTAAGATGCTTGGTTGGAATTGACTATACCATAGAAAACAATAACATATATATGTTCTTTTTTTCCTTTTTTTTTTAATTTTTATTTTTATTTTTTTTATGAACAAAACATGAGCAGGGGGCGACCTGATATATATATATATATATATTCCGCTAATATCAATTTTGACATAAAAATAATATAGTATGTGGTAGTACCCGACCATTTTTCTGAATCTAATCGGAAAAGCATTTTTATTTTTTCGTCTCCAAATTTTGGTGTTCCCCTGCGCTGGAATACCCCAACTTTATCAATCCCTTCAGGAATTCTAGAATCCATATAAGTAACTACATGACCAAATGTTTCATATATTTCATAGTGAAACAAAATTCCAAAACAAATACGAATCCGCACTCTCAAAAAATGCCAATTACATGAGTCTATAACTTTAATTGTACTCAGCTTGGAATTAGCAACAAAAAAAAAAATTGTACTCAGCTTGGAAAATAGAATTGGCAAAATTGGATCCAAATCAATTTTGACATGAAGGAAAAATGGTCAACTTGTACTTGACTCGTTGATATTCTGGGTGTGGTCAGGTTACCCGTACCTAACTTGACTTGACCTGTTTTCAAAGAAGGGAATTTTTTTTTTTAGTTGGAATTTAATATGCTAAGTTGGATGTTCTTTCTTGACTAAAACAGAATTACAATCATTTTTTTGAGCTCCGTTTAATACAACACAATCTCTTGAGCATTCTTATAACTGTAGTTGCTTTTGAATTATAACTTTGAAATTAGAGGTAAAATTTGTATTCAATATTTATATTGCATTTCGTTTGGAATTGTGGAAGCTTTGTTGTGTCCTTGACGTTTATTATATATATTTGAAGGTATTTTGATTAATTTATGTTGGATATTTTTATAAAAAAATATTATATTTATTTTGATATTCATTTATGTGTATCAATTATCCCTTAATGTCAGATACGTTGAATACTAAATTTTGAAATTCAAATTTAATTCAAAATTTGAATAGCTTTTGTCAATGGTTTTAATTAAGAAATTTATGAACATTAATGTAATATTAATACCATAATTGCCAGCATATTTAGTTTTATATTATCTTATTTGAATATGACATAATAAAGTCATATATGAAAGAATTTCAGCACTTAAATGTACAGTTAGGGCTGAATTATTTTATGCTCTAATAAGTTACTATATATATATATATATATATATACAAATATTTACTATTTGAAAAGTAGTCAAACAGCTAGCCATTTATTGTAATATATATATTCAAAAACTTTAAAAAAGGATATTGTAATAATGCACAGCAATGTACTCTATGGGGCATTAAATTTCATAGCATCATGGCCTTTTCTTTGTTCCCAGTACAAATTGAGACTTTAGCAAAAAAGTTTGACCGGTTTTTATATATATATATATATATATATATATATATATATATATGTATTTATTTCAATAACTTTATGACTATTTAATTGATATCAAATCTTTTTGATTTTTTGGCTAAGGACAAGTTAAAGGTCCGGCTCTATATATATATATATATATGGAAAGAAATAAAGTAGAATACACACATCATTTTTGAATTACAAAGCTGAAATTTTTTCAAAAAAAAATTTATTGTCCTAAACACTTACCATCTATTGCTTTTTATAACTCACAAAAATATTCTATCTCTCACAAACTTTCCTGGGAAAAGAAAGTACTATAGAGAGCTTATATCATATGAGCAGTGTAGGCTCGCAAGGATAATCAGCAAAGGTGGCTGAGCTGTTGTATCCTGGGGGCAACGTGTAGAAATTATTTGTCTAACTACATCGGATATACCGTAGACGGCACGATTTGTCTCAAGACAGTGACTTGGTCCACGCCTCATCTCTGCCACCTCTTTTTTGGTAATATCAAATTGTGTAATTTCCAAAGAAAATTCAGGTATTATTTCTCCTTTATTTCTAACAATTTATAATTACTCACCAACTTAATTGAGGTATAATTCTCAAGTACTACTACCAATGTTGAGTAGATTGGGATGCAATTGATATTAAATATTTACTTTTGTTTCCTTACCCAATAATCAAATATGTTAAATTTTTTTTATTTAAGTTTTTTATTTTTTTATTTTTTTATTAGTATTATTATACATGCAGCTAGAACAAGGGCACCTAAGAAGTTTGACAACTTGACATGGTGATGTTACTAATAAGCAAATATTGGATTGTGCAAGCTTAGAAATTTAAGTATTATTTAAGTATTATTTTTTAGTTTTTTCTTATTTGTTCTCTTGTTTTGAAAGGAAGTGAGAGACAATATGATCGTGTGTGTGTGTGTATATATATTACTATTATTTCTTGCATTAGTGGAAAAATATGAGTCAACCTAGAACCCATATTAGGAAGACCTATTTTCTATGTGACTTGACTTGTAGGTCGATATAAACTAATGGTAGTCATTGCAAAATACAAAAAGTGTAAAAATTTACACATTTCTCTCTCTCTCTCTCTCTCTCTTCACCCTCCAAAACGAAGTCAGACCTCTTCTCTTCTCTCTCATCTTCTCTTTTCTTTGTTACAGAGCAACGAAGATGCCGTTTGTGGGTCAACAGAAGTGGATCAGTGGATTGGTGGTGGAGATCAGCAATTCTGGGTCGACTGGATCGGTGGATCAATGCTTGTGGAGTAGATCGATGCTTGTGGAGGAGATCACTACTTGCAGAGGAGATCAGTCATTGTGATAAGGAAGGAAATTTGTTCGTGAGAGCATAAGAGACCGAATCAAGTTTTAGAGATTAAAGAGATAGAGAGAAAGTGAGAGACAGAATCAAGTTTGAGAGAGAGAGAGAGAGAGATAGAGAGAGAGAGAGAGAGAGAATATGAGTTTGAGAGATAAAAGAGATAGAGAGAATAAAAAAGATAAAGAAATAAGGGCAAAAACTGAAAAGATAAAATAATAATAATAAATTAATTAAAATGATTATTTAAATAATAAAAAATGTGTATAATAGATATTCTGTGGTGTTTTGTAAAAATAATTGTATAAAATAAAAAAAGTAAGTTGTATCGTAAAATAGAAGGAAAATTTTATACCCACGGCTAACTTATACAAGCACTGTAAAAGCAATATGATCATATATATATATATATATATTAATATTATTTCTTGCATTAGTGGAAAAATATGAGTCAACCTACAACCCATATTAGGAAGACCCATTTTCTATGTTTCTTTACTTGTAAGTCGATGTAAACCAGTGGTTATGATTTGAGTGGGTATTGTAGAAGAATCTAGAATCACTCACGTAAACACAGGAGTTGAATGACTAATAAGACTGGAAATTAAAAGAAGGAAGCCCATTGGGCTCTATATTAATGCTTGTAACTTATATAAGCGCTATAAAAGCTTTTATTTTAGGGCTCCAAGTTCACAATTCACACTCCTTTGAGCAGCGGAATCCACAACAGTGCATAATCAACAGGGGCGGCCCAACATAATTTTGGGCCTAAGACAAAAAATTTATGCTGGCTTTTAATACGTAAATATTAATTAAACAAAATTATTTAATATTAATCAAATTAAGGTTAATTTGATACATTAAATACATAAATAATACCAACAAGACTAATGTTAATTTTATATAGAGAATTGAATATCATAGTTGAACTATAAATATTAATAAAAAGAAATAAAAATATATTGTGATTGAAAAAGATACTTTATTTTGAATATAAGACGATGCATAGTTAAATAACGTTGTAATCTAATTTTTAATTTTATATTTTGATTTTGAGAGAGAGAGAGAGAGAGAGAGAGAGAGGTATTATTTGGTGTGTGGTTTTGTAGGATATTAGTTTACAAAAATCAGTCTCAAACTATTAGGGGAGATTAATCTATAATTGATGATTTAACACATTTGCAACATCTTTTTGAAATGTTTTAGGGTTTTATTTGAGTTAAGGTTCTATTGGTCTCGTACTTTAAGAGTCTTAATAAAAATGAAAAAGAAAAATGCGCTAATTAAAAGCACTATAAAATGTTCAAAATATAATGTGACATTGTCTCTCATTGATGAACTTCATCAATTTAACTAATGAATGTTTATGTCACTTTTTTGTGATTAATAACATAGCAATTTGTAAGCCAATAGTAAACTTTGTAATATTCTTAACATCACTAATAAAAAAAATGTACAATCTTAAAAAAATATATATATAATTTTATAAAAATTTGGGCTTTTAACTATGAAAAGTAGAGCCTTTTTTTCTAAGAAAAATTTTGTTTTTTGGTGGGGCCTTAGGCCTAGGCCTAGCTTGCCTAGGCCTTGAGCCGGCCCTGATAATCAACAGCCATCAAAGGTTTTAATTTAGCCTCTCTCTCTCTTTTTGTTGAAAAAATCATCCTTTAGAATTGAATTTAAATATTGTTCTTTATAGTTTTGTTTTCCTAAAGCACACTGATAGTATTAAATTTAAAGTTAATATTTATCTCGGTATCTCCATCAGTTACGTACAAATTTTGGAACTTCATTCATATGATGCTCGATCAGTATCGTTGTTCATTGTTTGATCAAAATATTAATTACCAGACCAGTGTTGTTTTTTCCAAAATTAGGCTCTTCAATATTACCAGACCAGTTTTGTCCATCCATCATTGAAGTAACTTCTATGATTTCTCTCTTATTGGTTATGATTATTATTTGTTTCCTTTCCTTTTAGAAGTTGGTTGGTCATGGAAAAAAGAAGACAATCAATTAGGCATCATCCTTCGGAATTGGAGCTTCCGTACCATATCTTGTTGGATATACTATTAAGGCTTCCATTCAAGAGCATAGTGAAGCTCAAGTCCGTATGCAAACAATGGTTCACTCTAATCTCAGATACCCTGCACCTGCACCCAATGTTAATAGCCTATTGGCCAAATATTCACTTACACATGGTTGAGTTCAGGGACAGAACTAAGATTCGAAGTCAAGGGGGACAAATATAATTTTCTTGAGAGGGGCAAATATAATTTTTCATGAACTTATTTTCTAAAATCTGAAATATACACCTATTATTTAATATTTTAAAAAATTTGGGGGGGGGGGCCACAGCCCCCCTCTTCTTATGCATAGTTCCGTCCCTGGTTAAGGGCATCCGAATTTCAAGGACTTGTCATAGGCAGCAGGCCCACAAGAATAACCATTAAGTTTAAGACTGATGACTACTGCTTACAGATTGTTAGTTCATCATGTATGGGATTGCTCCTCTTCAGGAATTATCAAAATCGTCGGGAGCTTTTATATGTTTGCAATCCAATTTTGGGTGAGTACGCTATCATTCCACAATTTAGAGAAAACACCTTCTTTCCTTGTGTTTTTCTTGGGTTCAGTTCCAAGACTAAGGAATTCAAGTTGCTACGATTCTTTAAGCAGCGGGGGCATAGTCATAATATGTACATGGCTGAGGTACATACCCTTGGTACAGATTCATGGAGAAGCATTGGTGAGGCTTCAAACATTATTCATTATTCGGCATTGCATGGAACGTTTTTGAATGGAGCCCTTCATTGGTTTGTTGTTAATGATGATGAGACATCTCTATGTTGTTTTAACCTTGATAATGAGCAATTCCAACCGTTCCCAAGACCATCACAATTTGGTAAATGCAGCAAAATCTCCGATAAAATGAGACTGATGATGAGCATGGGTGTTGTGAAGGACCAACTGTTTTTATGTCATCCTTTTAATAATTCAGTGCTTGAAATGTGGGTGATGGGAGACTATGGTATCTCGGAATCTTTGACTAGACTGCACGTGATCAACTTACCCATTAACGTGACGCCTAAGGCAATAGCCTTTTTGGACAATGGAGAAATCCTGCTTACATTGCATCAGTCTGATCTCGTTTCCTACAATCCAAAGGAAGGAAGTTTTAGAAAGATCACCACTAATATGAAAGCAGAGTATCAAATTGTTGCTTACACTCCAAGCTTCATCTCCCTCAAAGATGCTGCGGTGATAGTAAAAAGGTTTTAGATTCACATTTCTTTGTATTATTTCAAAACTTCAGCTGTAAGTCATTTCCTGTCAATTTATTATATATATATATATATATATAAATTTCTTTTAACCTTTGCACTTTAGACTTGTATCTTTACTATAGTTGTAAATTTTTTATATGCATGCCGGTTATTATTATTATTATTATTATTTTGCTTCCCAGCTACGTCATCCTTCCTTCTTTACGATGCTATGGTGCACAAAGACGGTGCAATTCTACAATAGCAACAATGCTACTTCTTAAGTTTCGGGAAAACATATATATATATATATATATATATAGGCCTGGTTCTGCGCTCCAATGTTTGGAGCAATTAATTTCCTGCCCAATATCTGCACCCAGTTTTCCCATTTTTGAGGTTTCTACTATGGATACTTGGGATCCGTTTGGATACAGCTGAAATCTAAAAACTAAAAAACACTGTAGTAACATAATTTTTAAATATGTGAATAGTACAGTACACACTGTTCACGGAAAAGTCAAACATTTCGGCTAAAAAAAAATAGCTGAAACACAAAACGTGAGTTTGGGAAGCGCGTTTGCGCTTCCCAAACGCACACTTTTGCGCTTCCCAAATGCACACTTGGTTGAAAGTCTTATTGATCGAACTACATTTTTTGTGTTCTTGCTGTTACTGAAAAGCTCTTGTAGTGTACTTTCTAAAGGATCCGACTTCATGCTATATTTGGTGCACTATGTCATTAGTCTTGGAAGTTGGCTAATATCCAAATGGGATGAAACTCCAAAGTTTATTTTTCTTAATTTTGCGAGTAATATCGTACGTGTTAATGTGTGTAGTGTTGTGGGCTTTAGGCCTAACTAGATTACTTGTATAACACACATTTTTGTACTACACTCTTACTTGTACACCACTTATATGCCTCTTATATAAAAACACTCATGTATATTCTTTCACTAAGAAATACAATACTATTACATTCAGTATTCCTAACATGGTATCAAAACCACTACTCTAACCTTTTCTTAGCAGTCTTGTCTTTATTGGTGTCACTCTATTCTCAACATCGCTTCCGCCGTCACAACTGCTATCGCAGCCTTTCGCCATGGAACCTCTGACGCCTTTCAGCCGTCGTCCCTGGGTTCCGGATCTACAGCTGTCGCCGTTAAGGAGTCCTGCACCACACAGATCATTGCACTTATCATCTTCGCTGTGCATCTTACTCCAATAAGTATTTTTTAGGTACCACAATGATCGTCTCACCCCGATCTACTCAATCGTGGAAACCTCATCGTCATCAGAGCTTGCACTCGCCCTTACGCACCTCCAAAAGATTCTACGGACAAGATCACGAGCTCCACGCGCCGACACGCGCCGGCAGTCTTATTCATGCGCTGCCACGTGCTGTCAGTCCTTTTCACGCGCTGCCATGCTCTTACAACGTCAGCCCTAGGTGACGTCATCTGCTGACATGCAGGAACTTTGGCAGAGAGAAGGAGAGCACGAACAAAGTCAAGAATATGACGAAGTTTTCGTTCGACTCTACCATTTTGCTGAGAGGTACCTGGACAAGTTAGTTGATGAACAGTGCCATAAGAATGCAAAACAGCTTGGAAAGCATATTGAGTGTATTCAAGAGCATTATCAGATCGAAAAATTTTGATGCATCTGGAAAACTGAGTTTCAACCATTTTTGCAAAATTAGAATATACTTCCAGTAATTCAGAACGATGTTTCATATTAAAAATCCAGCTATAGCAAGAGTAATCATCAACAAAGACAACAAAATATCGAGACCCACCAATACTAGAGACAGAAGAAGGTCCCCAGACATCAGAAGGAATAAGGTCAAAGATATCAATGGATATTGATTCACTAATATTGAAAGGCAAAGCTGGTTGTTTTCCTAACTGACATGAAACACAATCAAAATTTTCTGTAGACACTGAACCTAACAAACCTCTAGAAGCCAATTGTTGTACCCGAGAGGAAGATGCATGACTAAAACAAGCATGCCAAAGTGCAAGGGAATGAATTGAAGAAATTGTAGCAGCTGCAGCAATAGAAACAGGAGCAACAAGTGGAAGACGAAGGTTGTCCACGAGAAACATACGCCTAACTCTAGGACCGGTCTCAAGCTTCTGTCCCATCCTTAGATCCTGCACAATACACCCAGAATAATCAAATATAATATAATAACCCAACTCAGTTAATTGTCCCATAGAAAATAAATTGTAAGAAAGGTTAGGAACATTAAAGACTCCAGGAACCAAGAGGTTGGAGGTCAAAACAGAACCTATATTATAGCCAGACATTGTGGAGCCATTTGCTATACGAATATTAAGAGGGTGTGGTGCAGGTTTGAGTTCAGAAAATAAGAATGAGTGAGGTGTCATGTGATTGCAACAAGCAGAATCCATAAGCCAAGAGGAAGGAGACATACCAGATAAAGCTGAGAGAGAAGAGGAATAAAATGCATTATCTAAAAACCATACTTGGGATTTGGTGACACTCCCCCCTAGGAAATCTGTGGTTGGTTGTAAGTGGATCTACAAGATTAAAACTCACTCTGATGGATCCATTGAGCGCTACAAATCTTGTCTTGTTGCAAAAGGTTTTACACAGGAGTATGGGATTGATTATGAAGAGACCTTTGCTCCATTTGCTCATATCTCATCTGTTTGTGCTCTCTTAACTATTGCTACTGCCAATAAATGGGACCTTTTTCAAATGGATGTCAAAAATGAATTCCTTGATGGGGATTTAAGTGAAGAAGTGTATATATAACCTCTTTCTGGTCTCTCTATTGACTCAAATAAGGTTTGTCACCTTCGACGTGCACTTTATAGCCTTAACCAAGCTCCACAAGCTTGGTTTGCCAAATTCAACCCTACCATCTCTCGCTTGAGTTACATGGTCAGCCATTATGATTCTGCCTTATTTCTTCGTCGTATTGACAAAGACACTATTTTACTTCTCCTGTATGTGGATGATATGATCATAACTAGTGATGACCTCAGTGGCATTTAAGAACTCAAGGATTTTCTCAGTCTGTAGTTTGAGATGAAAGATCTTAGACATCTCAGCTACTTCTTGGGTCTTGAAATCACTCATTCTACAGATGGACTTTATATTACTCAAGCTAAGTATGCCTCTGAACTTTTGTCTCGAGCTGGACTCACTGATAGCAAGACTATTGACACTCCAGTTGAGCTTAATGCGCATCTGACACCCTCAGGAGGGAAGCCATTGTCTAATCCCTCTCTTTACAGACGCTTGGTTGGCAGCCTAATTTATCTCACTGTTACTCGTCTAGGCATTTCCTATGCTATTCACCAGGTGAGCCAGTACCTGTCTACTCCACGGTCGACTCACTATGCTGCTGTTCTGTGCATTCTTCGATACCTAAAGGGCACTCTCTTCCATGATCTTTTCTACTCTGCTCAGTCTCCTCTTATTCTCTGTGCATTTTCTGATGCTGATTAGGCAGAAGATCCCACTGATCGCAGGTCCACCACTGGTTATTGCATTCTTCTTGGTTCTTCTCTGATTTCTTGGCGAAGTAAGAAACAAACTTATGTGGCCTGCTCCAATACTGAAGCAAAATATCGTGCCCTTGCTAATACCACATCTGAGCTCCTTTGGTTACGAAAGCTTCTCAAAGACATAGGTGTGTCTACATCCTCTGCTACTCCTCTTTATTGTGACAACCAGAGTGCCATTCATATTGCTCACAATGATATCTTCCATGAACAGACTAAACACATCAAGATCGATTGTCATTTTATCCGTTATCATCTTGTCCATGGTGCTCTTAAAGTGATCTCAGTCTCCTCTAAAGATCAACTTGCAGATATCTTCACCAAGTCACATCCTAAGGGACGCCTTTGTACTTTAGTTGACAACCTCAAGTTAGTCTCGCATCCACCTTGAGTTTAAGGGGGGCTGTTAACGTGTATAGTGTTGCAGGCTTTAGGCCTAACTAGATTACTTGTATAGAACACATTCTTGTACTACACTCTTACTTGTACTGCACTCATATGCCTCTTATATAAAAACACTCATTTATACTATTTCACTAAGAAATACAATACTATTGCATTCAGTATTTCTAACAGTATGATTCAGATGTAATATTGAGATAATGTTTTCTCAAGAATGTAGATAATCATCTCTACTTGAATAAAGTACCAACTCTTTGGATCCAATTTTCGTGGGTGATGGAAAATCCAAGCGCGAAAGAGGTCCTCGAATTTACAATTTATATAGGTTTCTGCATGATTTTTCTTATCTTCGAGAGTTTATTTTTCGCCCTTTCGGTCCTCCGTTTGGTTCAAACGGATGCGTTGAAATTAATGCCTATGATATCTGTTTTCTAAACTAAACTAAGTCATCCACTTTTTGGTTCTAATTTTAAATTTATTTGAGATAGAAAATGCTTAGAAAGTGGTGTCAAAATTAATTTGTTATTCAAAAGTTTCTTATTTTTTAATATTTTTTGTAAATTATTTTTCTTTAGAGTATAAATTTTGTAATACAAACGTGCCAAACGGAAATTTATCAATTTAAATTTCCATTCACTCCTCACTTGGCAAAACCGTTGGTCATTTGATTATATTGAAAATCATAATTTTTTTTTATTAGTAATAAGAATTATATTAATCGTGAAGAAAAAAAAAGAAAACCACAAATACAAGGTGTTCAAGATGGTGAACACAAAAAGCAGAAAACAAAGACAACAGAAATAAGAAAAGCAACTTAGGGGGCACTTTTAAGGGAAGTAAGAAACTCCAGAGTAGAGGAATAGTTTGAAGAACCCTAGCACCTAGCCCATTCAAAAAGAGTACTTTGGCTGAGATCTTGTAACTGATCAAGCGATTTCTCTATAGCCTCAAAAGAGCGCCAGTTTCTTTCCATCCAAACAACCCACATCAAACAGCCAAGAACCATATTACATATGTTCGAAGAAAATTTCCCCAACCAATTACTCCAACAAAACACTAAACTCTCCACTAAACCTAGCATGACCCATTGAATCCCAAAAACTTGTAACATTTGCACCCACAAAGAATAAGTTACAGGACAGTGAATGAGAAGATGGTCCATAAATTCCGTAGAACAGCAGCACATACAACCAGCACCTATTAGCCAAAGGGAGGCCCCGGAGCATCAAATTATCCAAGGTAAGAATCCGAACATGAGCTACAGTCCACAAGAAGAAAGCCACCCTTTTAGGAACCTTGACTTTCCAAATCCCCTTCCAAGGGAAGCTAGAGAGAGATGTACCCTTGATCTTATTATAAAAAGATCAAATATCGAACTTACCATTCCCATTAAGACACCAATGGGGACTATCACACCCAATGTCTCTTGGAATCTGAGACTGAATGAAATCTAGGAAAGATTTAACAGCTTCTAATTCCCTCTCATGAAAATTCCTATAAAAGCTCAAGTTCCAAAATCTATTACTCCCATCCTTCTAATGACCCAAAAAATCAGAAATGTGGACTTCCTTGTCATTTGAGCATGCATATAACTAAGGATAAAGCATTTTAAGTGAGGTATCCCCAACCCACCTATCATGCCAAAAAAGAATGCAGGAGCCATCACCCACCACAAGAGCCAAATGTTTGGAGAACCTCTCCCAATCGTTATTAATACCATACCAAAGACCACACCCGTGGGCCCTTCTACATTCTTTAGTATTCCACCCCCTTGACCCTCTCCATATTTGGTGGCAATAACCCTCCGCCAAAGATGAGTTCCTTCTTGGCCAAACCTCCATAACCATTTCCCTAAAATGGCTTGGTTGAAGTGAACTAACTTCCTAGCCCCTAAACTACCCATCTTTAGAGGTGAACACACCTTCTCCCAAGCCACCAAAGATGTTTATAACACTCCTCGGAAGACCCCCACAAAAAGTTCCTCTAAATACGCTTCAATCTGTTAACCATAGCTACGGGGATGGTAAATAAGGATAGGTAGTATGTAGGAAGACTAGAGAGGGTACTCTTCAAGGGTGTAAGTCTAACACCCTTAGACAAATATAGACGCTTCCAACTAGACAGCGTCTTCTCCATCTTCTCCAAAATAGGATTCTAAATGGATGCAGTCTTGTACGGGGTGCCCAAAGGCATTCCCAAATATTTCATAGGCAGGCTACCCACCCTACAATGAAGAATGTTAGCCAAAGCACCTATATTTCCAACCTCCCCTACTGGGACAATCTCACTCTTCCCCACATTTACCTTCAAACAAGTAAAAACTTAGAACCAAGACAAAGCCAGTCTAATGGACAACAACTGATCTCTATAAGCATCACAAAACAAAATAGTATTGTTTGCAAACAACAAATGTGATATGCGTACCCCGATAGAGTTAACTAGTCCCACATGAAAACCACGAAGCAGACCACTATCCTTAGTTTTCTTCAGAATTCGTGATAAAACTTCCATAATCAAAAGGAAAAGAAGAGGGGATAAAGGATCACCTTGTCTCAACCCATAAGAACTTCCAAAAATGCCCGCCAGGGATCCATTCACAAGAATTGAGAAGCAAATAGTAGAAATGCAAGCCTTAATCCACTCCCTCCACTTCAATCCAAAGCCCATCCTATTCAACAAATAAAGTAAGGCATCCCAATTAACATGATTGTAGGCTTTTGCCATATCCAACTTACAAACTACACCTAGGGAATGACACTTCAATCTACTGTCAAGGCACTCATTCGCAATTAACACTAAGTCCAAAATTTGTCTCCTACCAACAAAGGAATTTTGAGTCTCCGAGATCAGACTATCTAACACCACTCTCAACCTATTCACCAACACCTTAGACAACAACTTGTAAACACTGCCCGCCAAGCTAATAGGCCAGAAATCCTTAATATTGACAGTATTAGATTTCTTAGGAATTAAAGAGAGAAAAAAAGCATTTAGAGACCTTTAAACAGCTGAATACCTGTGAAAATGCTTGAATACAGCCATAACATCAGCCTTCACAACCCTCCAACATTTATGAAAAAATGCCATGGTGAACCCATCAAGACCAGGGGCTTTATCCCCCTTCATCTCTGCTAGAACTTGGGTGACTTCTTCTTTCGAGAAATCCCTCTCAAGGGACAACTTATCATCCTCCCCAATACAAGCAATATCCAACCCATCCACAGTTGGACGCCATGTGCCTGTCTCTGTGTAAAGTTCCTAATAAAATTGGACCACCTGAAAACATACAGTAGATTCACCCTCATATAATACACCATCAACCTCAATGCTGCTAATATGATTCACTCTTCTATGAGAATTTACTAATCTATGAAAGAAGCGTGTATTGTTATCTCACTCCTTCACATATAGAGCATGGGACTTTTGTCTCCAAAAAGTCTCTTCCAAGGAAGCTAAAACTTCAATCTCACCTTTAACCTAAGTTTGGTGAGCTTGTTCCTTATTCAAAAGGCCCAGAATATCTTCCTTGGCATCCAAGCCCAATAATTTAGACAACAAACTCTTCTTCTTAAAAGCCAAATCACCAAATTCCTCCTTATTCCACTTCTTTAGGTCTTCTTTAAGAGCCTTTAATTTATGAGCCAATACAAAGCTTGGAGAACCCGTAAAACAATAACTATTCCACCACTATTGAACCTTCTCTACAAAACCCTCAACCTTCAACCACATGTTCTCAAACCTAAAAGCACAGTGCCCCCTACCCACACCATCAGTTTCCACCAAAAGCGGACAATGATCATAAATAACACAAGGAAGCACCCTCTGGGACACGTTTCCAAAATGGTCCTCCCAATCTACAGAGACCAAAGTCTTGTCAATGCGGGACATAGACTTCATTTCGGAGTCCCTAAACCAAGTGAAAGAAGCCCTATCTAATGGTAGATCCACTAGGAAATTATTTTCTATGAAATCCGAAAAAGCAAACATAGCTGGGCTGAAAGAGTCACAACGAAGCCTCTCACAAGGATATCTAATAACGTTAAAATCACCAAATAAAAACTAAGACTTGTTCCATTGAGTACACACCTTTGAAAACTCCTCCCACGAAGCAACCCTATATAGGTTTGGGTTTGGACCATAAGCGCTAGTACAAACCCATTCAAAACCATCCAAAATACCCCTAAGGAGAACACTAACAGAGAATTGACCAACCGACACATCAATTTTTAGAACCACCCACTTATCCCAAAGCAACAAAACCCCCCCAGATGTTTGAACCGCATCCAGGATAGCCCAATCAGTGAAAGGACTACCCAATAAGCTACACAAGACAGCAGAATTTACCGAAGAAAGCTTATTTCCCTGGAGGCAGACTATATCACACCTTCATTCCTTAAGGAGATTCTTACAAACCTCCCTATTACGGGATTATTCAAACCCCTAACATTCCAAGAAAGGAATCTTAAAGTCATTTATAACAGCCAATAGCCCCAAAATAGTTCGATGAACCTCTATAACGAGAAGAGGACCCATCGTAATTTATTGTGGATACTAGACCCTGAAGTTCTCTAAGACCTTTTTTACCAAGTTTAATAGGTCTTCGAACACACCTCTCGTTTACAACCTCAAGACATTCTTGTTCCAATAGACAAAATAAAGCCACACACTGAACTCCATGTCATACAATAGGAAAACCCACCATTTTTGCAAAAACTTCTCATCATTATGGACACCCACTTAGACTGTTCACCCACTTCATCAACCCTGGTCAACACCTTATCCTTCACTGCCTTAGGATCCCACCAAGACAATGGTACACACTCCAAATGACCACTCTCTTGCTCCCCATTACCAGAAACATTAGATTCCGCTCCCATTTGCTCCTATGGAAGAAGTAGAAGCTCCGACCCCTCCATTTTGCAACCCATCTACAAGCCTAACACCCGAAAACATCATACCTGTTTAGGAAGCACCACCGTCGTTCACCTCGAGATGGGACTCCGTAAAAACTAGACATGGCAAAATGGGCGGGTCAAGTCAAGTTCGGGTCAATCGTGTTACGTGTCAAGCAGGTCACGGGTCAAAAACGGGTCATTTTAAACAAGTCAAAAACAGGTTCAGGTCAATCGAGTTGTGAGTCGGGTCGGGTCGGGTCGGCTTTACCCGTAATTTTCACATGAATTTATTTATTTATTTTTATAAAGAAAACAACATGTATTTGCCATTTGGAAAGTTATGCAACAAATTACTTGATGTAAAATGTATTATTTTGAATTCACAGCTTATATCAAGAATGAACTCAGTTAAACTTATTAATACTTATTCAATAATTTTAAAATTATACAAATCCTAACATTGCTATCTAAAACAAAATAACACAAAGATAAGTAAAACAAATACACAAGTTTTATTTCTACACAATATCAACATTCAAGAATGAACTCAGTTAAACTTATTAATACTTATTCAATAATTTTAAAATTATACAAATCCTAACATTACTATCTAAAACAAAATAACACAAAGATAAGTAAAACAAATACACAAGTTTTATTTCTACACAATATCAACATTCCAAAACATAAAACAAAATCACAAATGACTTATTGGATAACTCATTTGATAAAGAATAAAAACATATAAGAAATTTACAATCCTGAAAATTAATTTTATAATCTATTATCAATTGTGGTTAACACTCTATTTCAATTTGAGATATACATTAAAGTTTGATTGCTTACTTATTTATATATGGTATTTTTTATGAATATCATATCATTGTTAAGCAACACATATTCTAGGAGATATCATAATTTATTTTGGACATAAATTGTAAAAAATAGGTCTAAGCATTCATAATTTATGCTAATTTGATACTTTAGCTTCACTATTTTCACACTTGTGAATGTTTCTCACACATGTCTACAATTTTAAATCTATATTTTTAACACTACAGATTATCTTGGCATGTACTTTGCTATTTGATATCTAAAAATCTTTACTCACTATAGAATGCTCAACCACATGCACTTATCTTTCAATTAATTTGCATGCAATTATGTAAATATATCAATTTTTTCCTTAAAGCTCACAATAAACAATTAAACCAATATTGTCTTAATTTTATTCTCTCTTTTTTTACCCAAAAAAAAGTTTAAAAAAAATAGTTCGTGTTCGGGTCGGGTCGGGTCGGGTTGACTCGCAAAAAACATGAGTCAGGTCACAAGTTAACCCTTTTTGCTTCGAGTCAAAAAAATCGAGTTCGGGTAAAGTATTTTTCGGGTCAGGTTGGGTTGGGTTAGAAAATTCTAACCTGTTTTGCCATGTCTAGTAAAAACATCCTCCACTTCCTCCTCAGACCAAGGGTCCCCCTCCCTATCCAAGTTGGACAAGAGAGAAAAACAATTCAAGTCTTCCCATTGAGGACCCTGAGCTGGATTCAACCCTAAGCCCTCAAATTCCAAGTACCCAGGGTGTTGCAACTCCACCATTGAAAATCATAATCAAGCTTATTGGCTAAGTATTTACACATTTTTCACTATTTCCACGATTTCTTGCTAGTTTGAAATCCAATTTGGACCCACGAATTTTTGGTCAAATTGAGGTCAAACTATGGTTGACCTTTGTCAAACATACAAAAAGTATTTGGAAATATTGATTTTGATGTTTAATAATGAAATTTTGTAGTCGGGTGAAATTTTAAGTTAAGTTGACCATATTACTATACACCCTTGGTGCGATGGTTACTCCACAAGTATAAGTGCTTGTGGGGTGTGGAGGGTAAGGGCCGAGGTTCAAGTTTTCAGGTGGGAACTTCACACACATATATACTTAGACTAGGCTAGAGTAAAATTCTATCTTGTATTCAAAAAAAAAAAAAAGTTTAGTTGACCATCTGTCAACTCGGTCAAATATTGGACAACAAAGGGCATTGGGACAAATTAAATTATTTTTTATATTCCTATGATCCCAATGTAAAAACAAAGATTGTTAAAATTGTTGAAATTAAATTTGTATTTTTGTACATAATGCAGAATGGACATAATGCAATATTTTTGCAAATAAAATGAGGTTAGACATAATGCAGTATGGACAATGTATTATTGGGGCAATTGTGCACTAATTATTTATATTAGAGACAATGAATTTGGAATATTTATCATAACAAAGAAAAAAAATTATTCAATTATTTGTCATGTTTAGTAGCTTGGGCAATATTTAAACCATCATATAAGAAGAGGTGTACATGGGTCGAGTTAAGGGGTTTCTTTAATCTGACCCACAATGGTTGGATTAAAAATATCCAACCCATCATAATGGTCCAACCCAACCCAACCAACCAATACACTTGGATCAGGTTGGACAATTTTTTATTTTTTATTTAATTGAGCATTAGAATAGTATGAACACAAATAAGAGCAAATTTATAACTTAATAAACTTGATCATAGCACCAAACCAAAACAAAACTATTTTATTAGTGCTTCAAAGTTCAAACCAACACAAATAATTAAATCAAATAGTTTTATTTGTTGCCCCTGCCATCTAAAAATTCAAAGTAATAGCACCATCATACACAAATTATCAAATAAAATGACATTTCATTTAGTTAGTAACATATCAAATAGTTCTATCTCAACTCAGTTGAGAAACAAAATAAATATGATCTAGTTTTATTATTCTATATCCCAACTCAGTTGATAAATAAAAAAGTAAATAATAAAATTATATAATATATATTAAATATAGGTGAGTCGGGTTGGGTTAGGCGAATTTGTTAATTTGTTGACCTGCACCCAACCTGGCCCATAGTCAAAATCTTTTTTGACAATCTAGCCCGACCCACAAACCCATGAAAATTGACTCAACTCAACAAATTGGGTTGAATTGCATCAGTTTTGGTAGATTAGCGGATTGGCTGCACACCTCTAATCTTAAGGCAAAAATGATTTAATCAAGGGAGCATATAAAAAATAATTTTGTACTGAAATTCATTGAAATAATTAACTATTTGCTAATTCTTAAAAGCAATATGTTCATATTTTTTGTGGGAGGATGAGAATCTGACAACAGGAGCAAGTGAGAGAAGTCTAATGTAAGAAGAACAGACCTCAGAAAGCACTAATAGCAAGTTCTCGAGAAAAATATAAACAACACATCACAAGCACAAGGAGACTACAACACTCGAAGACCCCGAGGATGCTAACGTGTCCTTGAAGGGGCCAAGGATCAGTTCTGAAGACCATCGAGCACAAACCGAGAAAGAGAAGGAAGATTTGTCGTCAGATAAGAAAGGGGAGAATGTAGATAAAGCACCCATCACATCTGCATTCAATGCTCTAAACCCACTTAGCTGGCCACATTAATGAGAAAATGACCCTTCAACAGTGTCATCACAGCTCATAGCCTAGTGTAGAAACCTTCTAATGAAGCCTTGATGGGACAAGTATTAAGGGGAATGAACCTTAACCCTCCAAGTGGAAGGCCAAGATACAACCTGAGAGACTATATAAGGTAGAGAGGCCTCTATGAAAAGGAAAGGAAACATCTGAGAAAAGAGAGAGAAAGAGAGAGAATCATCATTGTAATCCTAGAACAAGTGTAATTTGTATCTCGGACCAAACTCGAGGAACATAATATAAGCAATCCGAGGTTATCTTTAACCAATTCTCGTGTCTCATACTTATACTTAACGTTAATCCTTTCATTTCTAGTTTAGTTCAGTCCACCTAAATAAGGGTATCAAAGATTGATTGGCATCCTACCTCTACAAATTAATTGTGTGAGGAAAAAAGCAAGTTTAACTTATTTTTGCCCGACACAATTTTAATTCTATTAAACAATTTATCTCTCCTTCTTTTTAATAATATGTAATATTAATTATATACCAACACTATAGTAGTTTGGGTTTGTGTTATGTAATAAAAAGAGTAGGCTAAAATGTAAAATTAACCTTTTAAATTTCTTCAGATTTCATTTTAGTCCTCTAGTTTTGCTTTCGTTCATTTCAGTCCTCTAACTTCTAAGTTTATTCAATTACAACTTTTCCATCAATTTTCGCTATATGTTGTGATTAATTTTTCAATTTTTTAAAATTTTTCTTCAATTTTTTTTAATTAAAAAAATTCAATTAATGATTGAAAAATAATTTCCAGATTTTTTTTTCAAAACATTTTAACAAAAGTTGACAAAAAGACCTTAATTGAATAAATCTGAAACTTAGAAGATTGAAATGAACAAAAGCAAAGTTAAAGATTGAAATGAAATCTGAAGAAACTTAGAGGGTTGGTTTTGTATTTAAGCCAAAAGAGTATTAATAGGATAAATGTATTTATTGTCATGAATTTATAATTTATAAGTGGTTCACTAATTATTCATGTCAAATAAATATTTATGATTATTTTCTAAGATTTTTATAAGAAATAATTGATTTTGAATTTCACATCCTTTCGCAAATGGGCTTGCTTTAGTAACAATTGAAATTAAGTCTAGCAAAACATAAAAGAAAATTTAACAACACGCAATCAGAACATAAAAATAATTATATATTTAAATTAATGGAAATAATTAAACATTTGTTAATTCACCCAAAGAAGAAGATTCATATTTTTTAGTTATATGAATTAATTTGTATGTGCTATTTTTCTGGTGATATGTAATGTAATTGAAGTTGATTCCCAACTATTATAACATATAATAAGTATTATACATAGGCAATAAGATAATATTTTACAAAATGTTTCAAAATATATCATAGATCACGCTAGACATAGGTTAGTAATTAATTAAATGTTGAAGGTATACTCTTGATCAAATATTGCATTACCATCGTTACTTCATCCTTGCAGCAGATAAAGCTTGAATAGTTTGAATAGTTTGAACCTTGATCTGAATTTTATTTGACCATCTAATTACTAGTTGGATGACGCTCTTATTGACGATTGAACTCTCCTAAATATTCATTATCTGCTCTGCATGGTATGGCTAGGTTAGATATGATATCATGTTCCTTATTTTAATGCATATCACATCAATGAGTTTTTCTTTGCATGCAATCAGTAGATGTTTTAGCATGGCTTTAGTTGACACAGTGATTGCAAACCTTGGACTCTTGGAGCAAAACACTTAAAAGCTAGGCTAATGGTGATGTTAGGATCCGTTTGGAAACGACTTATTTAGTTGAAATAGTATAATATAATCTATGAATAGTATTAAAAGTGTAATGAGACTTATAAATAGTAACAAAAATAAACTAAATAATAAAATGAGCTGTTCAATATAAGCTATCCTAAACACAACTTTAGTCTAGATAAGTAGTTTTTTTAATTAGCATGTAATGAAATGCCCATTTTTTAATTTACTAGGATGAATGATTTATTTGGATGATGACTAAGGAAGGGGATTGGTAATTCAGCAAAAAAAAAAGGAAGGTGATTGGTACGGTACTTACGGAAGTAGGATTAAGTGCAGGGTAAGCTTAATTGACGTCCCTTCTTTTTTGTTCACCGAAATTATATTAGTATATTAAAGGTAAGAAAAATTGTACAAAGTTCATAAACCTGACAGTTGTACAGACAGCCAAGCACTGTAGCATGCAGTCCTAAAGCAAAGATAGGAGCCCTTGTGGGGGAGAAAATTGGCTTTTGCTCTTTTCGTGCAAAAAATTCAGCATTTTGTCTATTTTTCAAACTAATAAGAGAAATACTCCTGTTCTAAAACTTGATTTTCTCAACTTCGAGTTTTAATATAAAACTTGATTTGTAGAAAATCGAGTATGAGGCGATCAAACTTAAAAAAAAAAAAAATTAAAAATTAAAAATTTTAAAAAAATAAATAAAAATTGCATAGAACTCAAGTTCATGGAGCTCAAGTTACATTTAAAATGCCACTATAGGGCTCCTTGGACGCAACTATAAGTATGGGGCGATCAAACTTAAAAAATAAAATTGCATAGAACTCGAGTTCATGGAGCTCGAATTCTATTTAAAACACTACTATATGGCTCATTGAATGCAGTTATAGATATAGGGCGATCAAACTTAAAAAAAAAAAAAAACTTGTATGGAACTCGAGTTCATGGAGCTCAAGTTCCATTTAAAATGCCACTATAGGACTCCTTAAACGCAACTATAGGTATAGGGCGATCAAACTAAAAATAAAAAATAAAATTGCATGGAACTCAAGTTCCATTTAAAACACTACTATAGGGCTCCTTGAACGCAGCTATAGGTATGGGGCGATCAAACTTAAAAAATAAAATAAAATAAAATAAAACTTGTATGGAACTTGAGTTCATGGAGCTCGAGTTCCATTTAAAACGCTACAGTAGGGCTCCTTGAATGCAACTATAGGTATGGGGCAATCAAACTAAAAAAAAAAACTTGTATGGAACTCTCATGGAGCTCGAGTTCTAGAAAAAAAAATATATATATATATATATATATTTTTTTTTAATTTTCAGTTTGTTATACCTCGATTGTCCAAAAATCGAGTTTAAATTGAAACTCGATTGTCCAAATCGAGTTTTAATTGAAACTCGATTTTTAGAAAATCGAATTTCAAAACAATGGCATTTTCCTAATTAGTTTGAGAAATTGAGCAAAATGTTGAATTTTTTTTTTTTTTTTTTAAAAGGGCAAAAGCTCATTTTCCCCCCTTGTGTTGTGTTGAACTTGAATCTCATATCTGCCTTATTTTTTCATGTAAGCTTAATTCTTCATACCCTATTTTGTGGTTATAGCTTGTTAAGTGTATAATTAATACTTTTGGATTATGGCATGTTTTCCGACTCTGCCAAGGCAGTCTAATTACTTTTGATTTTCCTCACTCAAATTACATTCACATAATAGTGATGAAAAATTAGGAGTCTTTGACTAAAGAGTTGGTCATAAAAATTTTAAACAAGTAAACGTGCGGTTTATGGACTATTACAAACCTATTATAATTTTAGATAGAAAATGTTAGAACAACAATTTTTTTTTTATAAATGGCTAACATGATAAGTAATTATTGGTAAGTAAAATTAAAAGTGATGTTAATACCGTGCCCAGATGAAAATTAATAAAAATTTATGACATCAACATTTTGTAAAAATATTATATAAAAATTTTTCTAGACGCTAGTGGGGAAGTCTTAATTTTATTTTATGAGGACCATTTTTAATCATTTTCGTTTTAAATTAGAAGGCTTTTAGTATTACGGTTGTAACCGTGGGTGGGGACTAGGGATCACGGTCTAAAGATTCCCATCTATTTTTAACTTATTTCCAAAGGCAGGTGAATGTATTTAATTTTATGTCCTCATTTTCACATTTATAGATCTGAGTTTCTTCCATTTACTTATAATAAATTCTTGTTAAGTGTATAATCAGTTTGGGATTATGGCACGTACAAGCTCTTATTGGAACAGAATTTGCAAAATGACTAAAGCAGCCTATCTAGTATCTACTGTGCTCTCTTGTCGGTCACTGAATAGTGCTTAATTAGTTTTAAGTGTTCAGAAATTTGTAATGAGTAAGATTCATCATGTTCCACACAAAAATAAAAAATGGAAGTACAACATCACAGTTCATAGATCAAGAACTTCAAATTCCAATTACATAAATTGGACAAACTTCAAATTCTTTTTTTTTTTTTTCAAAATTTAGATGCCTATATTCCAATAAAAGGTGATTAAAGAAATAGACATATTGGAAAGAGGGAAAAACTAAACTAAACTAAACACAAAGGAACAAAATCATCCATATATATAGACGGGTTTCGGTTAGCGTGGTCCGGAAGAAATTCAGCAAAGAATTGTTGACCCCATAGATCGATCCTCATCCTTCTCTTTCTTGCTTCAGCAGCTTTTGCATTGGTCAGCCCTCAAGATCAACAACTTGGGCAGGCTCTACAATTACACAATCGTCATCATTAAGAGCTTCATTGAGATCAAACCCCACGGCAGACTCCACAATTTCACAATCCTCATCAAGAGTGTCATTGAGATCAAACGCCTGGGACTGGAAAGACTTCACATGATCAAGAGGGACATTGAGATCAGGGATACCAAGTGGACCCATGCAAGAACTCATCAATTCTTGTTTTCTTTCTTTCAACTTGGAATTGAAAGACTTCAACTTCTCATTATGACTCTTCACATTGGCT
The DNA here is from genome assembly GCF_002906115.3 of Quercus suber. Taxonomy (NCBI): domain Eukaryota; kingdom Viridiplantae; phylum Streptophyta; class Magnoliopsida; order Fagales; family Fagaceae; genus Quercus; species Quercus suber. The sequence continues at coordinate 1,979,794 of NW_027069512.1, read as the reverse complement.
ATCTCCTTCTTAAACGACTCTATACGTTTACTGAACTGGTTGATAATCTCAAACAACTCATCTCTTTTCCTTTTCAAATTCTTTGGCTTCTTGTGGGCTACCGCTACATTAATGGGCAAGCAAGAAACTGGGGTTTCACTTTCCGTTCGTGAAGTCTTGTCAATGCCAGGCTCGGAAAGGGATGCATTCCTTGGTTTGGTGCAACCCCAAGTGGCTTTGAATGTGTAGCGGCTAAACTTAGATTGCAAGATTAGCGAAGGAAGTTGAAGCAGGATTTCACTGACCTCAAGCTCTTTGTTGGTGAAGGAAGGGGAAGGAGGGGCTTTGTCTTCCATTGTTTAATTTCTCTGCTCTCCGTAACAATGTAATTTGGAAACCAAAGACAACATATATGTATATGACCAATAAGTTTTTTGTGGGTTTGGTTAATATATAGACCCAATTCATTCTTATTCTCCTTCAAGAACTCGGAGAAAGGACATTTAAATTTTGAACCTTAGTGCTAGTCGGTTTATTATTATTACACAGCGTTAGAAATTTGCAGGTAGGAAAGGCTTTTCCGATTTCTATTTGGAAAAACAAGACCTCTTTCTTTTTCTTTGAATGCTTGGAGTTTGTTATATGGCCATAGGGCGTCTACTTCTCCAAATTATTTTTAGGTTATTATATGTAATTATTATTTCAAGCCTTTGCAGGCCCTATATATATATATATATATATTAAGACTCGCTCTAGCCGATTTTACATATAATTGATTTTGAGACTCAATGCAACCAAAAAATTCTTCCTCCATTTTGAAATGCAAACTTACTAATTAAAATTTTTGTGTTTAGGTTTTATAAAACATTTCTTTTACAACTAATAATATCTAATTCACTTAATCAAGGCCCTTGGATATTTATTTATTAAATAATTTAGGGGTTTTAATTAGGTTGAATTTTTGTTAGTCTAAGATTTTGGTGGCTAGGAAAAACAGACTCACTTGTATATATATATATATATATATATATATATTCCTTTAAAAAATCAATTATTATCCAACAACAGTTGAAGCAGCTATGTTTAATTCGACTACAATTATTTTCCAGAAAATATTTTCTGCATTTGTGGGTATTTAGGGCAACTGAAAATGTTGGTAACCGATTGTTTTTTAGTTGACCGAAAATAATTGCACTTATAGTGGAAACTATTTTCTATTGCACCCAAAACTCATCAACCAAACTCTCTCTCTCTCTCTCCCCCCCCCCCCCCCCCCCAAAAAATTAACATTCCTAGTCTCCAGTTGCCAACCATTGGTCGCTGGCCACTGCCATCAACTGCCGATCGCCATCGAGTTGCAATTCTCACAATGGAGACTTTGTTACAGAAATTGAGAGTTAAATTCCAAAATTACAATACAATGGCTAGGTTCTCTTTGTTTGTTTATAGCTTTGATAACTGTTATCTTTGCATGATTTAGGCTTTCAACGTGTATGTTATTACTTGTATTATTTTTTTGTAAGTAGCCCATAAACCCCATTAGTAGTAGTATTGGATCATAGTCTCCTTCAGACAAGTGTACCCTCAGTGAAGCTACCAACCCCATGAACATGTACCCTCAACCCTCTAAAATAAGTATATGAAGGGGCTAGCAATATTGTTTTACCAAATAGCACCACTCGCATGTGTTTGGGAGTAGATTATGTACTAAGTAGCGGGGAACCTCGGGCCCTTCAACCTTCGTTTACTCCTTCCAGATGGTCCACCTGATAATTCAAAATATTGCATTTATGCTTGTGCCTGGCTCATTGGTTGCTCTTATGTGAACTTTGGTTGCTTAAGGCCTAAGTCCAATGCTTGGTCCATGTTTGAAGAAAGATTTAAGAGTCTAAAGTGACATGAGGCAAAGTCCAAGTCCAATGCTTGGGCCCATTTAACTAAAGGTTTGTTTGAATAGAACTTATTTTGCTGAAACTGAAAACTGAAAACAATATAATAAAATAATTTTTAAATATATGAATAGCGCCGTAGAACTCATTTTTAATAATAAAAAAGTTACTAAAAAGTGAAGTTTGTAGGATCTGTAAATAGTGCACGGGTGCACTGTTCACTACTGAAAAGTCAAAACATGCAACTAGGGAAAAAAAAAAAAAAAAAAAAAAAAAAAAAGGAAAGAAACGCAAACGTGGATCCAAACGGATACTAAAGAGACAAAAATGGTTTAAAATGATGTAATGTAAATTTTGAGGCTGTGCATTTGCAAAAAATATTTAATGAGATGGTCTTGTGAGACCTGCAACGTGTGTAATTCCATGATATACCATCTCATGCATTAAACCACTTACATGCACTTGTGTAAAAGATTGTTGTTCTCTTTATAACAATCATTTTAAAGTAAATTTTGCAACCAATTGTAATTAGCATATTCAAGAAATTTTGGCTAAGAAATAGTCAGTGAAAAATTAGCCAAGACATGTCAAGAATTAGTTGAAAGGTAGACCACACAATGTTGCATCCATAAATAGAAAAGTCTAGGCATTTGGAAAAGGTCTTTAAGTGAATTTTGCAACTCAATTAATATCTTTGTCATTCCCTCTTTCTTTGCCAATTGCATCCAACAACTTCAAATCTGTTCTTATCTCTTCATTAGTTACCCCTAACTCCGAACTCTTCTCAGATCTCTAAATTCGATTTGGTGTTTTTTTTTTTAATGAACAAACCCAAGTTAATCATCCCCCCTCTGTAGGGGGTTTGTTCCTAGACTAATGGTCATCCTATAAGAAGCATTAGAAAAATAGAAATTAACTAAGAATGTTAGCTCAATTGATGAAATTATCTGCCAACTTACGGCCAACTTCAAATTTTAGCTTTATTATATTGTTGTCGTCCTAAATTTTAATTTGTCCACAAGTTGTATATTCGTCCTAATATGGCAATGTCAGAACTCCCCCCATTAATAATTATGGATATTTTCTCCAGACTTCCCATCACGACCATCCTTCAATGTAAGTGTGTTTGTAAGACCTGGTTCAATATAATCTCCGAACCGTATTTCACTAAGTTGCACCATGCAAGAGCACCTGTCAGCCTTATTTTACGGGCCTCTGGTAACTTTTTTAGCAGATGGTATGTGCTTGCACTTGAAGGCTGGGACAAACATGATTCTTTTGTTCCACTAAAGCAGCTGCCACGAGAGATTAGCCATCTGGGTGAAGCACTGCAATTTGAAACCTGGTGCAATGGCTTGCTATGCATCAGCGCATATTGTCCCAAAAATTCAGTTACTAATTACGTGCTAAATGTAATTACAGGAGAGTACATGAGCCTTCCAAAACCAGAACCCAAAAGTGACGGTTTCAAAAGAACAATACGTGGGTTTGGTTTCAGCCAAGCCACTATGCGATACAAGGTGATTCAAGAAATTTATGAAGAGAGGAGGCCTTTGGCAACGCACCAACATCATCATACATCTCATTCTCAGCTTGAGGTATACACACTTGGTACAGAGAATTGGAGAAATATTGGAGATCTCCCATCTCCATTTGCTAAACCAGATTATCAAAAAAATTCTTGTGCATTGCTGAATGGTGCTCTGCACTGGTTGGTTCAGCCTTATAACAACTCCACATTTATATGTCATTTTGACATTGAGAATGAGCAACTTAAACCATTCCCGGGACCCCCAGTTCAAGAGTTTTCACAAGTCGAGAAAATGAATTTGGGAGTATCAGGAGGTTTCCTCTACTTAAGTGAGAACCTGCTGACTTCTTGTTCTGTTGAAATTTGGGTTATGAAGGATTATGGCATCAAGAAATCTTGGACTAAAGAGTTTGTTATCCCTGATACGCAATGGTATTTTGCACCCGTACAGATTTTGAACTATGGTCTAAAAACAAAAATGGAAGCAATCGAGGGTTCTAAATTAGTATATGTTTTGCATGATTTCAGTCTTTATGCCTACAATGCTAGAGGATATAATGAGCACCAACTTGGGGTTCGTGGTATTTCAACGTCCTACAGTATGTATCCTTTCGTACCCAGCCTTGTTTCGCTCAAGGAAGCTGTGATTGGGGAAAGCTCACAGGTACTTTCTGCCTAATTGGAATAATATATAATCTAATTACTTTTTTTTTTTCCTATTATTAATTGTTCAAGCTCTTTAATTACTTAATCACCACATGATTAAAAGAAAAACACATTCTTAGTTAATTAGGCTGTATGTATACTGTATATGGTAAGTGACAACAGCCCGTGTTCATCAAATTGACATATATATAGTTTCTTTTCTACCAGGAGCTCATCAAGACCATCCAATCTCTTGCAGACAAAAATCAGTCGAGTGGATTATATTCCTCCATAATTTCAATGACAAATAAAATAGAATCAGCGTTCATCAGGCTGGCTAGTCTAGGTGCTAAGCCTGGAGTAAAACTGAAGCCTAATCCTTGATTCAAAGCAAGTTACGTACGTAAGTCATTTAAAACAAAGATTTTTCATTGGTGCTGATCGAGTGGTCCATCCTTGTTTTCATGTGATCAACTTTGTACAGAATCAAACTCATGCTCCGATCCATTACTACAGCCACCCAGCACAATATGTGATATATGGCAACATCAAGACGAGACAAGAGATCAAGGGCAACACCGTACCATTAATGAAGAGACTACGTAAGTACCTTGTGTTAGAGGAAGTGCAGAATTGATGAAGACGAAGAGTGTGGAGCTTTGTTTGAACACTGAGAAAAGAGAAGATCAATGTTTGAAATCTGAGAAAGAAGAAGTCTAATGGCTACTTTCTCCAACGGTAACTTAACTCTAGGATCAAAACGGTGCCGTGTGACTTAATGAATGAAATAGCAGAAAACGGGTTTAGTGAAACGGTGACGTTTTCAGTTAATACAAACGATGCCATTTTGATCTGTCTTCCTCAGAGTTCCAGTTTCAAGAATCACTCTGTTCTTCCAAGAGCTCAAGGCAGTTCAAACATAAAGAGAGAGAGTTACAGTTTTTAATCATAACAGTCTTCCCTTGAATTCAAGATGTTGTTATTGGGTTGTTACAATACAGTTAGGATTGAGTTTCTAGAAGGTTCTAGACTTTATGTATTCTCAGCCTCTAAAAATAAGAGCTCTGTTTTATGTATTGCTCTTTGAGCTTGTATAATCAAATTTCCTCATTTCAAAAATTCTCTCTCTCTCTCTCTCTCTCTCACATTTCTGTTATAGACTCACTGCCATTGTTAACCACCTTCAAGCTCCAAATCTTTCATGGTATCAGAGCCATAGGTCCATGGCTTCACTACACCTATAGAATTTTCTCAATCCACTCCAATTCCATCATCTTCCACTCACACAACTCCATCTCCATCTCCATTACTGTTACTCTCCAATATGTCAAGCCTAATGTCCATCAAGTTAGATGACACTAACTATACATACCATGGAAACACCAACTGATCACAATACTGGAAGCATACTCTTTGATTGAACACATTGATGGTACAACTCCAAAACCATCTCCTTTTGTGCTTAATGCTACAGGAAATCCAACTTCAGTTGTGAATCCTGATTTTCAAGCTTGGAATATCAAAGATAAGGCCTTGCTCTCTTTGATCAATTCTACTCTCACTCCTCAAATTTTCTCACTTGTTGTTGGTATCACAAGCTAAAGGGAGGTCTGGAACACTCTTGAACAGAGGTTCACCTCCACATCAAGAGCCAACATACTGAATCTCAAACTTAGCTTCAAAGTCTCAAGAAAGGAAGTGATTCTGTAAATAGCTTTTTGTAGAAGATTAAAGTTGCTCATGACAAACTTCTTGCAGATGGAGTGATTGTTGATAATGAAGAATTGATTTGCATTGTTCTCAAAGGACTTCCTAGGGAATTTTCTCACTTTTGTTCTGCAATTCGCACTAGGAGTGATCCTATCATTTATGAACAACTAGCTATTATGTTGCAAAGTGAAGAACAAGCAATTATGGAGCACTCAGATTCAATTCCTCACTCTTTGGCTATGTTTGCCTCTAATAGCAAACCAAATAGCAATTCTCAGAATCCATCTCAGAATCATGGTTCTGGAAGAGGAAGGGGCAGAAATAGCTCCAATAGAGGAAGAGGTGGAGGTAGATTTAATTCTAATGGAGGTCAGCAGTTCATATCTCAAACACCTCAAGGTTTTTCTCCTCAAAACCATCAGAATCCAACCTATCAAAATCAAACACCTTCTCATGTTCTCAAGGCTGAACATCCAACGTGCCAGAACTGTGGAAAATCTGGACATCTTGCTGTAGATTGTTACCATAGAATGAATTTTTCTTATCAGGGAAAGAATCCCCCAGCTAAACTTGCTGCTATGGCTAGTGCTACAAATATAGCTATCACCAATAATCAGGATCCTTGGCTTGCTGACTCTGGCACATCAGATCATCTTACTGCCAATCTTAACAACCTTGCAACTCAATCTCAATACAAAGGACCTGAACAAGTCACTGTGGGCAATGGTCAGACTCTACCAATCGATCACATAGGTAATACTTCCCTTCACACTAAATATCACAACTTCATACTTAAAGATGTCTTACATGTGCCTAGAATAGCTATGAATCTTCTTTCTGTTCATAAGTTCTGTCTTCACAATAATTGCTCTTGTCACTTTGATGCAAATGAACTTAAAATTCAGGATATACCTACAAGGAGACTCCTCTACAGGGGCTTGAGTGAAAATGGAGTTTATCCAATTTACTCAAAGAACTTCCTTAAGCTAACTGTCTACCAGTCTACTTCAATATAACAATCTTCTCAATCAGCTCCACTCTCTTATTTTCCTTCCGCTTTACATGCAAATAGGGTTAATAAGTGGTTGCTGTGGCATCATAGGCTAGGGCACCCCAGTAATAAAGTGCTTACCACAGCACTATCTTCTGTTGATGCATCTTGTAATTTACCTATTAGTGATTCTATTACTCATTGTAAGCATTGTCTCAATGGCAAAATGCATCAATTGACTTTTGATAAATCTGATTTTAAAGCTTCTAAACCACTTGAATTGATTCACTTTGATGTTTGGGGTCTAGCACCCATTACCTCTATTAATGATTTTTAGTATTATGTTCTATTTGTTGATGATTACTCCAAATTTACCTAGCTTTTTCTTTTGCAATTCAAGTCTGATGTTTTTGAAGTTTTTAAGTACTTTAAAGCTACAATAGAAAATCAACTTGACTCCAAAATAAAAATTTTGAGAACCGATAGAGGTGGTGAATTTACTTCTAATGTGTTTAAAATATTTTGTTCTTCCAATAGCATTATACAACATCTTACCTGTCCTCAAACTCATTAGCAAAATAGGGTAGCTAAGAGGAAACATAGACACTTAGTTGAGTGTGCCCTAACTATGTTATCACACTCTCAACTACCATCCTCATCCTAGTCATATGCCATTTCCACAGCAATTCACATTATTAACAAACTTCCTACCCCCAATCTTAAGAATCGGACTCCTAGAGAGTTGTTGTTTCTCACCAAACTTGACATTTCCCATCTAAAGACCTTTGGCTGCATTTGCTTCCCTTTACTTAGACCATACAATTCTCACAAACTTCAACCTCATACAACTTCTTGCATCTCTCTTGGATATCCTGCTTATACCAAAGGTTACATATGTTTGAATCCTATTACCTCTCAGATATGCATTTCCAAACATGTTTTATTTGATGAACATGAATTTCTTCCTTCATTGTCTTTACCCACTGGTTTCACTACACCTTTTGTGTCTACTCAGTCCTCTACCTCTACTTTCCTTTTTCCTATGTCAGACACCAATGTACCTACCTCTTCTCATCAATCTCTATCTCACTCTTCCACCCCACCTCAACCTAGCTTTTCACCTACTCCTAATATTTCTACCACTAATCCTATCACTAATGACCCTGTATCTATCCCTACTGACTCTATGCCTCTCACTAATACCTATGTGCCTGTCACTAATGCCTCTGTACCTAACCCTACTCAGTCCCTATCCACTCCTACCCCTATTCCTACTGTCTTCCCTTCTATTCCACAGGTGGCTTCTTTGTTTCAGGTTCCTTTTGATACCAATACACATCCTATGGTTACAAGGTCTAAAGTTGGCATTTTTAAGCCTAAAGCACTTGTTGCTAAGGCTAGTTCTGATGAGCCTCAGTCAGTGGTCAAGCCTACACAGCCCTCCAAGTCTTCTTCTAAAGGCTCAAAACCTGATTACACCTTGACTGAACCTCCCTCTTACAAGGTTGTAGTCCAATATCCTCAGTGGTGTGCTGCAATGGCTGAGGAATTTGCTGCCTTGCAAAGACAAGGAACTTGGTCTTTAGTTCCTCTTTCTCCTTCTCAAAATGTAGTTGGCTGCAAGTGGGTGTTCAAGCTTAAACTTAACAGTGATGGCAGTATCAATATGTATAAGGCTAGATTAGTTGCCAAGGACTTTCATCAACAATATGGTATGGATTTTGAAGAGACCCTTAGCCTTGTTGTTAAACCTCCCACAGTTAGGATCATCCTTTGTCTTGCTGTTCAGTTTGACTGGCCTTTGAGACAGTTGGATGTTAGGAATGCTTTTCTTCATGGTTTCTTAAGGGAAGAGGTTTATATGGTGCAGCCTCAAGGGTATTTCTTGTCCTAATTATGTATGCAGACTTTGGAAGTCTCTCTATGGGTTTAAACAGGTACTTAGGGCCTGGTTTGAAAGGTTTTCCACTCAGCTTTTGCACATGGGGTTTCAAGCTTCTCTTGCTGATTCTTCCTTATTCATTCTTCATCATGGCAAACTTGTTGTTTATCTCTTGGTCTATGTAGATGACATAGTGATCACTGGGAACAATCCTAAGTTCTTGGATTCTTTTATTGCTCAATTAAGTGAGGCTTTTGAGCTCAAGGATTTGGGTCCTCTTCACTACTTCCTTGGACTTCAAATAACTAGATCATCTAAGGGGTTGTTTCTTACTCAGACTAAATATGCTCAAGATTTGCTTCTCAAGCTTCAAATGCATTCTTCCAAACCTACCAAATCTCCTAATGCTCCTCATCTCATATTGATTCTCAATGAGGGCTCTTTTCTTTCTAATCAGCATGAATATCGAAGCTTAGTTGGCTCTCTCCATTATTTGACTTTCACCAGACTAGATTTAAGTTTTGCTGTGCACCAAGTTTGTCAATTTATGTCTTTCCCCATAGACATTCATCTTACTGCTGCTAAGGGCATCCTCAGATACGTCAATGGCACTCTCAATTTTGGTATTCTTCTCCAACTTGGTCCTATCTCTCTTTCTGCCTTTTAAGACTTAGATTGGGCAGGTAATCCTTTTGATAGGTGCTCTACTATTGGCTTTATTGCCTACCTTGGGTACAACCCTATTACCTGGAGTGCTAAGAAGCAAGACACTATTTCTAGATCCTCCACTGAATCTGAGTACCATGCCTTATCTTCTACTGCTGCAGAGCTTTGTTGGCTTCATCAGGTCTTAAAATACCCTAGCATCTTCCTTTCTTTTGCTCCCAAGCTTTGGTGTGATAACGACTCTGCCTTCGCCATTGCTTCTAATCCTATTTTCCATGCACGCACCAAACATTTGGAGGTAGATTATCATTTTGTTCGTGAAAAAGTTTTGCGTAGGGATTTTCAGGTTAAGTATATTGCTACTGGGGATCAACTCACTAACATTTTCACTAAGAGCTTATCTACCTCTCAGTTTGTCTTTCTCAAGTCCAAAATCATGGTGTCTATTGACCCCATGGTTTTGAGGGAGGATGTTAGAGGAAGTGCAAAATTGATGAAGACGAAGAGTGTGGAGCTTTGTTTGAACACTGAGAAGAAGGAAGATCAATGTTTGAAATTTGAGAAAGAAGAAGTCTAATGGCTACTTTCTCTAACGGTAACTTAACTCTAGGATCAAAACGGTGCCATGTGACTTAATGAATGAAATAGCAGAAAATGGGTTTAGTGAAACAGTGATGTTTTCATTTAATACAAACGATGCTGTTTTGATTTGTCTTCCTCAAAGTTCCAGCTTCAAGAATCACTCTGCTCATCCAAGAGCTCAAGGCAGATTAGATAGAAAGAGAGAGAGTTATAGTTTTTAATCATAACAGTCTTCCCTTGAATTCAAGAGGTTGTTATTGGGTTGTTACAATACAGTTAGGATTGAGTTTCTAGAAGGTTCTAGACTTTATGTATTCTTAGGCTCTATAAATAAGAGCTCTGATTTATGTATTGCTCTTTGAGCTTGTATAATCAAATTTCGTCATTTCAGAAATTCTCTCTCTCTCTCTCTCTCTCTCTCTCATTTCTGTTATAGATTCTCCGCTATTGTTAACCACCTTCAAGCTCCAAATCTTTCACTTTGGTCAACTAAATTTTGTTGGTTTTATCCTATTTGTGCTTAATTAGTAATTATAAAATGTAGTCAATCTTCATACAACTATAATTGGCAAATATGTAATAGAAGGTTAGAATAATTAATTAATAAATAAAAACCATTATTACTAGCTGTAGGAAACGACCAACTCTCGATCAAAGCCTCAAGCCACTTGCCTTTCAATAGGTGGAACCATTGTGTCCAAAATCGGTTTATAGCTTGCTCATACACATCAAAAAGGCACCAAAATTGTGAAAATTCGGACCCATGGTCCAACTTCCAATCGGTAGTCAGATTGAGGCTCTTTTCAAGTGCTGACAGGAACTTCAATTAGCTACCTCGAAAATTTACGCATCACCCAACCCTAGCTATCTCCCTCCAATTTCAATTTTGATAATTTTTTGAAATTGAAATCATAGCTAATTTAGAGAGTTCCATGCTCATTCAAAACTCATTACAAGGCCTTAATTTCCTCCATCTATATATAAATAGAGGAGGGGATTTGCAGTTCAAGGCATCCCATTTCCCTAGAGGATGTTTCAAAGCATGATCATAAAATAAAGCTGTCGATAATCCTTTATTTTGTATTTGACCAAATCTCTAGAATCTAGCTTGGAAAGAGTATGCAGTTCAATAATTGAGGATGGCGCAGATGGTATGTGTAAGGTTAAATTTATTCAATCATGTATTGGCTTTATTCCGTACTAAATTTGCTTGTAATTTAGCAATTAGATACCCTGTATTTAGGTGGAATTTATTTAAAGGTAGTGTGTGAGAAAGTGTGAAGAAAACTCAAGATGTGTGCAATTTAAATGAGTCTTGCAACTAGATCTCGTGACTGGCTTGCGATTGGCAAGTCGCCAAAATGGCACACGTGTGAAGCATGCAGAGGAGCTGAAGAGTCAAAACAGCTAGAGCACTACATGGCAAAACTTCCAGTCTAGCCAGGCAGTTAACTCGCGACTCAAACTCACGACTCGTTCTAGTCACGAGGTTGAGTCACCAGAATGCCCTGTTTGATGAAAACTAACTTTTCACATTCCTCATACACACTATTATAAATACCCTTATACCCACGAAATGTAGAGAGCTTCCAAAGAGAATTTTGAGAAAGAAACCCTAGAAAAAAACAAGATTGACTTGTTCATTATCTTTATTATTTGATTCTCCAAATTCCTCTACTCTCACCATCTCCATTAACATATCCTTGAGAGGTATATTTGGTGCTTAAGAAGCAGTTCAGAGAGGACCATTCATTTGATTGATGCAATGGGCTTATTGCGGAATCCGGTAAACTGGAAAAGACAGTTCAGCATAACCCTGTTGGAGCAAGAAGCTTAAAAGGCTTAAGTGTACTAGGTAGATTAAGCTTGGAAGGTCTTCTATTATTCATGTATCCTAATTTTATTTTCTAGTGGATTATTGATTGCTTGGAAAGCGGCGAAGAGATTTTTTGCCGAGTACTTTGCTTTCTTCTTCAATAACACATCGCTGTGTTATCTCTGCGTTTGCATCTCTCTTTCCTTTCTTCTTACATTTTAATTGCTGTTGTGCTTGTAATTAATTGTGGTTTAGAGTGTATTACCAATTTGCATATAGCTTGTATTTCATATTCCGCACATATACTGTTTTATTATAAGTTTGTGTTGATAATTTTGTATTTGAGGATCTAAACATTTATTGGTGTTTTATACGTTATTTGAACTTTCAGTATGGCTTTTAATTCTAACGCATTACAAATACTAGCCTCATCACACGCACTTCTTGCGTGCAATGAGGCTTTTTTTGGGTTTAGTGGTCCTATTCTATAACCCCAAAAAAAAATAATTGTTTCTTTATTTTTTATATATAAGTTTTATTTTGAAAATCTAATTTATAAATAGATAAAACAATTTAAAAATCAACAAAAGAGTGACTATTTTTTAGGCAATATTTTCGTGAGAGTTAGAATTGTATTTTTACCGGATTGTCTTTTAGTTTTATCTTTACTTAAACATAGAGGTAGAGACATTTTTGAACAAAAAAAAATGAGAATCCCAAGCAGGAAAAGTTCCTTAAATAGTAGTATAGATGAGGCAAAAACTTATTTCAGTTAATATAATATTTTCTACAACTTGTTACTATATAAAAATTATTTTATAGGTTTATTAAAAAAAAAAAGGTTTGTAACATTATTGAAAAAAATATAATTTAGCCAATTTCAAGCTCAATTCAATATCCTCCATCATTGCACCACTCCCAGGCTGTGTCAAAGCTAATGTCGATATGTTGTCACCGCTAAGCCTTTGATCAATCAATTTTCAAAGCCTCAAGAGAGGAATCAATGAACCGATTCGAAGAAGAAGACCCATTTGTTATGTCTATTATATAAGGGACCAACAAAGCCATATCTAATTTGCGTAGCAAAGATGGAATAACAATCTACCCTAAACTGGAAGGGAAACAAAATTTCCTCGTTGATATATGTTTGACCAAACTTCATTAAATTAATGTTAAAAATATTGTGTACTAACTTGTCTTTGCCTAATGACAAGTTTCCGAAATTATTCTCTCTTTCAAAAATAAAATTCATTGTTTTGCATTAATTAAAGAGTACTTTGAAATATTCATAATGACTTCTGCCTTTTCTTTTCTTTTTTCCTTTTCTTTTCTTTTTGATGAAAATACATTTTTAATTTCTACATTTTGAGTCAATTCTTATTTTGGTCCTTAAATTAATTTTGCACCTACCTCAATCCCTGAAATCAAAAAATCGTTTCTGTTTTGGTTTCTACTATTAACCCACTAGCAGAAAAGTCAAGTCTTGTGTGGCAAATGAAGTGTCTTGCTTGCTGACATGACGATGATATGGACATTAAAATATTATTAAAAAAAGTTATTTGGCAATTTTTTAAATGTCACCTCAATATTTAAATTAAAAAAATTAAAACAAAAAAATTAATTTCTCAATTTAAATTTTAATTTTAATTAAAAAAATAAAAAACAAACAAAAATAAATTTTACTTTCTTTTAATTAAACTGATTTTTTTTTTCCAGTTATTGTTTTTCAACATATAAACGAGATCACACGGCGTCAAGATCATATATACAATGCAAAATTTCGCACATTTCAAAATTTGCTTCAACAATTTCTACTAGATGAAATCTAACGCATTTCACTGATACCAGTCTAACTATCCAAAATCAAACAATTCCAACTACAAATTATAAATAAAAACCACATACATAAACCACGATTTTCAACCAAAATCAATCTCAAAATTACGATCAGCTTAAAATTTTCAATTCTGCACAACCAAAAATTGATACATAATGAAGAAAAATCAGAGTTCATGAAATTGATCTAATGGAATCGGAGCTTTACCTGAGGCACGTTCTGGAAGAGAAGGGATTCATGATTGGGTGCGAGATGGATGAAGCTCCGAGAAAAGGTCGGTTGATCAGATCCAATAGGTTGGATTCGGATTATTGAGCTGGATTCGAAACAACGATCAGAGAGAGAGATCTGGCAGATTTTGGATCTAGGGAAAAAAAACAAGAGACTGTCTCTGTTTCTGTGTTTCAAAGCACTCTCGTCAATCAGTGATTATCTGAGTTTGGGGTTTGGCTGAGATCTGAGTTTGGGGTTTGGTTATTTGTTGGAGATTGATTAGGGAAAAAAAAAAAAAAAAAAAAAAAAAAAAAAAAAAAAAGAAAGACATTTAAATAATTAATTTTATTTTGATGTATTTGGTTATAAAGAAATCAAAGAAATTGATAAGAAAATAAGGATGAATTTGCTAAGAATATAAAGGGTCATTTGGTAATGTTATTTGTATTTTTAAAAATATGTGCGTGTGAAAAAATGTGTAAAAATACATTTGTTTAAAAATTAAAAATATGTTGATAATCTATTATACCAAATGGGGCTTAAATCAAATTCTGGGAAAGAACCCAAATAACAAGAATTTGTTCTTCCCAACAAAAATAAATAAATAAAAAGATTGGAATTAAAAAAAATATTTTAATTAAAAGAAAGTAAAATTTATTTTTTTAATTAAAATTAAAATTGATAAATTAAAATTTTTTGTTTTAATTTTTTAATTTAAATACTGATTTGGCATTTAAAAAATGTTAAATAATTATTTTTAATAATATTTTAATGTATATGTTAGCATCATGTCTGCAAGCAGGACACTCTATTTTCCACGTAAGACTTTGATGTTAGTGGGTTAGCAACAGAAATCAAAATGGAAACAATTTTCTAATTTCAGGGAATGAGGTAGATACAAAATTAATTTAGAGACTAAAATGAGAATTGACACAAAATGTGGAGACCAAACCGCATAGGGTTTTTCTGTTAATGGATTGACGGCAGGGACCAAAATAGAAATGATTTTTTGATTTCAAGGATTGAGGTAGACACAAAATCAATTTAGGGACTAAAATGAGAATTGGCTCAAAATATAGAAATCAAAAGTATATTTTTGCATTTCTTTTTCAACGGGTTGAAGAGAGATTCACCATTACAAATATTTTGATGTTGGATAAACTTTGAATTTTAATTATAAATTTATTAGTTATTTTTTTATAGGAATAAATTTATTAATTACGTTTTTATGGATAAACTTTGTTAAATAAACATCTTATAAAAATTTAAAATATTTCATTACTAACACAAACAAAAGGAAGTGAGTGTTATTTTCTTCAAATCTCAAGAGAGGGAAGATTTTTTCCTTTCAAGTTTGAAGTGGAGTGTTATTTTCTCAAATTTCAAGAGAAGGAAGTGTACCACTTGTTCGTTTGTTAGTTTTGGTAAATAAAGTGGCAAGATTGATGCATGAGACTTTTAAGGGCATCAAGTTATTATTATTATTATTATTATTATTATTTTTTGAAATGATTTTTTGAGGAGCCTAGTGCTCTTACAAATATGAGGTAGACTTATTTTGGTTACAATATAATTAAGCTTCTAAAAATTTTTACTATAAAATTAAGTTTATAGAATTATTGTTTTTCAAAAAAAAAAAAAAAAAAAAAAAGAAAACGAAAAGAAAGAAGAAGAAGAAGCAGTGTTTATAAAATTAAGTTTATAGAATTATTGTTTTTCAAAAAAAAAAAAAAAAAAAAAAAGAAAACGAAAAGAAAGAAGAAGAAGAAGCAGTGTATAGGATTATTGAAAAAAAATTAGCCCCAGCCCTCATCCATATGTTCTCTCATCCTTGTTCACTTTTGCCTAGGGGTGTGCACAGGTTGGGTTGGGCACGTGGAGGGCAATAATTCTATCCAATCCGCCAATGGCAGGTTGAGAAAATTCAAATCTATCACTGACCCGCCAATCTACAAATGCGGTGGGTTGGTTGAAAATCTTAAATGTTTCAACTCAGTAGGTTGGGCTGGTTGGTTTATTCATTTGAAAAAATTAAATCATTTCAATTAAATTGGATAATTGTTTGCTCCATCAAAAAGGAAATCATTTCAATTAAATTGGATAATTGCCTTTAAATTATTTGAAGTGTGATTGCTATGAACTCCTTTTCTTTTTTCTTTTTCTTTTTTTTCTTTTTTTGTGAGAAACATGAATTATTATTATTATTATTATTATTATTATTATTATAAATGAAATTGCTTAGCTTCATTGGATTAACGGCGGGATGGATTGGTGGGTGATTACAGAATTTTTTTTTTTACTGCAAATTTTATATGAGGTGGGGATGGGGATTATATTGCCATGCTTTGGAAATGGGATACAGTGAAAGAATGAAAGGTGGAAATGGTATGGTCGGTATCACAGTGTGGGGAAAAAGAAAATGGTCATTTTTTTTATTATAAAGTGAAAAATGAAAAGGCTAAAATTTTTAATTAAAAAAATAATATTTAAACGGACATCATTTGCCAATAGATTTGGACAAAAGAACCAAATTGACTTGTTTTTGCAAAATGAGAAACTAAATTGATAAAAAAATTAAATCTTAAAAACTAATTTGACAGTTGAAATAAAAGTTGAGTAATTTAAATTTTAGCCGAGATAAAATATTCATTTTTGCGGTATACCAACAACAATATCTACTACACGTTGGGGGCTATACTGTTGCGCACCATTTAGCTCGCAAAGCTAGAGCTCGTGAGGATTCAGGGGCTGAGGAGTTCTAAACAAACGATTTGTTGGCTGGTTGATTCTTGAAAGCGCCTCTTGAGAAAAAAAGGCCCTCGGTCAGGACTTTAGGTGGACACAATTGCGTATTTGGGTGCTCCCGGCCTAGTTGTGTTCTAATTGTCGCGTATTCTGTTCTTTAGCATTGAATGGTTAAGAAACATAACATTATAAAATAAAGATTCTGGAATTCTTAAGACTTTGATACTTTGATTGAGTATTTGGATGTCGTTAGTTTAATTTTTATTATGCTCTTTTTTTTTTTCTTTTCTTTTTTGCATTAAATCTAGCATAAATAGAACCTCATAAAACACACACACAGACGTGTACATGCCTTTGACCACTCATGTCAAGGTAGAAAAGTCATTCTAATGGCTTCCCA
>NW_027069512.1:1893982-1962694 GCF_002906115.3 Quercus suber | reverse complement strand
TCCGTAGCCCAGGTGACTCACAGCCTCCCCCTCTACCCATTACTCAAAGTAGTATTATACAAATAGATTATAGAAGTCTGCCCAAAAAAATCTAATGGAGTAAAATTTCAGGTTAATAATCTTTAGTTGGTGTTGTGGACATGATTTCACTTTGCTCAAGCAGGTTTGCTTTCTAGATGCCACCCCCACATATGTAAATTTTCTGGTTTTATATTCTTTTGTGTTTTATTAGTTAACTAAACTAGTTATTTATGCCCTACCATTTTGTGAGGATTAGATTGGTTCAAATTAAAGATTAACATAAAGTTTATTGCAGTCGATCATTGTCTTTGTGATTGTGGCAGAACTTTGATTTTAGGTTTTTAATATTCTAGTCAAAAAGAGTGGTAGAGGTTATTGCTTCCAGCAAAAACTGCAAAAGTATTAACTGTTGACGTGGATAACCATTAGTCTTGAGCAATTTGAAGGTAGAGATTAAAAAAAAAAAAAAAAAAAATCAAAGATGCGCCTCTATATAAAAAGTATATGGGGCCACTTTTGACTTTCGAGGTAATGGGATGCTTCATGCTAGTTATAAGTATTACTTTTGTTCAAAAAACTAGGGAAGATTAATGTCGTGTACGGGTACTTTTTTTTCTTTTTTCTTTTTTCTTTTTTGAGAAACGTGCACGGGTACATTTTTCTAATATGAATTCTATATTCGTTAGCATAGGATTACTTGGGAAAATGCAGGAGTACATGACAATTATTAGCTATAAAAAACTATGTCCACTACCTGTCATACTCTAATTGGCCAATTTTCCTATTTGGCATTGCCCAAGCCATGTATAGGTTATCACCCAACCTTGGAGGCAAAATGATGCCTTCCATGCACTAAGTACTTAAGATTCAGGAGGAGGAGGATTTAAGCTGTTGGGCTTGCAACATGCAACATATTAGTGTATAATATTTCAATAAAAAATAATAACAAGAAAAATAGGTGCCTATAAGGGTTCATTTGCTAGCGGAGTTTTTAACCTATGAAGCACGAGTGCGTTTCCGGATTTGAATGCGGGTGCGGGTGCAAGACTCGGCAAATTTTGAAAAAGTTAGGTGCGGGTGCGGCGGGTGCAATGATTAAAAAATTATTAAAAATATTTTTATTTATATTTTCTATATATTTTTACTATTAAAATATTCTTAAAAAACACATTACTATGCCTTGATTCACAAAACAAAGAAAGAAGAAGGAAAGAAACACAAAAAAAAAAAAAAAAAACACAAAAGAAGCAACAAATATTCAGAATAAAATTAAGGAAGTACAGATTTAGGATGTTTGGGCCTCATTCAAAGCCGATTTCGGCTATTTCGGCTTGATTCAAGGTCGATTTTGTCCATTTCAGTTGCCGGCCGATACGACCTAATTCAGCCGATATGGCTTGATTCTGGTCAAATCTGCCCGGTTCAGCGCAAATCGAGTCGAGTTGGCGTGAATCCGTGAAAAAAAAAAAAAAAAAAAAAAAAAAAGCTCAGATGCAGCACTGACGCGCAGGCAGCTGCGTTGGACATCGCACCCCATGTTCGGGCCGCGTCAAACTCTGGTGCAGCACTCTCCCAACCGCGTCCGTGCTTCATAGTTTTTAACTAAGGATTTTTTTTTTTTTTTGCCCTCATAAATCCACTCTTTTTTAAATAAAATAGCTCTTTTGAAATTAAGTTAAAATTTTATTATCTCATCTTTTACCAAATAAGTTACCTAAAACTATGGGATTTCATATTCACTAAACGACAATGGGGCCACATATGCGAAACATCCAACCAGAATTTCTCATTTATGCAGGTTAATACTTCTATTTTTCTTGTTATTATAAGTATCCAATTTGTATGAACTTCCTTCCTTCATCAGGGAAACGTTTGTGAAATCCTATTCCAGATAAACAAATTCCAAGGAATTTCATAGACAAATCAGATCTTATGAACAGCAAGTAGCAAATAACTCTTTTCTCTACTCTCAAGTTGGATTACATTTCTTTGATTCAAAATTATGCTTAAAAAATGACACATAGAAACAGGTGTTGAACTAGCTCTAAATCCTTTGGAGTTTCATCCAGCATACATAATCTGACTTTAATTTTTAACATGTCATTGATCAATAACCCAAATTATTGGGCTCTTCTAGATAGCTTTTATTGGATAACATCAAGTTGTGGGAGCTTTTGCCATAATGGTCTTCCAGGGCTCATTTGTGATTTCAGTTGGCTACCCTACCTTGCAAGATATATGGTCTTCATTGCTTTGCCATTTGCTCTTGTTTGGTGTCTATGTTCACTGCATCTATTGTCTGTATTGACTTTTCTGTTCCCACGCGTCTTTTGGAATATATAGAAATAAAAATGGGCTCTCTCTAGTCTCTACTCTCTACTACCAAATTTTCAACAGCATGATCCTTCACCAGATTTGAAGAAACGCTTGTGCAGATATATACAAAAGAAAGCCGTATTCTTTTTTTTTTTTTTTTTTTCTTTAAAGTAAGCGAGAAAATATATATATATATATATATACACACACACACCTACTGATACATATATTTTTGGTTTGTATTATATTACATTTTAATTAACAAATTAGCGTTAAAAGAGAGCATTTTTTGTTGTTGTTTGACGACTTTTTTACACTGGTGGGTCACCGTTAACAGGGCCATCATTTCATTGACATGGAACTTTGTTTCATTTTCTTTGTAATGAAAGGGAACATTAACTTTTCTAAAAGAAAATTTTATTCAACTTTGGCTCTCTCTCACAACATATTTTCCTTGTGGTATCCGTCTCTCTGAATATTGGTTTAATCTTATCTAAGTCTCCAAAAATTCTAATCTGCAGGTTCAATTTTGCAGGCCTGTTGTCTTGAGTAACTTTACTCTTGTATGATCTTTCATCTCTGGTAAGCCATCACATGGTCATCATGGAATCAGATTTTGAGACACAAGGTAACAAAACAAAGAGGATCAAGGTAGAAGAAGAATCAACAAACAGAATGGAAACTCTGCCTCGGGATATCATCCTCAACATTCTTTCAGGGCTTCCCATATCATCTTTGGTGCAATTCAGGTGTGTATGCCGATCTTGGCGCTTGTTAGGACAAGATCCTGATCTAGTCAATATGCATAGCTCACGCATGGCTGAGAGCAACCCAACATGTCTCATCTTTCACTGTGATTATCCCATAAAAAACCAGCTTTACTTTGTAGAGTTCCCTTCTTCCAATGAAAAGGTGAAAAAATTTCAAGTCCCTTTTTGTTCTGCAATGCCTGAGTTTGATGTGGTAGGCACATGTGATGGTTTACTATGCTTATCTGATTCATTATTTAATGATGCACTATACATATATAACCCTTTCACCAGGAATTGCAAAGAGCTGCCTAAGTCCACGCATAATTTGAACCAAGAGGTGGTATATGGATTTGGGTTTCATCCCACAACTAAGGAATACAAAGTGGTTAAGATAGTGTATATTAAGAATTCAAATAAAGGGTCAGCGGTCCAGGTATTCACTCTGGGAAGCTCAGCCTGGAGAAGTTTGGACAAGGTACATCACCATCTTGTTAATTGGCCATCACAACAAGTGTGTGTTAATGGAAGACTTCATTGGGTGACTTGGCCAGGAAGATACACTAGAATACGCAGTATCATCTCATTCGACTTAGCAGACGAGAAATTCGGAGCGGTTCCAAGTCCTGATGGCAATGGTTTAAGCAGGTGTAATTATCACTTGGTGGTTCTAGGGGGTTGTCTTTCTGCTGCAGTTTATTGCCATTATGGGAAATTGGACATATGGGTAATGGAAAAGTATGGGGTGAAGGAATCTTGGATCAAGAAATTCAACTTAGGAAACTATGTGCCTAAGGGATTCCAAAGGGAAATGGAGATCTCCTACAAGATTTCAAGGTTTGCTTCGAAAGGAAGATTTGTTCGAGTTGTCGGCCTTACCAAGGATGGGGAATTCTTGCTGGAGTACAGAAGCAGGGCTCTTGTTTCCTATGATCCAAAAAGTACAAAAGCTAAAGCCCTTGTTTTTCCAGGAATGCCAAAGTGGTATCGAACAATTGTTCATGTGGGTAGCCTCAACTGGATTGACGCCTTCACTCATGGGTGATGCGCCAAAATGGAAAAGTGGATGGATGCTTCTTTCCCTGTGAGTTTGCTTCTTACTGAAATCAAGCATATGTTTTTCCGTTCAATTGCATAGTTTGCATTTCCATTACCAATGCCTCCAAGTTATGTAATTTTGAACATCTGAATGCAACATTATATACTCTTTGATTGTAAAACTTAGTCATAGATGTGAGCTCTCCAATAAAATGCAGTGAAATCTGTTATATTACTGGAAATTGAAATGTTCTCCTTGCTTTTTTGAAGACTGAACATAAAATCTCCCTCCACCCCCTAACCCAAAGAAAAAGCATTAGACTAGAAGTGGTGATAAAATTTTGATCTTCATTCTCTGTGAATGATCTCATTTATGCCTTAAAATGAAAAGCGTTGTTAATGTGAAGAAGCAATTAAAAAAAAATTCATATCAAGTGCTGTGGAAACAAGATGAATGGCTTTTATATCATTGTTATTAACACTTTTAAGCATAGGTTCGGACTCTATTCTAATCGTATAAAAATCCTTTGTCCCACTGTTAGTTTTGTACATTATTTTTCACCAATCACAGTTTGTCACACATCCCTTTTTTACCTTATAAATTAATCAAATTTTAAAAAGAACAAAAAAATCACACATGACATAGTCACATAGTATAGTTGGTGGAGCAAAAAAAGGAATACTAAAAGAGCAACAGAGGATTTTTAGTCATTCCAGTCTATTATAATTACCAGACTCAAAAGACCAATTTCAATAACTTTTGTCACTCTCTTTTGGCCTTTGCCAGTACTGCAAGCTTCAGAATCAGGCTATTTAAAATAAACCTAGCTAAATATCAGCATATTCTTTCTTTCAGCTTCAGTAAAAAACCATTAAGAAAAAAAATTTGGTTTTATTCCCACACCCATTACCCTGTTTTTGAGTATCTAACTTTTTTGTAGTTCTTGGCTTCTTTTCACACCCAGTTTTTGCCTGCTAAAATTTGATGAAGATACTTTACAGGTTCCCTAACCTATCCCTATCTTGAGATGGTTATTTAATGCAATTGAAGTCTTCATCTTATCTGCCAATTAGAAAGTGCAGCACATAACTTTAGACTAGAATAAGGTTCTAGACTTGTAGTTGTTGGCACAAGCTTGTTTAAAGTTTAAGTAGGGAGAATATACCCTAATGTTTCTAATGAGTACCCATTTGGAAATTGCTTCTGTATTTTTTATTCCTTCTTTGTCGGCTTATATGATGAAATCAAGGTAGTAGGTTTATCGGTCCACACTCCAATCACAAGCACAAACACTCGTGTATCAAACCATAGAAACTAAAAGAAAACAAAATAAATGAAGAATATATATTTCATTTATAGCCTATGCTAAGATTTCATCTCCATTTTTTTTAAGTTAGATAAGATAGTATGTTTACCCTTTAATGATAATTACTCTATCATCAACTCAAGATATTAATTGGTTTTTACTTTTTAGTGTAGGCAAGTTAAACATAATCTCTTATTCAAGAGATGAGATTTTACAATTGAGCTAATGAAACTCAATATTTCATCTCCTTTTATAATACATCTCTATGTTATTAAATTTTTAAATTTTGAAATCAATTATAAAAAGAATGAATCGATGTTGCAAGAATATTTTGTGGTTACTTTCTTAGAGGGCTCCAAGATGCTGATTGATGGTTGACTAGGATTAGACTAATAAGGGCGATTGATTAGGATAAAATTTGAATTTGTTGTGAAAATATTATAGTTTTTTATAAGATAAAATCACGATCATGGAGTATCTCCCACAAGAAATCTCTCTAGACATCTTCTTCAAGACTACCCCTAGGCTCTCTCTTCCATTGCAGACGTGTCAGCAGTGCCTGGCGCAGTTTGGTGCAACATCCTTCTCTCCTTTCCTTGCACTCAGCCCGTCATGATTCTCACACTAACCCCTCTCTCATCTTTCTCTCAGCCAAACTATACTATTTCAAACTCGTTCATATCCATGATGCCGGAGATGAACTAAAACTATCCGAGAACAAAAAAAACATCCCCTTCAAATCCAAGATCAATGATCCTGTCAATGATGTTATCTCATTCAATGGTTTGCCGTTCTTATACACTAGCAATGTCGTTCCATCTCCTTCCAATTTCTTGTCACGTTTCCTTCCTCACAGATTGCTCAATCCTTCCAACCATCATTCTCGCCACAAACAAATCTTCATTTATAATCCTTTGACAGGAGAATTCAATATATTGCTTGATCGTCTGCTTCCCAAGCATCATTACTCGGTTTACGGGTTTGGATTTCATTCAATAACCAATGAGTACAAGGTGGTCAGAATAGTAGACATTGATAATGGTCAACGTATTGAGGTGTGTACTCTAGGCACTAACAAGTGGAGGATCAAGAAAACTCGTCCTTACTACATGCATAGATCAACAAAAGTTTCGGTTAATGGAGCTTTTCATTGGGTAGCCAAAACTCAATGGCCTCAAAAGGCTGGATTGCATCCCATAGTTTCATCACTTGACCTGTTAGATGAAAAAATCTATTGAGTTCCAAGTCCAGATTGTAGTCTTGATTTTGAATGTTATTCTGAATTGATGGCGCTAGGAGGTTGTCTTTGCATTGTTAATAATGTCCACATTGACTGTGCGCATAAATGGCGATGAAAGATTATGGTGAGAAGAGTAAATAGGTGAAAGAACACGCCATTGTATCAACCAGTCCGAACATTAGGGGTCCATTTTCACCTTTATGCGTCCTGAGAAATGGCAGGATTTTGTCTCAGACTGGTTGGGGTAAATTGGTTTGTTATGATATAGTACGCAAGAGGTGCACTCATCATCAAATTAAAAGGATTAACAGTGGATTTCAATTAGTGGCTCATGTTGGAAGCCTGATTTCAGTCATGGGGGAAGAAAGCTATTGAAAATGGTAGTGAAATAAAATGAAGAATAGGTAAGGAAGCTAGCAATGAATCAATTTATAGTTACATAGAAATAAGAAAACTATGGCTCGATCTGACTTTTTATATGATATACGTAATTCAATTTATTGATGATTCTATTATGCATACTGGACTATTTAGAATACTATTGACAAAGCTTTCCCGAGGTACCCTACATTCTCTTCTTCTTCTTCTTCATTTTTAGAAGGTACCCTATATTCTGAGTGTAGATTAATATGTTATATTATATGCACTTTCCTATCATATGCTACAAATTAAAAAAATTTCACAACAAATTCCATAATTGTTGAAGTGGTCTGTAATGAATGATATGAAGAAAGCAAGTGTCAATTGTGTCTGTCATTCACAATCAACCACTTCAAAAATTATGAAATTTGTTGTTAAAAAAGTTGTCTACTGTTTGGATCATTGGTTATTGCATTGGCAAAAATATTTATAAGCTATTCATACAGGACAATGGAGTGAAGAAGTTTTGGACAAAAGAATACAAAGTACCAGCTCCTCAGCGTGAGAATGTCACTGCAGAGAGACCTTCGCATTCTACATCTTGAAAAACAAACTATACTTCTCCGGAACATAATAATCAAAGGGCATATTACTGTTGATTCATAATCGTACTTACATTACATTACATATAATGTGTATGTACTCTGTACGGAAAATTTTAAAAATTTATTCCATGATTAGACAGTTGCTCAATAAGGTTTAAGGTCTGGCTTTGATCATTTTAGATTCCTCAATTGAATCAGATTACATTTTAAGATGAACCTTTTTAGATGAACCGTAGTGGGCATTTTGAAGTTTCATATTTACAATATTTTAAGCAATGAAGCTATTTCAAGTTGTTGAATGGTAGGTATCACTACAGTTTAGACTTTGTAACTTGAAATTTTGCAAGTAGAGAAAATATAATAGTAGATTTATCAAAATTTACCTCCACTAAAAAAAAAATTAAATGATTCTCAAAAAAAATAAAAATAAAAATAAATGGTGCAATATTGCTTAAAGTTGAACTCATGTCATATATATATTGGACAATTGATCCAATGTAAATATAGTTAGGCAAAACACCATCTTAGTCCCTATATTTTAGGATTTCTGTCAATTTGATCACTACATTTTGGTAGTAATTAATTTCATCCCTATTCTTTTTGACTTGCCATCAATTTGGTCCCTACTGTGAACTTATTAACATACCTCAAAATGTAAGGTCAAATCGACAATGATGTCCTAAGCAAAATCTGTGAAGCAATGATGATTTACAAGAATCCAACATTTTTTTTTTATGACATTTTCGATCTATGATTTGATACTCAATGACCAAAAGACATGGTTCTCATTAACCAACTTTAGGGGTGAGCAGGGACCTGACCCAACATGGTTTGGGCGGGTCTAAGTACGTTTGGGTCGGGTTTCGAGTCTTGAATTTGAGTTATTGTCAATTTTGGGTGCTTGTTAAGCTACTGCTTGACCGGAAATTTATAAATTTAAAAAAAAAAAAAAAAAAACCCTAGGTTTCTAGTCTCTCTTGCTCATTCAGTCCTCACCAGCCTCTCCTCACTCTTCACCCTTAAGGCCTTAAGCTCTTTGAATCTCACTCAATTCTCTCTACAAACGCTATGGGTGGAAAAGTTCTTGCTAAGATGATAATATTGGATAAGCTTCCATTTATGATGTCGTAGAATCTTGAAGAAAGCACACACAATACTCTGTTTAATGGACAGAAACTAAACTATTAGTTTCTGGGTAGTAAACCTCAAATCCACGAGGGGTTCCTTGAATCCACAAGGTGATAAGGTCTTGGAATCCACCAGAGAAAAATAGACAAAGTCTGTATTTTAATAAATCTGAAAACTGAATTGCCTTTAGAGGCTACAATTCGTTTAAATGGCAAAAACAAAACCTAGGGCAACTATAAACCCAAAGGCAGCTATGAAAGCAAATAAAACCATAATTTGACAAAACAACATTAAAAACACCTAAAAAGAGGGAAATAAATAACCTAACCCTAAAATAACAAAATTTACAAAAATAATACTAAAAATAAATAATTATAAAATTTGAATATTTGACTGTGTCCTACATCAGACTCTTGCACTTGAAACAAACTTGTCCTCAAGTTCATTTTTGAAATCTGAAATCTTCCACTACAAATAAAAAAAATACTTCGAATGCTTGAGCCCTTCGATCTTCTTTCCATACTTGCAACTCATCAATGAATAAACAAATCAACTTGAATTTCTTTTTCCTTAGTCTTCATGTGATTGTAGAAATTTACCAAATAAGAACTAACAATTGAATCAAATCTATCAACCCCAATAAAATCAATAAATTTTGTTGTATTGCTTACCACCAAAATAAAAGGATCTCGAGATTGACAATCATATGATTTGATTTTATTGAGATCCTTGAAACTTTCATCTTTAATTTCTTCTTCAATTGTCTCTACCATCTCAACTTCAAGATCTTTCTCTATAATAGGTTCTTCAATAATCTCCCCCACAATCTTAACTTTAGATTCTTCTTCTATAACCATGTCTTAATTAAGTTCTTCAGAATTCTCTATAGTTTCTTCTTTGACTTCTACATATTCTTCAAGAAAAGTATTTTTTTCAACATGCAATTCATGTCTTATTGGTGGAATATATAGCTCTTCAAAATAATTCAAGTATGAACTTCTTGGCCAATAATAATCTTGTCTAGTTTACAACAAGATTTCTTCACAATACAAAGGATAAAATTTGATTGCAAGAATCTTTTTCATCCTTGGCCATGAACGAATTTTGTCTTTACCTTGTTGCATTCTATCAGATTGTACTCGTTCCCACCAACATAAGGCATACTTACTAAGTTTATACAAAGCAAGTCCAACTTTTCTCTCATAACAAATATTCTCATAGTCAAATAAATCCTCTAAATCAAGTAACCAATCAAGAAAATCTTCTTTTAAAAAATAACCATTAAAACTTGCAATTCTCTTATAAGGCCTATATGAGATTTGCTTACCAATAAGTTGCCTATGAGTTACGTCTTCGTTGCAGTTATCCCTATTATTTCCATTCTTCAATGGCATCATCCAAGCATAGATAATTGTGAGTTCTTGTTGTACATCATGTAATACTGACTAAGTTATTCGTCATTGTTGTGGTGGTGGTTACCGTCTCGTGAGTTAACAATCAAACTAGGGTAAGTTAAGGCTCTAATACCAACTGATGCAGGAATGCGGAAGCATCAAGAAGCAGAATACGTCTACTTCTTGAAAACAAGAAATAAAACACGTTTGCTTCTGAAAATAACCTCAAATCCACGAGGGTTCCATGAAAATAGAAAGACAAAAGTCTGAATTTTATTGATTGAATAATTGTTCAAAAAACGTGTACGAACTTAGGAGCCTATTTAAGGTCTTCATAAAACTTGATAGATAAGATAATATATTCTAAAATAACTCCTAATTGATACCTAACCATAACAAGAACCAAATTTGACCTAAAAAGCATTAAAAGCACTTAAAAACAAAGAAATAAATCACCTAAACCTAAAATAACGTTTTTTTACATAAAATACTTAAACTTAACTAATTACAAATATTAAATTTTAGATTTTGTCCTACATCAATTTAGGTTTGTAGAGAATCAAGTTTTCATAAGGTTTTGTAATATCTTCCAACCTAATTGTAATATACCATCTCGCTTCATAGTAGCTAAAGATGTGAGTCAAATTTACTTTGACGAGAAGGATAAGTTGAGAAATGTATTGAGAGGTCATAGGCTTTTCCTTACAACTAACACTTGGACTTCAATGCAAAATATTAATTACATGTGTATTACTTGTCATTTTATAAATGATGATTTGAAGCTACATAAAATAATTTTAAATTTATTTTTAATTGTTGATAACCATAGGGGGGAAAACCATTGGTAGAATAGTTGAATCTTGTATAGGAGAGTGGGATATTGAGGGGATTTTCACCATGACGGTGGATAATGCTACTTCAAATGACATAGCAATTAGCTACTTGAAAGATTCTACTAACATAACACCACAAAAAAAGCTAGCTATAGCTGCGTTTTTTTTAGCCATGTTTACGAAAAACGCAGCTATAGAGTGACTTTCAGCCGCGTTCTTAAAAAATGCAGCTATAGATCTCACCTATAGCCGCGTTTAATACTCGGCTATAGGTGAGATATATAGCTGCATTTTAAGGTGTTTGTAGCTACGTTTATATGGGTAGGGCTTGGGCTGTGTTTTAAAAACACGGCTATAGCCCCAGTGGAATTGTTTTTTTTTTTTTTTCTTTTCAAAAAATATGTCCTATAGCTACGTTTAGGAAACGCAGCTATAGTGTTACCTGTTGCTGCATGTTTCAATCGCAGCTATAGGTTGAACAATTTTTATTTCTTTTTAATTTTTTAATTTTTTTTTTTTAAAAAAAGGGCCTATAGCCACATTTTAAAAAAAAAAAAAAAAAAAAAAAAAAAAAAAAAAAAAAAAAAAAAAAAAAAAAAAAAACCCTGAACAACAAAAACATCAGCTCTCGATCCACGACGCCGCTATGCTCTAAGCCACACCGTCAAAGTACCGTCTAGAGGAATGAATTTGTACACGTGAAGTTTTGTCCTCATAATTGTAGCAACACAAAGATCTACTTTATTCATGAGAGATAACATATAACTTTGAATTCTAGAACAAAGAAGAGAAAGCGTACCTTGATGCTGTAAAACTCAAAAGACAAGACTTGAGAAGACCTTCAATCTTCATCCCAATTCCACATAATACCCAAGTTGAGTGGTCTCTCAATCAGTTCTTAAGTACATTGATTTTCCTTTTGGAAAAGTGTATTCAAAAGATGTTGTAGAGAAAAACTATTTTCTCTTCTTATAATCATATGTACATAATTAACTGTCTTGACAGTTACTTTATTTAATAACTCTTACTAAATAAATAATTGATTATCTAATTAGGTTAGCCTTTTGCACCAGTCCAATTGGCTTGAGTATGTGGCTTGGGATGGGACCAAAGAGAAAAATATGGCTCTATCACCAATGGGCCTCGGGCTTATCTATCAACTCTTGACAAGTTCAAAGTTACCATTAATTTTATAACAAGTACTACTAGGGAAATATAATTGCACTCTAGGCCTTATTAATAAATCATATCCCAAGACTCTAATATGATTCATTTGACCTCTCCATGAAATATCCATTGTGAACAAAGTCATAATTAAACTGTCACTTTGCTCAAAAAAAAAAAATAAAAAATAAAAAATAAACTGTCACTTAGTAAACAACTATTTTATTCTTTAAATACCCGGTCTAATCTTTTAGTTATTCATATTTATGAAATCTAATTTCATTAAATATAAACTTTAGTAACTCTTTACTAAAGTGGCCAGTCCTGAATAACCATTTCCCATTAAACTTATCTCAATGGTAAATTTCGTGTCTCTATAGAAAGAGATTATAGATTCTATTTTGAGAATCTGTGTTTCCTCAACACTACGTGCAGTTACCCAACATACTGAGATTTTGACCATTAAATTAGATCTCAATCCTGATATATCAAAACAACCTACATTTCATGATCGGGTTCACTATCCTCTAAGGATTGAGAGTTTATGAAATTAGAAGACATGAGATTTATTATTTGAGTGATAGTTGTTATTGAATAATTAATCTCATAACGGTCTAGTTTAATATGTCTTACACAATTAAGACACATCAACACATCAGCTAAAAGTCCCCACTTCCATGATCAAGACAAACCATCTTAATTGATATATTATAGTCTTCACAGATGAAATGTCCAATTCATCACCGACTACGAACTACATTTTAAGTTTACAAAGAACTTGTGATTTATGTTTTTTGTAACTAAATCATATACAATACATCTTATGAAGCAAAGTTGGAACGAGAAAAACTCTCCACTAAAGTCAATGAAGCAAATCAAACCATCAGAGCACTACGGTTTGAGAACAACTTCCTAGTGGAGAAGACTAAGAAATTGGATGCATAACTTTTCCAAGTAAGGGTTCAACTGGAAAGAGCTTCAAGTGCCAAGATGGATGAAATGTTAAACTTCCAAAAGGCTGCATCTGATAAAACTAGTCTCAGGTATGATCACACTCTCTCCTCTTGTAGTACTTCTTCTAGTACTTTACATAATGTCATTTTTGTTCCTCTTGCTTCAAATGCTAAATCTGAGATTAATGAGCCTAAGATAGAAATAGTTAGTGAGGATAAAAATGATAAGGGAAAATCCATTCTAGGAGCACCTCCTAAAATTGTTAAGAAAGAGACAAAGCAGAATAATCATCACTCCAATAATAAAAAGTCTCAATCGAAGAAACCACACTTCTGTCATCACTGTGAAGCGTCGGGACACACTCATCCAAATTGCTATAAGTGGCTTGCTACTCAACAAAGTAATAGTGTGTCATCCTTTGGAAGCCAAAATCAATTCCAAAATTCTTTGGCTCCTCTTGGAGAACTTCTAAAGGCTGTTCTTTTTCTAACTAACTTAAATGGGTTCAATCATCATTCTTATCCACCTAAGCCAAGGTCTCAAAAGAAAAAAACTTCTCCTCCCTCCAAATCTCCTGTTTGGAAGGAAAAAGACTACTCTAAGTAATTCATTCACTTATCTTGCATCCCTTATGTGTTTTTGTTTGTTTTAAGTCAATCTAGTTTTACTTCTTTTTAACATGTCATTTGTTTGTTTTATTTATTTCTTTCAATAAAAAAATAAAATAAAAAGGGAAAATTTGAAAAATACAAAAACAGTTTGGTTTGTGTATACTGGTACTTGTGTACCTTTGGATGGCCAATGAAACAAGATTTCTTAAACTTTGTATCACTTGTAGTTTAGTTGAGCATCTTCATCCACAAATAAGCAATGCGAGCTTTGTGACTCATTATGTGATATATATGATTTGGTTAATATTTTATTATTCATAACTTTATCACTGTTTTTGACAGGAATGACTAAAAAATCCTAAGAGAAAAGCATAAATAATCATCTCACCACTAAAACTCGTTAATCATAAAACATTTGTGTGCAACTCATAAAAGACATGCTTGGTAAGGTGTAACACTTACACAGTAAAAACAAGATGTTTGGCTAACATAATTGGGTATTTCCTTTCTCTGTCTCATATGTCCATGCATGATATGCCTTTTTATACTTAAAAGAAAAATATACAAAGAACTTGAAAAGCAAAATGAATCAAAATGCTTTTGCATATGGTTGCAAGCATTTTTCTAGGAGATGTGTGAGTTATATGATGTACTTCAAAGGTGATGGCCCCACTAAACAGTTATGATTATGTGTGAATGAATCTTGATTTTATTATATCATTATTCTCATATGATGAAAATCTTGTGCTTTCTTGCAAAAGTTTCACACATAACACGCAATTCTTTGCTACTCTTGATACTATTGTACATGTACAATGTGATTTGGCCATCACAAGGAATACACGTGGTAGTATAAGCTTACTAAATTGTCTTAACCTATTTTCTAAAAATAAAATTAGTTAGACTTGTTTAGTGTTTTGGATCTAGGAATGCTTTGCATCTAGAGTTTTTGTTTTGTTTGAATGCTTAACATGCTTATATGATGTTTGGTATCGTATTTATCTTGTTTGCATTCATATCACGTCATTTTGCTCTTACAAATTCATGTTTCTGTACTGCTCAATACTAGCTCGATAGCAATCTCGATACCTCTAGACACAAGCTTCTTCTATCAAGGTTTTCTTGGTTTTTCTCGATACCTCTCGACACATAACTTGATACATTGGGCAATTTTTCTGAACTCTCTGTCTACTCGACACCTGTAAACACTTCATTTTATACCCCTTATGACTCAGGCCCTCATTCCCCAATGATACCAAATTCTAAGACCTAAGGTTGGTTTAGGGCCTAATCAGAAAGTAAATTGACTTGAGAAGTTTCAAAATGAAATATATAACTTTTAATGAGAAAATAAATCTTATTTTGCAAAATAAGGGCAAAGGAAACCCTCACTATGTGCACACAAGAATCAACCTATGCACGTAGCTTTCTGCATGCATATGCAGGCCCAATCTTGCACACACATAGCAAATTCCAAAAACTATACAAGGCAAGTTTTCTACGTTAATGTTGAGGTTTGGAATGAATCCCACATCGTCTGAGAGTCGTTCCAAACCCCTATTTTTCCACTATAAGTAGCCTTACATGATATATTTTCAAGACACAAAAATCCCACAAGAAAACACTAAGATTCACTAGAAATAGTGAATCAAAGAGGGAGTTTTTCACAAAAAATCCTTAAGTCAATTTTCTTTTGATTAGGGCCTTATCTGGCCTTAATCTTTGAGTTTAATATTACTAATCACTTTCTTATTGGTTTATGAATGGATTTGACTGAGGGAAACAATTAAAAATCAAGCTTGAAGAGCTATTGTTTAAGGTATCTAATCTAAACTTTTCTTTTCTTTTTCTTTTCCTTTTCTGCACTTTAATCTTGTTGTCTACTTTAGTTTTTGTTGTTGTATGTTTAAATATGTTTTTGTAGTCTAGGTTTATGTTTTTATATGTTTTAAAAGTATGTTAGGTTGTTAGAATGTGTGTTTAAATGTTCTGCTCTATTGTTGTGTTTTTAGGGTTTTCTGGGTAAGAACCTGCATATGCATAATCTTGCCTGCACACATAGCCTTAATTATGCGCACGCAGGGAAGTTCATGCATGCGCATGAACTTGCCCAGAAACCCTAATTTTATTTTGTTATTTTTGCTTCTACTTTCACATGTATGTTCTTGTTTAGTTTCTTTTCCGTACTTTTATGCCTCCAAAGCTTCTGTTTCATATCTTTGTTTGTTTGTTTGTTTTCACATGTTAGAATTAGGGTTTTTCTTGTGTTTTCTTTGCTTTGATGTCATGAACATGCATTCACATGCTCATACATGATGCTATAGGTACTGAGTTGCTGCAAGGTAAGTGAGGTAAGTCATGCATTCGTATGTGCATAATTTTAATGATGTGATATGCTTGTTTGATGTGTGATTTCATGTCTAAAAGTTTGGGAATACATGTGATGACCTATGTTTGCTTGCTATACCTATCTTGCTGCCTTGTTTGATATGACATGATGCCATGTTAAATGAATGCTAGGATGTAATGTGATTTTTGATGAAGCATGTTTAGATGTATGATGATTAGGGGTTGTGATATGATGGCACGCAATACTTCTATCTCTTCTAGAAACTCGATCTCTCATCGTGGTTCTTCTTCTTCTTCTTCTTCTATTCCTTCCAAAGATAGGTTTCGTGATTCAGAACCCAAAAGGATTTTGAGGAGAACTTCTGTGATAGAGCAATTCACTCAGAATGCCATTTCATTTTGTCTGAATTTCCAGACACTCTTCTACCTAATGCATTTAGCTCTCGGGGTTGGGAATCTCTTCGCAAGAAACCCTTTAGATCTTTAAGCATGTTTATACAGGAATTTTACTCCAACATACATGCTATCAATACCTTTATTCCTTAATTTACTATGGTATTTCGAGGAACATGTATCGTAGTTACATCGAAGCTCATTTTCAATGTACTACATGTCCTTAGAGTAGCTCATCCGGACTACCCTAATGCATCTCGTCTCTGTTCTATCTCTCGAGACAAGCTAGCCACATGCTTTTATGAGTAGCCCATGTCATGGAATGATATTCTTAACTTCACCATTCATGATTTTGCTAAAGGTCCAAGGATCCCTAATATGGTGATGACCTTTGTTCTCACTCCACGATCTCGCTATAACACCATCACTGAGCCTCGTGCTCATTTTTTGTTTTCTCTCTTGGACGGTCTTTCTATGACTTTCCCTCACATATGATATTATCTATGATATCTATCGGGACACTGCTATACGTGAAAAGCTAATCTTTCCTTCGACTATCACACGCATTCTCACACATATGCACATTCCTATTCCTTTTCCCCTATCTTTATGATTATGGGTGCTATTAGCAATGAATCTATATGGAGGAGTGCTGCATAGCTGGTGGCCAAGGCCAAGCAGTCTCATTAGGAATCTACTCCTGCTCACTAGGAGGAGGTTGCTTTTTGAGTTGCAGAGGATGCTACCTATGCCTCTCAACCTTCTTCCTTGTCTGCTCCACCTTCTTCCTTTAGAGTAGAAGCATCTCTCACTACCATATTAATCAGCTTTAACTCATGCGTGCTAATTTTGATAGTCGTCTAGACCATCTTACTGATCAGATGTGTCAGATGAACACCAAGATTGGTTGTATCGCTCGCTGACAATCTCGACTCGGTGGCTTCGTCCCTTCTCTCGAGCGTGATCCTTCTGTGTACTCTTCTTTTATTAGAGATGATGATGGTGATGATGCTTCTAGCTTTGACTATGATGATGAGATGACACCCTCTTAGTGATTCACCCTTTGTCACTCGTGACAAAAATGGGAAGTAGTTTTGGTTATAAGAAAGTAGTCTTGTTGTTATGGGGAGAGCTAGACTAGTGATAGGGGGAGAGTGTTTTCAAGCTATGTGGTGAGGTTTTTGTTGTATAGTTCTCATTACATGTACCCTGGTCTTGAAACCTTTTACATACATTGTACTTCTCACATGTATGATGATAAGAACTATACAACCAATCTCCCTTTATATATATGATGATGTATGTTATTCACCTTTATCTCACATGTGTTGTTATTTTTCTTTCTTTATACATATATTTCTACTTAATATAACTTGTTTATATTTCACACTCAATGCCTTGATGGATCTTGCTTAGTGTTTCAACTAAGACAGGTTGCAAGTCTTTCGTACCACGATCTCTCTTCTTGCAAAGTTTTTCAAAAGTTCATTGTATTAGTTAAACTTATGTAATTTTCTATATAATAATTAGGGAGATTGTTGTTTTATACTTCTCTCATAATTATGTTTGTGGTTTTGTCATGGATTGCCAAAGGAGGAGATTCTTAGGGTTATATTTTCTATATAATTGGCTAATAGTTTGACAAAATGCACTTTACTTGTAATTGGGTAGATCTAAATTAGGTTTAATGTATCAAAAAGTATGTTATTTAAACATATCAAGTGGTATCATTAAAGACATGAAATTTGATCCAAGAAACAAATAAAGAAAAGTTATTTCATTAAAGCTCGACACTAGCTTGACACTAGCTGCTATCGAGGATTAATAAAGAAGCTTGACACAAGCTCGATCTATCAAGAATTATGATTTCAGAATTCTCAGATCTGAAATTTGGCCTATGATGACTTGAATGATTAAGGTTTCTCTCTCTACAACCCTAATCATATATAAGGCTTATTTTAAAAGTCATCGAGTATGAAAATAGATACTCAGAACTCATGTACTTTGTGTGAAGTTACTGCGTTTTTACGCCTTAGGGTTTTGTAATCAAGTGCTTCCTGATCTTCAACGCTTATGAAGTGAAGAACTTTGCAACCAACAACAATCAATCAAATTGCTAGAGTAGTCACGTATTGTGATCCGTGCAAAGGAGTTAATCACAGATTAAAGATTTGTGCAAAGTAAAGAAGTCTGCTATAATATCAAATTCAATTAGGTATTGAAACAAAGGTTCAACTATAGGTTGGTATTTTGGGATAGGTTTAGGGTAGTGGTAAAATTCATCATACTTATAACCTCTTGATTATTAATTAGTGGATTCTTGGAAGTGGTGACCTGAAATTCACCCAATAGGGTTTTTGCCTTGTGAAATATTTTCCCTATTTGTCAACAAATTACCTTTTTATTTATTTTTTCACTACATATTAGTTATTTAGTGATTTGTTGGTGTCTCCACGATTTGCATGAAATTTGACCTAACTAATCAACTTGAATAATTGAACTAATTAACTAAGGTCAATTTATTTTAACCCAACAAACTTAATGGCTCAATATTATTATTATTATTATTATTATTATTATTATTGTGGGAGGACTTTCGTCTCGGCCCCCAATCAAGTATTGTCCTCTTTGAAAATGCCGTTGAGCCTTAACCCTCAAAGGTTTGTTCAATCCCACATCGGGAGAGACGCCTCCCACCCATGCCTTATAAGCCTTTGGCCTAAGGATGAGTGTACCACTACTACACATCTCGGCCCCCAATTAGGTATTGTCCTCTTCGGAAATGGCGTTGAGCCTTAATCCTCAAGGATTTGCTCAATCCCACATCGGAGAGAGACGCCTCCCACCCTTGCCTTATAAGCCTTAATCCTCATGGGAACTAATTGGTCATATATATATATATATATATATATATTCTTTGAAGTCCAAACCATTGTTGCTTCGCTCATACTTTAGAAGTCTACTACGCTATATTCCTAACCCCTCCCTCATACTCCGTAGTATACTTGGAAGTCTACTTCTAGGCTAATACGTAACCTACTTTCAGGCTATGGCTACTTCTATTCTATATAAAACACATTGTTATCAAAGAAAAAATCGACCCTACAATTCTTCACGATCCCTTTTATTCTTATTTTTCCTCGTTTCCCTTAGAAAATATTTTAAACTCTCCCTATATTTATATGTAATATATAACACAGATCATAAAAAAATAAAATAAAATAAAAAAATTGATGTGCATCATCCTTCACTCCTCAATGGTGATGAATGCTGTGTACGTGTTCTCAAAGACACACACCAACTTGCCTTGGAAAGATCACAAGTGTACAAGCTGCATTGCAATGATAGATTTGTTGTGCTTATCCTATGTTGAAGTTGTTGGGTTACAGGTGTGAGTAAAGTCCCACATTGAATAAAGATAAGAAGAATGAATAGTTAATATAACATAATTAAGCACATACCCATTGGGTTTAGGCCTTTTGGGTTAAAGTATCTTTATATGTTTTATTAATTATTCAAGGAA
Organism: Quercus suber; assembly: GCF_002906115.3. NCBI lineage: Eukaryota > Viridiplantae > Streptophyta > Magnoliopsida > Fagales > Fagaceae > Quercus > Quercus suber. Next base: position 1,942,709 of record NW_027069512.1, on the reverse strand, counting down.
GCTCCCCAAGGTGTTTATCTCCCCAACAAGTGCTATCACAGCCCATGGTGGTGTGCGGCAAAACTGGTGAGGTGTTCATGGTCCCTACCCAGCGAGGACAGAAAAAGCCTAAGTGGCCCACACTCAAAGATCCTGGAGAAAAAAAAAAAAAAAAAAAAAAAAAAAAAAAAAAAAAAAAAAAAAAAAAAAAAAAAAAAAAAAAAGCCCAACAAAGGAATATTGCTAATGGTGTGATGCGAGATTCTCATGGACATGGATGTGCGGAGTTCTCATGGATGTGCATGCGGGGTTGACACGTGGTTCCCATGGATGACGTATGAGAGACCCATAGATGACACGTTGATGAAGTGAAAAGCCCATTAGTCAAGGGGGAGTAAGTAGGAGTTGTTCATGGCCCACAAAGAGGCAGACTCACACGTGAGGGGGAGATTGTTGGGTTACACGTGTGAGTAAAGTCCCACATTAAATAAAGATGAGAAGAATAAGTAGTTAATATAACATAATTGAGCACATACCCATTGAGCTTAGGCTTTTTGGGTTAAAGTGTCTCTATATGTTATATTAATTATTCAAGAAAGCTCCCCAAGGTGTTTATCTCCCTAACAAGAAGTTGTTGGTCGCTTGGTTTATAACAAATTTTGCGGTTATAATCTTTGCACATCACATGGCACAAGTTTGCCTTCCCAACCCATGATTTATGAATACAAGATGGCTCATAGGTTCGGATTCCATCCAAAAACCAAGAAATACAAGGTGGTCAGAGTACTAGAAGAAGAATATTTTATAGATAATTGTGAAGTCTCAGTGAATCAACGTATTGAGGTGTGTAGTCTAGGCACATACACATGGAGAATCAAGGTTCTTGCTTCGGATGTAACCTTGTGATAGTATTTGTGGAAGCAATATAAAAACAAAATTTATATTTTCATTTAAAGATCATTGTACTACACAATCATAGATTCTAAATAGAACAAAATTGCGTACCTCTTCTAGCAACCCAAGTGTGTTGCCGGACGTGGGATTCTTAGGGATCCTAATCTTCAACTATAGGATTAATCAATAACTTTTTTTAATGTTATTGACTTATCTTGAAACTATTTCAAAATTATTCCTTAATTTTCTCAACCATATCAAGAAAATATTTGAACTTCTACATATTGCAATAATGTCCATTAACACAATGCAATTGACCCCTAAAGATTAAAGAATTACAAATGAGGTCTCATTATTAACAATTTTATATCTATGTCCTTCCACTACACTATATTCCCACAAGCCACTAGGACTGGATTAATATCATTGTCATGTCCCTGGCTTATGTAACCCTTAATTTCTTGATTTCATAATTTCTATTAGACTCCAAAATATCTTTGAAAAAACTCTTTAAATACACACACACACACACACACAATATTATATATATGAAAAACATTTTTGAAAAATGTCACCGACCGGTTTTGTTTTGAGTCAAACTTCAATATGAAAATCAACTGAATATACTATCTTCTTTAGAGACTGGTGGATTCATTGTTAAGTATTTATATATTTTACTCATTACACACATAACCCAACATGTTTGTATATAGCCTTTAAAATTGGCATCACCAGTTGACATTGTCAAAATTATGTGCATAATAAATAAATATACACAAACCTCTCATGTTTGAGGACAATAGAAAAATTGTGATAGAACAACCTTTTAATTAACAGTGGTCACTCAATAAGTTGTTTTTGATCGGGTCTGATTCAGTGTATGTATTTGTTACATTACACCCACTTGTCTACTTAAACTCACTATCTCAATAATGAAGTAAATCACCCTATCACATAGCAGCACAACAAGTGTAGGTTTCAGTGGTAATATTCAATTAATATCCACAGCCTAGAACAATTTAATAATCTATGAAAAATCATTACTCCCTGTCTTTGGCTCCTTGACCATTAACATGGTTTTTCAACAGAGACGACATCACATGCCACATTTAAACAATGAAATATACCTATAAAAATTATATATGTGAAAATAAAATTTTATTATTTTATTATTATTGTTTTTGAGGGAACATAATTCTAACACCCTATACGTAAATGTAAAGCTTTGGTTGATGGAGTTCTGTATTAATTAGGCCAAGATAAGCAAAGTGGTTCAAGAATTATAGCTTCATTCAATTTAAAAGGACGAAGAACTTTGTGAGATTCCAGTCCAAATTGCAGCCTAGACGGGCATGATTGCCACTTACTAGTTCTTTGAGGATGTCTCTCTGCGATTGATTATACTAAACTAAATAAGATTGACGTATGGACATTAAAGAATTACGGTGTGAAGGAGTCTTGGATTAAAGAATACACCATTGAACCTGAGATTCCATTAAGTGGACCTATTCGGCCTATACTGTACTGCAAAATCGCAAGATTTTGATCGAGTATTACAAATTTGCTTTGTTTTCTTATGATGCAAACACGAAGAGGCTATGCAAGATAAAAATTGACAACATTCCCCCTTCATTCAAATCAATTCCTCTTGTTGAAGGTTGAAAGTATCAAATCAATGGAACGTCCTAGTAGTAGTAGATAGTAGAAAACATGTTATGTTTTTTTTTCTTTAATGGGAAATGATGTTGTTGGGTTCTAAACTTTAGGTTTAAATATATTAGAACTTCATTTTGTAATGTTAGCAAACCATGATCAAAACGTTTAGTCTTGTTTTAAACTTGCTCAAAGTGTGTTTATGTGTAAAATTGGAATCGAGTGTACTGCAGGATTTATTGGGTAAATCTATCCAACTCGATCGATCGAAAATTAAACTCGATCAATCGAATCTCACGCAAATTGTTTTTCTGTATAATTTTCCAACTTAGCCCAAGCCCATATGACGTGTAAGGTTTTATGTTTTGCCTTAACTATAAAAAGAAAAACCCTAACCACATTTTGTAGTTATTGTTTATGCTATGTCTATGAATCTCTTGTGAGATCTCGAGGTGTTTGTCTTCACATATACTTAGGGTTATCAAGAATCAAGATTATGTCAAGAACTTTATGATCGATTTAGTTGCTGCATAAAGAGCTTAAAGAAAACACAAGTGGGAGTACTTGTGAATGCTGTGAATCCAAGAGAGAAGTAGTCCGTGGACTCGGCGCTGTCACGTGGTTGTGGTAGTAAGTTTCCTACTCAATGTAGTAATAGGAAGTTAGTGGTCTAAGTTGCTATTGTATAAACTTCAATTCTTTCATAGTAGATCTGTTTTATTTTGAGAAAACTAGGTTAAATCCTCCCCAGGTTTTTTACCGGTTTGGTTTTCTTGGGTTATCATATCGTTGTGTTATTTATTTTCCGCACTGTTCAATGATATGATTTATATGTGTTAACCTAGAATTGAATAATTTATCTAAGTTAATCACTTGGCTAAATAACTAAGTTAATTTGGTTGTGTTTGAGGGGTCTAAAAACGTACAGATGTTATGTTTTGATAGTGTATTAGTACAAAAATTATTTGTTGAATGTTCAATTTCTAAGTTTTTAAGTTGTTTTGTTACCGTTTTGTTCTTTTTATAAATATAAGTTCCGAGAAGGGGTTCTTATCTTATGTATAAAAGAAATTCAAGCTAAGTTATTTAATTTAATACTAAGCTTCTATTCCCTCTTCCTTGTGTGTTTCTTAAATAATAAATAAATATAAAACCCTTAAGGAAGCTTTGATCAAAGGGTTTGACGTAAGATAGAACTTTATTTTGAATAGAATTAATCTTTCTATTTTATTTTAATTTATTTACGTGGCGTGAGGTTAGCATACATAGAAGTCCCTTAATTGGTATGCTTAGAAAAAAGGCCATGCAGAGAGAATAGAGCCCTATGCTTGGCCATCACGCTTAAACCCTCTATATATATATATATATATATATATTTTTTTTTTTTTTTTTTGAGAGGTGCTTGGACAACACGCTTAAACCTTAAAATCCTCAAATCTCAGTCCTTTCTCTTAAAGCCTTAAACCCTAAGAACCTCTAATTTAATCCTAAAATCACAATATCACTCTCTCTCATAATGGATTCTCTCCCACTTGAGATCTCTCTAAACATCTTTTCACGACTGCCGTTTGTCTCCCTCATCTACTGCAAGCGTGTATCCAAGTCCTGGCGTGCATTGCTGAAGCATTCTCACTTCCCTTACTTGCAAAAAGCCTTTCATGATTTCCAAAACAACTTGTGCCTCATCCTCCATTGCTCTTCTACTTGTTCACCACACGACCATATTTTTATTGTCAATAGTTGTTGTCATCTCAGCGACCCCGATGAACACTGGAGGGATATCATGGATATCAACCTGCCGCTGCAAAATCACAAGTTTAACTCTATCGTAAACTGCAATGGATTGCTGTTCTTGTCCTATATTGAATCTGATAACATCATGATGCATAACAAAGGTTGCGTTTACAATATTCTTGCGGCTAAGTTGACAAATTTGCCTAATTCTGCCACCTTCTTTAAGGAATTCAAGGTGGCATACGGGTTTGGCTTCCATCCAAGAACCAAGGAATACAAGGTGGTGAGAATTGTTGAACAAGAATGTGTAAGCTATGATTTTGGACGTTTTGAACTATCTTTAGACCAAACTATTGAGGTGTTTACTCTGGGAACATATGCCTGGAGAACTAAAAGAAATAACCCCTTCTTGCTTCAGATGCAACCTAGTGAGGCATTGGTTAATGGAGCTCTTCATTGGTTAGGCCAAGCCAAGGTAAGCCACTCACAACTCATTATGTCCTTCAACTTGGAAAATGAAGGATTTTATCAGATTCCAAGCCCAAATTGTAGATTTGATATGCTACAAAGCCATTTGCTATTATTAGGAGGGTGTCTATCTTTGACTGTTCATACTGATAAAAACAATATCGATATTTGGTTGATGAAGAACTATGGAATACAGGGGTCTTGGACTAAAGAATTCACCATCAACCCTGGAAGTCTATCATTAGGATCTATTCGGCCTCTATTCCTCCTGTCAAACGGCAAGGTTTTAATTGAATATGCAAAACAGAGCCTCTTTTTATATGACACAAACAAGAAGATGACCAAGAAAATAAATCTTGGTGACTTCCCGTATTATTTCCAAGCAGTTCCTCATGTCAAACCTATCAATTCAGTAAGGCCTTAGTTCCAAATGAGCACTATAGGTATGTAATTCTTTTAATCATATAAAGAATCAAGAAGGAATTAGTTAATCAGATACAACCATACAAGATTAGACAAGTATGGTTCTTGGATTTGGTATCCTGCTAGGTCATAGGACTTGGTACCCATTCAAAGCAAGTTGAGCTTGGTGGTGATTAGGAGGGAAGACAAGCCGAGTTGGTGGAAGCTATTATGGTTCTCTAAAACAATCCCTAGACATGCTTTCTTTGAGCTATTACACTCACAACTAAAGATCGATTGATGATTTGGGGCATTGTTATGGATACTCAACTTGTTCTCTACAAGTCGAGGATAGAGAGCAGAAACCACTTTTTTTTATTTTTTTAATGCTCTTTCTCAAAAGGATTTGGAAAACCTTTTTTTTTTTTTTTTTTTTTTTTTTTTTTAATTCTCTTTCTCGAAAAGGATTTGGAAAACTCTTGGTATCACAGGATTTAACAAAAATCCTAAATATCATTGGGTGAATCTCAATTGAAGGGAAAAAGTTTGAAATCCCTTTTATGCATGCTATCATTGCGGTCTACATTTTACCAAGGGAGGATTAATTCTGAGGAGGGTATAGTGAGGGAGATTTAAAACTAGAGTAGAAAATGGTGGTCAATTTTGTAACTGCCCTTTGTTGCTTTTGGGGTATTTCCCTTTTTGTTATCAGACGAAAATCTGATGTATAGGTAGAGTAACTTGAGTTGTTCTTTCTTCATTCAGTAATCTATTTTCCTTTTCAGATCCTTTTGATGAAATGCCAATTCATCTGTTTTTGCATTCACAATCCCCCAATTGTTAGTTTGATTAAAGTTACTACAGCAGTTGGAGTGATATTACTTTGTTTCATAGAAATTTAAGCTACAATTGCTGCTAATAATTCCAAATCTCTAGGATTTTTGAATTAGAAGGTGTTTTATGTAAAGAACACAATTAGTATGATCAAATCTCAAACACCGAGAACTTTGTAACTCAGCTAGTACTTTTTAGTGTTTCCAACGAAAACATCAACCGTACAAATAACCCTTTCCCTAACTATTGAATTATCAAAATATTTGATCAAATCTCAAATTTTGAAACAATCATGCTCTAATGGGAATAAGATAGCTGTATTTAGTACAAGTGCCTATTCAGACAATAATGATCAATATCCAATAAAAGCATGCAATGCCAATATNTCAGATGCAACCTAGTGAGGCATTGGTTAATGGAGCTCTTCATTGGTTAGGCCAAGCCAAGGTAAGCCACTCACAACTCATTATGTCCTTCAACTTGGAAAATGAAGGATTTTATCAGATTCCAAGCCCAAATTGTAGATTTGATATGCTACAAAGCCATTTGCTATTATTAGGAGGGTGTCTATCTTTGACTGTTCATACTGATAAAAACAATATCGATATTTGGTTGATGAAGAACTATGGAATACAGGGGTCTTGGACTAAAGAATTCACCATCAACCCTGGAAGTCTATCATTAGGATCTATTCGGCCTCTATTCCTCCTGTCAAACGGCAAGGTTTTAATTGAATATGCAAAACAGAGCCTCTTTTTATATGACACAAACAAGAAGATGACCAAGAAAATAAATCTTGGTGACTTCCCGTATTATTTCCAAGCAGTTCCTCATGTCAAACCTATCAATTCAGTAAGGCCTTAGTTCCAAATGAGCACTATAGGTATGTAATTCTTTTAATCATATAAAGAATCAAGAAGGAATTAGTTAATCAGATACAACCATACAAGATTAGACAAGTATGGTTCTTGGATTTGGTATCCTGCTAGGTCATAGGACTTGGTACCCATTCAAAGCAAGTTGAGCTTGGTGGTGATTAGGAGGGAAGACAAGCCGAGTTGGTGGAAGCTATTATGGTTCTCTAAAACAATCCCTAGACATGCTTTCTTTGAGCTATTACACTCACAACTAAAGATCGATTGATGATTTGGGGCATTGTTATGGATACTCAACTTGTTCTCTACAAGTCGAGGATAGAGAGCAGAAACCACTTTTTTTTATTTTTTTAATGCTCTTTCTCAAAAGGATTTGGAAAACCTTTTTTTTTTTTTTTTTTTTTTTTTTTTAATTCTCTTTCTCGAAAAGGATTTGGAAAACTCTTGGTATCACAGGATTTAACAAAAATCCTAAATATCATTGGGTGAATCTCAATTGAAGGGAAAAAGTTTGAAATCCCTTTTATGCATGCTATCATTGCGGTCTACATTTTACCAAGGGAGGATTAATTCTGAGGAGGGTATAGTGAGGGAGATTTAAAACTAGAGTAGAAAATGGTGGTCAATTTTGTAACTGCCCTTTGTTGCTTTTGGGGTATTTCCCTTTTTGTTATCAGACGAAAATCTGATGTATAGGTAGAGTAACTTGAGTTGTTCTTTCTTCATTCAGTAATCTATTTTCCTTTTCAGATCCTTTTGATGAAATGCCAATTCATCTGTTTTTGCATTCACAATCCCCCAATTGTTAGTTTGATTAAAGTTACTACAGCAGTTGGAGTGATATTACTTTGTTTCATAGAAATTTAAGCTACAATTGCTGCTAATAATTCCAAATCTCTAGGATTTTTGAATTAGAAGGTGTTTTATGTAAAGAACACAATTAGTATGATCAAATCTCAAACACCGAGAACTTTGTAACTCAGCTAGTACTTTTTAGTGTTTCCAACGAAAACATCAACCGTACAAATAACCTTTCCCTAACTATTGAATTATCAAAATATTTGATCAAATCTCAAATTTTGAAACAATCATGCTCTAATGGGAATAAGATAGCTGTATTTAGTACAAGTGCCTATTCAGACAATAATGATCAATATCCAATAAAAGCATGCAATGCCAATAAAGAAGAAGAAAAAAAAAAGGAGAGAAAATAGTAGGCATGAATTCTTTTAGAAATTTTAAGAATACTTGTATTTTATCACTCAAGAAAGGAGACAAGACAGTTGGTGTTATGGGCACAATAATCTTATTAATTAGTTGATGTCATTTACAAGAAGAATGATCTTTAAATTTTGACTATGAAGGCTCAAATTGTGGGTGTTTCTGGTTTTTTTTTTTTTTTTTTTTTTTTCCTTTTTAATTTCTTAACAGCTCTTAATTTTATGATAAATGTAGTGACTATCATGCCCAACTTGTATGCTCTCTTGCTAAGTTTCTTGTTAAAATCAAGCCCATGAAACGATAAATTTGGCTGCTTCTTTGTAGCTTTTGGAATTCAACTTCAATTAAAGAATAACAAGAAGGTGTAATTTCCTTTTTATAGGTAGATGGTGAGGAATGGGAAATAAGACTCGAACCATAGTCATGGGGCAACACAAAAAATGTCATCCACTAAACTATCACTTGAAACCCAACAAAGAGGTGTATTAACCCTATAATTATTAGTGTTAGTCCCGCATTGATAATAGCATGAATCCAATTAGGAATATTAGTCCCACGTTGAAAACAAAAGAAGTAGGGAGGTGTGTAAATCCCTATAAATAGAGTGGTGGTGTAGCTTCATTTAGTGGGTGAGAGTAAGAAGACTAGACTTGGTCTTGTGAGAGAATTAAAGATTAATCTTTGTCTAGTGTGTTAGTGTGAGGGCACCCATATTGGGATTTAGGTTAGCTTTTGTGAAAATTTAGTGAGAGTTTGTGAGGGCAGTTGTAATCCTTATAATTGATAATAGATTTTGGTTGGCATTGCCGGTGGACGTAGGCATAAAGTTTACCAAACCTTGTTAAATATTGTGTTGTTGTGGTGCTTACAATTTCTTTCTTTTCTTTTTCTTTCTTTCTTCTTTTCTTTTCTCATTTTTTTTTTTTTTTTGCATGTATTTAACAACAGTTCTCTAGTATCTATCATCTCATAACTGGAAAATGTAATACCAATAGCCCAAGACAACAATGCTTACCCTCATGGTACAGCATACTTAACAAAAGCATTGGTCTCATGGTGTAGCATACTTATGTTGGGTTCCAAATAATATTATCACAAATATCAGCAATCTAAAATAGCAATCACACACACAAGAATACAAATATTTACATGGAAAACCCTTTCTCTTTGAAGGGAAAAATCACGAGACAAACTCTGAATAATTTCACTATTATCAAATCAATTACAATAATTCTTGTGTATGCCTTGCGGCTAAAGAAAAAAATCTCTCTTATTTTTCTTTGCTCTCATACACATAAATTATCTTTCTCAAACGTAGCAATCCTTTTTCTCTATTCTTTTTCTTTTTCACTGTGCAGCACTTTTCTCTTTTCTTCTTCACTGTGCAGCACCTACCCAAAAAACCACATATAGACAATGTATTGCTTTATATATATAATGCACCTATCACCGCCGGACACTCCTAGTATAATCAGGAATAGGAGTTTTACTCATGCAATCCTACTTCACCTATTTCCACTTGCAATAGAAGTCTAAGTGGGCTGGACTACCATTAGGTGCCGTGCACCTAACAATCTCCCCCTCCAACCCATCAATGAGAGGAGATTTTCAATCTATTTCTTCAATTCAATTCTGTGTCAGTCAAGGCAACTCCAAGCTTGACCTTCTTCATTATCTTCATCAACACTAAGAACACTTCATCAACGTCAATCCCTTTCATTCTCAAATAATTAATCTCATCTTGGATATCCTTAATCCAATCCCTTAGCTCCCCCTCATCAGAAGCCCAATTATTCTTAGAGCTAACAATATGATGTTTTCCAATAATCCTCTTCTCATGAGGTTCAACAATCTCTAGTGAAGGATATTGCTCCCCCTGCTCTAGACCTCTATGATCTTTCACTTCATCGTCATCCCATGTAACCTTAACATCTTCATATTCTTCATCACCTACCACTTCCTCTTTTGAAGCACTATTAGGCAATAAGAATTTCACCATCTTGGTTTCAATACCATTAATCCCAACACTCATCTTTGGAGTCTTCTCAAAATTTTTAATCTCATTGAACTTTTTCTTACAGATCTTTATATGAGTCTTGTAAATACCGCAACATGCATGTCCTCTTGCAACAACCAAAGACCCTTTAGTAAGTTTCCATCTTCCATTACCAAGGTAGTTACAATAACCAACTCGATCCATAGCCAATGTAGAAAACACATTCATCCTTAAATCTGGAACATGTCACACATCCTTCAACATCATAGTGCTACCAACATTGGTTTCAATGCACACATCACCAATTCTCACAATTTTTGAGTAACTAAAATTATTCATCTTCACTGTACCAAAATCTCTTACTTTGTATGTGGTAAACAACCCCTTCGTAAAGATGATATGGTGGGGGGCTGCAGAATCAACAACTCACTCAATATCATTATTAGCAACATGCTCACACTTTTGCTCTTCAATAGAGAGCACCATAACATCCTCATCAATCACAGCTGCTATAGTATTTTTCTTACTATTATTCTTTTCATATTTTCCTTTATTTTGTTCCTTATTCCAATGCCAACAATCTCTTTTTAAGTGAATCTTTTTCCCACGATGGAAGCATTCTCTAGTTTCCTTGAACTGAGATCTATCTCCTGATTGTGACTTATTATTGAATTTTCGATCATTAGGTCCTCTGCTTTTACCTCTACTCTTGTTCTCCGTGATAAAAGCTTGATCTTGTGCATTGTCTATATTTGCATCTCTCCTGCAAACCTCTTCACTTAAAATCAAATATCAAATATCATCATATTTGGGTTTGCTTTTCCCTGCTGAATTACTCACCGCCATTCTCATGGCTTCTCAGCTGTTTGGTAAAAAAGCCAAAAGAATCAATGCATAAATCTCATCATCAAATTCAATTTCCACCATGGATAATTGATTAGTGATTGTATTGAACTCATTCAGATGCTGCGTTACAGGAGTGTCTTCTGCCTTTTTCAGATTAAATAACTTTTTCATTAGATACACCTTGTTATTAGTAGATGGCTTTGCATACATACTGGACAAAGCCTTCATCAAATCCACTATAGTCTTTTCTTTCACAACATTGTGTGCAACTGATCTTGACAGAGTTAATCGAATAACTTCCAATACCTGTCTATCAAGAAGATTTCAGTCGTCATCCTTCATAGTTTCAGGTTTCATCCCCAAAAGAGACAAATGCAATTTCTTCCTATAGAGATAATCTTCAATCTACATCCTCCAATATGCGAAGTCTGTTCCATCAAATTTCTCAATTCCTGAACCCTTGCCATCTTCTCCGGCCATCACTCCCACTCTAACCTTAGCTCTAATACCACTTGTTAGGTCCCAAATAATATTATCACAAATATTAGCAATCCAAAATAACAATCACACACAAGAACACAAATATTTACGTGGAAAACCCTTTCTTTTTAAATGGAAAAACCACGGGACAAACTCCGAATAATTTTACTATTATCAAATTAATTATAATAATTCTTGTGTATGCCTCACGACTAAAGAAAAAGAAAATCTCTCTATTTTTCTTTACTCTCACACACACAAATTATCTTTCTCAAAAGTAGCAATCCTTTTTCTCTATTCTTTTTCTTTTTCACTGTATGACACTTTTCTCTCTTTTTCTTCACTGAGTAGCACCTACCCAAAAAAACACATATAACAATGTATTGCTTTATATCCACCAACCACGACTTGCCACATGGGCGAGTTGTGGCTTTTTTTGTGCCACTTTCTGTGGCACAAGACTTTTCCCTTTATATATATATATATATATATAATGCACCTACTCATGCAAGCCTACTTCACCTATTTCCACTTGCAATAGAAGTCTAAGTGGGCTGGACTACCATTAGGTGCCGTGCACCTAACAACTTAAGCAACAGAAGTTTTAAGTATGATGAAGAATGCCACCATTCTGTAGGACAAAGTCAATTTCTAATCAGATGTAGAATTTTTTTTGCTTTGGTGGGGAGTGGGGTGAGGAAGAGTTTCTTTTCTACATAAGATTAATGTTTCCTTTCGTCCTATATCTGATTTTTAAAATAGCGTTGTTTATGCGTCTAAGTACACTTCTCTATAACACAACACAAAATATCTACAAGAAATGAGAGACTGGATATACGTTATGAAGGAACATGGTACAGGTTTGTGTGCTATACATTCTCAAAGAAATGATTGAACATTGTTTATGGTCAAATAGCGAAGCAAGTTGATAGTTTACCCCAGACCACCATTGCTTCTTCTCAAGCACTCCAACACATCCTTTTGGCCAGTGAGATATTCGATCAAGCCTTCCAAGTGACAAGAGTAGATTAATATGATGAAAAATATAAGGTACGAGTTGAAAAGTACAGAGAGATAAGATCTCAATGAATGATCTAAAACTTAAACCAATATGCTGATGTGATTCTAAACTCAACCACTTATTTATACAGGCGTAGCAGTCTTCCTAATAGCCCAATTGCATAGTGAAAAAGGAACCGAGTGATACACACACAAACATATTAAAATAACAAATCAATTATTACCATTGGTATAATCTCGACAGTCATGGTGGCCAACCCTCAAATCAGTTTTCCAGCTTTTGTTGAATTCACATGCTACATCTATGGCATCAACATTGGGAGATCCAACATACCAGCATTTGCTTCTTGGTAGTTCTCTCAACTTCCTCATAAGAAGAACTCCTAACAGTAGGGGACATATTAAATTCTAGCATTCAGGAATTGAAAGACCAATGTCAAATTGTAGAAACTACCTCCAAACTTCTCTTCGATTTTGACTTAAACTTCAGCAAGGGACAAGTTAAGTTTTATTTACACCAAAATGTATTTGGCATACATAGCAAGCAGATGTGTGTGTGTGTGTGTGTTGGGAACCCAAACAGGAGCAATTTTCTTCACGAAATATAACTAAATCCTTGGAGCTCAGTTGATGCTATCAGTTAGTCAGATGGACAAATTGGTAGAAATTTGCAATATTTAGAAAGGAGCATCTTCCGATCAACATCATATTCGCTTAGGTAATCTCGAATTTGATTGGACAACAGAAAACAAAATTTAAAAATAAATAAATAAATAGTAAGAGGATTATGGATAGCATTTGACAAGAACTAGTGATGCACTTCAATAGCTTGGTACTTATTCTAGGCAACCCTTGGTGCTGATTCCTAGGTTTTGTTTTCTATGGCCGGGTGCTGATCCCAAAGTCTATTTTTATTTTTCTGTTCTTGTGTTTATTTTTAAATTGCTTGAGAAATCTGTACCGCATCAACAAGTTCTAATAACCAATTACTTGAGGAAAACAGACTAAAGAGTAGATTGAGGCTTCCTTGACCTAGTTTTGGAGTATTAATTTTGACAAGTCCGATAGGACCAAACATAGTTACAGGATTTCAGCCACATAGATTAGACAACAAGTGTTCTTCACCTTTTTGTATATTGAAATTTGCATCATGCATGCTACAAAAATTTCAAATCTGATGAAGTTTCATATTCCAAATTCATATATAAACTTGTTAACTTAGTGGCAGTTCTAGGAATTTTTTCCAAGGTGGTCATTAATAAACTTAAATTACACAAAATCTAATAAAAGAGAACTTCATATATTGACAAGAACTATTCAGGGATGAAATATCTGGAAGAATATAAAAAACTCACCAGGTACTGGTCTACCAGCTATGACATCAAGAGCAACATATATATTTTCTGGATCTTTAGGTTGAAAATCAAAAACCAAAGCCTGAAGAAAAAAAAAATCAATCTGATTAGAACCTCTAGATTGCAATATGCAAACAGATTGAAAATTCTAGCCCTACAACAGACTAACCTGCTAAGAAAATCTCAGTCCACTAAAAGTTTTGGAAACCCTGAACCTATTATCCTCTGGGACTATGCCTTTGTAAATCCAACTTAAACAAGAGGAAGCCAGCTTTTTCCCATATATATTAAGAATAAGAATGCTTCTGAAAAATTAGTGATATATCTTAATATATGCTCTTTAAAAGGAATTCCAGAATTCCAGAATTCCAGGGTTGAAGTTAAGAAAATGGATATTATTATCATGTCATTTTGGGGGGGGCAGGGGTGAAGAAAATTTCTTAATGTTAGAAAAATATAATGAAACTAAAAACTCGATCTTTGCAGGATTAGAGTTATATTTAAACTTCAAATCATGCACTCATATAGAAGGGGATGTTATGATTGTTATCACAAGTGAAAAAATAAATAAAATTAACAATTATTATATCAGAAACCCATGTGTACATGTACATGTACATGTAATGATTGGATAGGAGAGCCTCTGAGCCACATAATTCCTATAACCCATCACAAAAAATAAAATAAAATAAAAAATTTGCAGTTGATATAACAAACACCCACGAAATGAACGGCCCAGATAGCCAGGAAAAACTCATTATTTTTACCACCTTAACAGAAAGAAAATTAAAAAAATAAAATAAAATAAAAACCAGGTGGGAATTGGAGAGGATAGAAGAACCTGAGAAGGAGGAGGTGGTGAGGAGGGTTTAATGAGGACCATAAAATGGTGCAAATCCCATAGATTGAGAGAGTAAGCAGTAGACATAAGCAACTGGGCTGGTCCTTTTGTGGCCCTTAGAGGCACTGCCATTACATACACTTCATCCCTGCCTTTTGTTATTGCGGATTTTGTTAACAGTGAGACCATAGCCATTTTTGCTTTGCCAGAAATTGAAACGTTGGAGCAGTTGAACTCTTTTTACATTTACATTTGAAAGATTGGGCAGCATATGTTAGCCCAACGGATCCTGCTTGTGTATGTACCTCGGTATTGGGCTAGAGTAAACATGGGTAGTTTCTTTCGCAAAGCTTGCTTGGGCTTTTGTGATAAAAACATGATTTCAGTCCCAAAAAAAAAAAATGTGAATGTACTAGGGTATGTATATTAACCGTACTTATCCTTAATTTTTGACACAAGTTTCAACTTTCAAGTGAGGAATAATTTTAAATTTCCTTTTGATGACATCGACTAATAAGTCTTGAATGCACAGACCCATGCATCGGTTGAGTTCAAATAAAACCCGAGTTAAGGGTCAAACTTGGGAAGATTGGGTTTACAATTTGTTTTGATGCACCCCTTGACCACTGAGGCAAACCACAAAGCAGGGGCTTCATGATTCTAGAACAATTTAATTTGATGAAGAGAGATACTGCAGGCTGATATATAATGCAAGAAAAAGTGTGGTTTGCGTAGTGGCAGCGGTGCACGCACTGTTCACAAACCAGCAAATACAGAAAAATGCAGCAATAATTTTAAAATTAGATCCCACAGGCACTATTTATAGTTTAAAAATTATTTTGTTATGATGTTTTCAGCAATAAATTTTCAATTTTCAACAATAAGCGATATCTAAACAGACCTTAATATCAAACTACAAATTAGAATTTGGATTATGTGAGTTTGAAGTAAGCATGAGCTCAGTTGAAATTGAATTTCACACAATCATAGCATGGAATTCGGTATAGGTCACTTTCTAAGTTACATACCAACTTGGATTTTTATGGGGGTCATGCCGTGTGACATATCATAATTTTCTCTCAAGGTAAAGAATCTTTTGTAGAAAACGGAAAAGCAAAAAAAAAAAAAAAAAAAAGTATAAAATTCAAATAACAATGTATTTGGTGTCACTTATGATGATGACTGGTTTTTCTTTTCTTTATTTTGATGTTATGTTGGTATTATCACTTTCAAAACTATCACTATTTTTTTTTTCTTTCTAACTAGTTAAAAGCACCAAAATTTTCACAAGTTATTAAGTTGCCAAATTGCCATTAGACAAATTGTTATTAGACTAATAACATTTTCACGTAAAATTATTATTAACACCACTTTTATAATAACTTAAGAAAATTTGCAACATTATAATTTTGCTTTATTTTTTCTGCCAAAATATGATATAATTAGTGATAATACACATATAACGTATAAAGAAGTAATACGTAGTGACTCACTAAAGGGCTAACTCAATACATTTTGGGACCTATTGTGATAAATTTAGTTAATTTTTTAATATTTAAATATTATGTATTCAACTTTTCTTTGTTTTTGAGATACAAAATTAGTAATATAGTTTTTGAATTTAAGTTTTATTAATATCTCCTTTATCAATCGTTTAAATAATTTATTTTAAATTATTATTTAGCACATTCATAACAAATTCATAATAACTTTTGGTTATAAAATAATTTAAAATTTTAATTGTGTTGGATTTTTGTTGGCTTAATATTTTAAAGCCTTCTTGAAAATGGGAAAAGAATGCAATATTGAATTTTTTTTTCCTTTTAAAAAATTTAGTTATCATTTTTTAATTTTGGTTAAAAAAAATATCAACTCTAGGGTCTTTTGTTTCTTTAATGGACCTTAAAATTTAAAACCTTTAAAAACATAATTGGGACAAATATGAGCCCAATACTGACATAGGACAGAAGTTACAATTTAATTATTGTAATTTATTAATTTTGGTATTTAATTTGTAATTTTCGTCATTTTAGGTTTAGGGTTATTATTTCCTTGTTTTTAGATGCTTTTAATGTTTTTTAGGTCAAATTTGGTTCTTGTTATGGTTAGGTATCAATTAGTAGTTATTTTAAAATATATTTTCTTATTCATTAAGTTTTACTGAACCCTTAAATAGGCCCCTAAATCTGTACACGTTTTTTAACAATTATTCATTCAATAAAATTCAGACTTTTATCTTTGTATTTTCTGATGGATTCTAGACTCTTTCTCCTTGTGGATTGAAGGAATCCTCGTAGATTCGAGGTTATTTTCAGAAGCAAAAGTGTTTTGTTTCTTGTTTTCTTGAAGTAGACGTGTTCTGCTTCTTAACGCTTCTACATCCCGCATCAAATGCCTAGGCCTAAGTTGCCTAGGCGGTTGTACAGGCACTAATGAGCTAGCACATCAATGTGGGAAATGTTAACCAATGTTCTTAGGGTATTGGTTTAGAAATTATTTTTAGAAACATTTTATTGAGAGTTGATAAAACAATAAATATTGTTGATACTAACTTTTGCTCTTAAGACATATATTAGTAAACCATTTTAGGAAACTTTTTATAGAAAAATAAAAAAGTTACAAACGTTTTTTTTTACAGTTTTTTCAATTCCACATAAAATATTTCCAAAAATAGATGATTAAGGGCATGTTAACTAGACCCTATATATTAGAACCGATGTACAAACTCTGTACTCCATAGACATTAGTAATTATTAACTCCCAATCTAGCATAAGTCACGTTGCATTTGCGACATCCATGTGCAACCCATACTTCATCCACAAGTTGACAACCATTCCAATTAACTCTTGGGCCCAAATCAAGATCACAATCCAACATTGTGATATATAAGGGTAAACTATATTTGTTATCTTTATCCTATACACTATATTTCAATTTGATTCATAACCTTTCAATTTTTTCAATTTGGTCCCTAATATTTCAGTATCGTATCAATTTAGTCTCTGCTGTTATCTTTTAGATGAAAATTAATAACATGTCTAATGGCAAAAATACAAAATTAGCTTCTGTTGATATGAGAATAAACTAAAACTTTATTTTGAACATTTGTCATGTCAGTAATTTTCATCTAAGATATAACGCAGGAACTAAAATGATACGACACTAAAAGGTTAGATACCAAATTGACATATTTGAAAAATTAGAAACCAAATTGAAATATGGTGTAAAAGATATGAATCAAATATATAGTTTACCATTTATATAAATACGTGTATATTTATATCTATTTTTATATATTTTGTTAAATTGATGACTGTGAAGGATCTAATCCACCCAAAAAATTTTGAGATTAAGACTTCAAGACTTTACTGATGCTTGGAAAGAAAATGATGTAACTAAATTTTGTTTCAGAACAATTTATTTAACTTTTTACTGAAAATATTTTTAGAGTTTTTTAAAACTTTTTTTTCCTTACTTTTTCAAAGTAGATGTATATTTTAGCACATTTTAAAAAAAAATCAACAAAAAATTAAATAAGTTCCTAAATCAACACTAAAAAAAAAAAAAAAAAAAAGCAAAACTAGATGTGTAAGATTTGGAAGAAAAATATTATACAAAGAAAGTACTAATTATCATATAATTTTATTCAAACCAATTGCATCTTGTAATGAACATACATAAACCTTACACATATAATAGGATTCATCACCCTGCTTGGAACCCACAACCACACCCCCCACGTAACAAACTTCATCATCCGGCAAACATTTTTCTTCTAGCTAGGTACAGGAGCCGATGCATGTCAGCCACGTGGCAAGTGGGTATTTGTGAGATCCAAGTGGGTCATACATCCATACCTAAGTCATCCTTATTAGACCACTAAACAGCTAGAGAAGAGCCCCATTGAAGTACTTGAAAATGCAATCTAAAGATACCCACTAAGACAGAGTCACAACTCACAAACTTTGGCCAATGCTCACAAGTCATCATTGACCCTATTATTCAGCCTTCTCCACTGGGACTTCTGTATCAACTTTCTCCTCAGTTTCAACTGCCTTCTTTTCTTCTTCCTTAACGGCCTCCTCTTTTGGAACTTCAGCTTCTGGTGCTGGTTTTACTTCTGCTTCTGCTTCTGGCTTTGGTTCTGGTTCTGGTGCTACAGGGACTTCATCAGTAGTAGCTTCTTTTGTGTCTTCAACAACAGCCTCAGCTACTTCCTTGGGGGCCTCCTCCTCTTCAGTCTTCTCAACTACTTTTGGCTCCTCCTCAGTCACAACCTTGGCCTCTTCTACTACCTCTTTAGTCTCAACTTTGGCTGGGGCTTCAGGTTCAGGTTCTGGGGCCACGGCTGCCTCAGATACTTTAACCACAGTCTCTTCTGCTTCCTTTGCTGGATCTTCTTTGGTTGGCTCTGGTGCAGGTGGTGCAGTCACTACCTCCTCTGTTGTCTTAGTCTCCTGAAGCTTGGTTGATTCCTCAGTTGCCTCCTCTGGAAGAGCTGTCTTTGCTGATACAACCTGTAGAACCAATACTCAGTGAATTATTAACTTGTGAAATGCTATTTAGGAGGTTTATTTTGAATCTAAAACTAATAGATAAAGAGCCAAAAATCCATTAATAGAGATTGCTATCAAGAAGTATATATAAAGGCGGAATATGTATGTGTGTGTGTTTTGTTCAAGTACTTGGCTTTTGTCATAAGCTCCCTACTAGTAATAGTTTAGCAATATTTATTATAACCTAATATAGTCTTCTTAAAGTAACACCTGTATATAGAGCAAATTCATGTGGCAGTGTTTTAAGATATATAGCTTCTAAACTATTACGCACAAATAGAATTCATTGTCCTACTTTTAATGTTTCACCTTTTTACATTAAGCTTGAAAGTTGAAACAGATCACATATAATGATGTTGCATATAACCATATTAGCTACTATATATATATATATATATATTCCTGATTATCAGAAAAAAAAAAACTACATATGATTATCAAAACAAAAAAAACTATATATATATATATATTCCTTATTCCTTATTCCTAGTAAATAATATTTTTTTTCACTGCATTAATAGAACTGGTTTTCAAGAAAAACCAATTTGGCTGTCCTTAAATTGATGGTCTAAAAACATATAATTATCATGAATACTGTTTTATGAAATTAATAAAGAGGTCTCAATAGCAGATAGCGATCAGAATCAATGTAGTGATGAGCTTATCACCATAAGTAGATTGGTGTCTCAAAGTGGAAAAACCATATGGCTTCAATTTTTATTTGTAACTCTTTAGAAAGCCATATCACAAAAGAGTAGATGGAATAACTAAGCAGTTAAATAAGCACAAGTGGATTCCATATGAATCCTCAGAGTCAATGAAAAAGTTTAATTAACTACAAGCAGAGGAATTACCTCAACTGTGGCCATTTGAACTCTAAGGAAAGTGTAATTGAACTACTAATAATATGATAGACAGAAGCAAATTAGCTTAGTACAAGGAAGTGGTAGAGAGAAGAAAGAACGCTTGAGATGAAAAAAATGATCAAGAAGAGTGGTTTATATAGAGCATGTTCAGGCATCAAGTTGAGAAAAGAGGGAGAAAGAGAAAGTGAATGCACTTGAAGAATCTTGGGATTGTGACACCTCATCTCACTGAATTCAAGAATACAAGCATGTTTGGTAATAATGCTAAAGTAAAGTATAGAAATGAGGTTGTACTATTTTAAAAAATATCAATTTGTAATGTTTTTGATTGGAAAGGGCACAATAATGGAGGCCATTTTCTATCTAAACCATCATCTTTCTTTTGGCTGTGTGCTCCTGTGCTTTGTGCAGTCAGCAATGTATAGGCGACCTGACTATCATTCTTCTTCTTTTTTGATAATCGACCTTACTATCATTCACTCATGTTAAAGGCTAACCATTCGTTTTCCTTTTCATTAGCCTTTTTACCCACCTATCAATTCCAACTGTGGTACCATTCATTCTACTCATCAATTCTATACTATACAGCAATTATGCTATACTCTAAGACCTCAAAATCTATTCTTCTTAGCAAATGAAAAATATATTTTGCCATACGTATTGTTACAGTATAAAAACATCAACATTTTTCCTTCAATCATACTTAATTTTGAAACTAATTCAAAGTTTTTTTTTTTTTTTTTTTCTTCTAGATTAGTCTAAAATTGTGGGCGATCAAACCTCGGACACAAAATTCATATAGGAGACGGAATATCATCAAACCATTAGCCTATTAACCTAACTCAAATCTTTTTTGGATAACTTTATTTGTCTAAAACCTTTTTCAACCAAATAACTATTCACTTATTATTCTCTAAGTGAGTTCCAAAATTATGTACCTCAAATTAATCTCTAGGCCTTTACCCTTTAGGTTATTGAACTAACTCATACTCTTTTGGTATAACTTCATCTAAAAACTTTTTGAACTATATAACTATTCACTTACTATTCCTCAAGTGAGTTTCATAACTATGTATCTCATGCATTCCCCTACTTTTCCCCCCTTTTTCCTGATTACTAGGCATAGGGCATTGCTTTCCCTTTTCTTTTCTTTTTTTCCTCTCACATTAGGTACATTCATAACTCTTCTTAATTTATCCACCATCCTCTGCTTAAAGGAAAAGAAAATGTCATTTAGTTCAAGGATTATTGGCATAAATTGGTGTATTGCTCTGGTCATCCACTAACATCAAATTAAAAGTTCTGCTTGAGGTGATATTACCAAATTTTGTCACTTCAACATATCATCTTTTAACATATGATTTTATTTTTTATTTTAATCTCTCTCTTTCTGTGACTCTAGTTTTTAGGATTACCTTAAGGTATAGTTTTGTTCTTAAATTAGAAATAGATACTCAAACAATTACCATAGTATTGAAGTCATACATGCATGTACTTAGTTTGTTCAGGAATTTTTTGTATTTTTATATAATAATAGGAATTAATATTTCTATCTACCAATCCTTCTTTTCACATCAGTTATCTATTTCTAAGTTTTTTTGAGAGCAAAGGCAATTCTATTAACTATGTAAAATAGAATTAAAGCAATTTTATCCTATTTTTGAATATTAGCTGAATTTATAGGTTTTGTATTTTAACCCTTCCATTTCCATCCCAGCAAAAATAGGCAAAGTTTGACAAATCAATGCATGCCTAACAAAATCCAAAAACTACAAAAGGTAAGCAAGTATTTTTTTTTTTTTATTAGGCCGGTGTCAAAGTGTTGGGTCCCACAGAACCAATGGGTGCAATTTACTTGAAAGAAACGAATAAAATACTGACGTGGCACGTTATACGGTCCATCACCCTGTGCCTCATCGAGGGAACCACCTGACTTTGATCTGATCAAAAGTTGGTGGGCCCATGGGATATACGACGGATTTCGATCCGCATGACTCAGGACCCACTTTTCAATAATCTTTTCCTGTGGCTGAATTGGAGGTGAGCCAAAATTATATTTTGGAAATGTTTTCTCGATGGGGAGGAGTAAATCCATTTTGAGAGAGTATAAATGAAACTATTCTCTCATAGCATAGCATGTAAAATTCATATAGGATCCATATATGTTGTGAGAGAGAAGGTTTGATAAATAAAACTACCTTATAAGTTTTTTTTTTTTTTTTGTTAAAAGAAAAAGCGAATTTAATAAGTAAAAAATACGTTAGCATCGTAACAATGTTATTTGCAATCTTTTATGAAAAAAAAAAAATTTATTTGCAATCAATTTGAGTTAATGGACCTATCAAGGATAGTAAGGGATGTGTATATAAATATACAAGACAAGATAAACATTTATGTTTTCCAATTATGATTATGCACTAGTAAAATAATTAACTTTTGCTTTGTTTATTTTACTATAAAAAAAATCAAATATAAAATATTTATATAAAAAAATTCAAAAAAAATATTTTCATATATTTGGTGTAATATATACATTTTTTTCAAGTGCAAATTGCCAAAATAAGTAGCGCAATCAGCAAAGCCACAGATGCTAGAGGCTTGGTGACCTGACCGGCAACTCTAACGACCAAACCGTCAACACTAGCCACTTGATAAGAGCCACTTCATTTGAGCTCCTACACCAGCAACACAACCACTAGATTGGGAGGAGAGCCACTATGCGTTTTTTTTAAAATATTTTACCAAGTTTTGAATGGTAAAACATTTTATAAAAGATTTTACAATCAACAGAAAACATTTTCAAATTTAACCAAATTTTACAATAAAATAAACACGGCAAAATGTTGAAAATATTTTTCATAAAACATTTTACAACGAAACAAAAAATGCAACGTAAATGACAAATTTATTATGAAAATTTAGACGATCCGTTTGGAAGAGAAGGAAAAGCGATGAGAATCAATGAATGGCATAAAGGAATGATCATGCTATTTCATTTCCTCCGAGCATTAGCACTAGTGGTGCCAAATTGCCAAATTTAACAACCAAAATAACAAAAATAAGGCTGCATCAATGGAGCCATAGCTAAATTTTTTAACTCTTGAGCTACAGTGAATTGCCATTTATGGTAGTGCACTGTAGCTCAAATGTTAAACCAATATATTATATTTTATCTGCTCCCTCCAATTAAATAATTTTTTTCTCTTTTTTTTTTTTTTTTCATGTTTCATTGTTCTTCTCATTGCCTCACTCTCTCTTCAATTCAGTCTCATCCTCTCCCTTTTGTTTTCTTTTATCTACCTCCATCTCCCCTGCCAAGCAGCCAACCATCTCCACTGCCTAGCTCTGACTCATCTCTTCCACTACTTGCCACTTACCCAAGCCACAAGCCACCACCCTTCTCTTCTTCCTTTCATTTTTTTTTTTTTTTTAATTTCTTCCTCCACTCACTGCCGACCCAAGCCCCAAGCTGTCGCCAACTCATCTCTTCCTCCACTCATCGTTTCTGTTGGTTGTTGTGGGATTGTGTTGATCGAGTTGTGGTGATGGGTTGTTGCAATGTGGGTCATGCCGTTGATCGTTGATCGGGTTTGTGTGGTTGGGTCGGTGGGTCACTGGGTGTGTGTGGTTGGCTCAGTGAGTCACTGGGTGAGGGGTTTAGGTCATTAGGTTGTGATGTGGTGGTGGTCGATGGTGGTGGGTTTGTGGTGATTGTTTTTTTTTTTTTTTTTTTTTTTTTTTTAATTATAGTTGCAATGATTTTTGGTGGGTTTGAGATGGAATTTTTTTTGGGACAATGAGTTTATGGCCGTGGGTTGTTATTGCTTCAAAGAAGAGAGGAAGAGAAAAAGTGATGAAGAATTTTTTTTTATATATATATATATATATAATATTATTTAAATGGAGTGATTGCTAAAATAGAACCATTAATGTTGGGTGAATTGTAAAGTGGAGTGTTAAAATAGATAAAGTAACTTTTTGAGTTGCTAAAATCTAAAAAAGATGACTCCCCCATGTATTCTTAAAATGAGTGAAACTCTCATTCTTTTGATGGCCATATATGAACTAAAATATTGATTTTATACTTATTTTCGAAAATGAAGAATAAATTTATTTATTTACATTTCTCATTTAATAAACTCGCAAACATACTATAAAAAAATGATATTCTATTTCATTTCTTTATGATCTATCTATCACTTTTTTTTTAATGGAACATTACATTTCATTTTATTCTTTTATAAACACAAAAAGATAGTGTTTAA
The DNA here is from genome assembly GCF_002906115.3 of Quercus suber. NCBI lineage: Eukaryota > Viridiplantae > Streptophyta > Magnoliopsida > Fagales > Fagaceae > Quercus > Quercus suber. The sequence continues at coordinate 1,918,423 of NW_027069512.1, read as the reverse complement.
ACTAGAAAGAAAGCATATCGTTAATTTTTTTTCATAGTCAATAGTGTTTGAAGAAGAAAGAAAGCATATCATTAAATTTATATTTTTCATAGTCGTTACCTTCTTGGTCTAATCCTATCGTTTACAAAAAAAATATATTATATGTTGTTTTCTTCATTTGTGTTTTGTAAATTAGATGATACGCTGTAATAAGCTTTAACTTTAAAATTTAGTTTGAAGAAGTTTTTTTTTTTTTTTTTTTTTTGGTTGACTACACAATTTTGATAATCGAAGTTTATATAGTGATGGAAGTATGACATCTTAACCAACGAAATGATCGAGGTAACCAATGCTTCTCATCTTCTTTTCTTTTTGTGCTTAAAACTGTAACTAAACTGACTGTTTTTTATTGTGTATTCCTGAACAAATTACATCAGTTAAACCAATCCCTTCAAGGCCTATTACTCAAAAGCAATGTAAACTCAATAACCAAAAATGAAGACTTAAAAATTTGCTTAAATAAATCAATACCCCTATTTGTATATGAAATTTATATTGTACAACGAATATATATAACATGATTATCATTCAAGTAAGCCTTATATTCCTATCAAAAAAAAAAAAAAAGTGAGCCTTATATTCATAGGTCTCACATTTACGTACATATAATAAAATCTTTTTTTCTTTTTTCTTTTTTGATTCATCACATTTACATAAAATAAAAATCTTGGCACGACTAATGATATTGTAGATCTCAATAAGCAAACAACTAGACAACTAGTAGGTGAAAGCTCCGTACGCCAGCAGGCATCTGATCCTGCCTCGAATTCGTATGTACTGTGTAGGCTATGATTGATTTACATGCTGATGCTGTACTACGTGCCGTTCCATTCAAATCCTCAGTCATTTGGGCAAAAGTTGGAGAAAGTTGTCAAACTCCTAAGGTGATCCATGTGACTGGCACCAAAATATATAATCGGTGAACCCATAATTCTAGGGATTCACCAAATCATGTCACAAATATTGCTAGAAATATAAATCTTTTTACAAAATTTTTATAAATTGTTAATAGGGTGAATAATTATTAGTAAATAAAAAAATAATATTAATAGTGAGTTTTGATAAAAACTAATAAGAAATTAGTTGTTTCTAAAAAAAAAGTTAGCCACATCAATATTCTGTAAAAATATTTTAAAATAATTTATATTTGTAGTATTACCCATCATGTCACTCAATTTCATAATAAGTTGATTTATGTTTTGGTTAATTATTTACAAAATCACAAATCGATAAATGGTGAAATCAGGTATTAAAAAAGTGCCTTTGTAGTATTATTAATGTGAAAGTGGTTGTCCTTAATTCATAGTCGTCTACTCTATCAAACTGACATAAATTGTGACGTTTTTTGTGAGTGTTTAAAAAAAGTGGTGAATTTTTATGAAAATAATTATATACCACTCATACTCTATCAAACTATCAAATTGTGAAAAAAAAAATTGTAGTTATAGAAAAGTCGATAAAGTTATTGTTTTTTATTTTAAAAAATTTAAAGGCCACTGGTTGGCAAGAATGACTTTTTGGGGTTTGGGTTGGGAGGCCTGGGGCGGTGGGACTGGCCCACCAAAGTGGAGCCCACAATAGATCCACATCTGCAATGCAGTGTGCTTGTGCCAATAAGAGAGCGACACATGTCAGGCACATCACCGACCACGTGCTGGGCAGTTGTCTTAGGTGTCTTTGTTGGATGTGATTGATTGGGTTCAAATGTGTAGGGGCAAGTGATTGAATCATAAAACTTTTGACAGATTGGAGAGTAAGGTTGCTCGTGGCACATCAAAATCATCTCATCTTTCAAAAGTCTATGTGGCCTTTTTTGGAACCAGCTGTTTTTGTTCAACGCCGTGGATGATTGTTTCATTTGGGTTACTAGTGGAGGAGGATCAAGTTTGCTAATGACTCAGAAATGACTGGCTTTCCCCCGCCTGCCTTCTCATTAGTCGTTTTAGTGGCGGCTACACGAAAAGTCTTTAATAAACTTAAATTATACAAAATTTAATAAAAATAAAATTTTATATATTGACTATTAAAAAAAATTTAAATAACATATACACACATAAAGACATAAAGTCTTATAATTTCTGTTTTAAATTTTTTTATTTTAAAATCTTTACATGATAGTTCTCATTATCAATATTGCAAATTATATCTTTTTCAAAGTTTTAGTTCCATAAAAATTTTCTTGAGCTTTTTCTTTTTATTTGTAAGGACTTAATATATTGTTAAGAGGATCAAAATTTAAAGAAAAGTTTGACTACAAACTAAGTTGTAGCCAAATGCTACAACTCTTACTAAACAAATTAACATGGTTACATATTTTAAAATTTTAAATGTTAAATTGTATGTTCTTTATATTCTTAAAACACATATCAAATTTCATATCAATAAGAAGTTATTTACTATTTAATCTATAAACTTATTTTTTTATGTATAATTTTAGAAAACAAAAATTAGAAATTTAAAGATTTGAGTGATGACATAGTTATTAACATTTGACCTTTTTGAAATTTTTTGAGTAGAAGAAAATATAATCCAATAGTGAATTTTCTAGAATTCACATCTAATAAAAAAATAATGAGTGGAGTTGTAGTCTTAATCTACAACTAAATTTTGTCCAAAGTGTAATTATGTTGAGCCCAAAAAAATTTAGGGTGGCCCCAAATATTTTTTAAGGATAAAAATTCATAATTTTTTTAAAATTTACATATAATAATTAATATTTTTTCCAAGTCAGGATGGTCACTTTACGTAGAGCCACCACTAAGTCATTTGCTCTTGCTTCAACTTAAAAATATATATTATATATTTGTCAGCATCTTTCTTTCTTTCAATATTGACTTTTTTCTCACTCAAATTTGGATGAATAGTAAATGGGGTAAAATACACTAATTATCATTGAAATTTAGGCTAATATTAATCAAGTCCAAGACATTTTTAAATTGATTAATTTGGTCTTTAAACTCAAATCGTGTGTAACGCTGTTTATCACTTTGACTCTCTGTTTTGACCATTTTACTAATAAATGGCATTACAACTAACATATATGAAGGTCAATCAAACTATTACGCTAATATAGACAATTTTTTTAACTGTTTGTTAGTGTTTAAGAGACCAAATTTGTCAGTTTTGAAATGTTTTGAATCTGATTGGTTTTAGCCCAAATCTCTTTTTACCCTAATAAATTACATAACATGTTACCATTTAGGGATAGAGTCAAAAATCTTCCCTTAAGGGGACCGCAGGACCAAAATTATATTGTATGAATTATGATCCCATATCACAAATGAATGAATACACACACATAGAGGAGGATTATACACTATGTATGTTTTTACTATTTTTCTTGAAAAGGTGAGAGAAATTTTTTATATTTTGTGATGAATAACTAAACTAAAATTATAGAAAAATTATTAATTCAAAAAAAAAAATATATATATGTATATATAGATTTTTAACATCATAGATTCGTTTATATAAGTCATATGTTATTTAGTAGTCGAAAGATCTATAAGTTTTTTATATAAAAAAATGAAGTTTAAATTGACCACTTATATTGTATTTGTAATATACTTTTAGTTTTATTCGCGTGTTGTGAGATTATTTTTGTTTTGATGAAATTTTTAAGCCTTTTTTTTTTTTTTTTTTGAGAAAGAAATTTTTAAGCTTTTAAACATTTGAATTTACTTCAAAAAAAAATTTTTTTTTTTTTTTTTTTTTGAGAAAGAAATTTTTAAGCTTTTAAACATTTGAATTTACTTCAAAAAAAAATTTGTATTTACCACTAACAATATAAACAAATTTACGGAATACACCAAATACCTAGCATATATAATTATTAATTGAACCACAAATAACAAAGCAATACGCCAATTATCAAGAATCATATTAGGCTTATGCAAAAAATATATATGTTAATGATAATAATCATTTTGGAAACTATCATTACAACCAATTTCTCAAAAACTTTTTTTTTTTATTTTCAATTGACATCTCATGTAACGTTGCATTCTTTAATTAATAGAAAAGAAAATATAACAAATTGAAGATTTTTTTTATTAATAATATAACTATGCATATTGAATACATAGTTCAAAAAGTGCATTGTTGGAATTTGACAATATTAAAACTCCTTAAACAATATTTTAGTACTCATACCAAATAGATTTTTTTTGTGTGACCAAAATAGGTCTTTTATTTTAAATTTGAAAATAAATTATTTATCAACATACCTTAAATACAATTGTAATGGAATCACTAAAGAATATATAGTCATGTATTCTTTTCACAAAAATAATGATTTTGAGTGGGTTTTTGTATAATTTAGGGTAAAATATCATTTTCGTCCCTAAACTATCACAAAAGTTCGTTTTTCATCCCTAAACTTTCAAAAGTTCTATTTTCGTCCCTAAACTATCACAAAAGTTCGTTTTTCGTCCCTAAACTTTAAATTATCACAAAAGTTCGTTTTTCGTCCCTAAACTTTCAAAAGTTCTATTTTCGTCCCTAAACTATCACAAAAGTTCGTTTTTCGTCCCTAAACTTTCAAAAGTTCTATTTTCGTCCCTAAACTTTTCCAAACGTATTGATTTTCGACCCTCCCACATCAGCACTCTGTCAAGCCACGTCAGCACTCTGTCAAGCCACGTCAGCACTCCGTTAGAACTTTTGAAAATTTGGGGACGAAAATAGAACTTTTGAAAGTTTAAGGACGAAAAACGAACTTTTGTGATAGTTTAGGGACGAAAATAGAAATTTTGAAAGTTTAAGGACGAAAAACGAACTTTTGTGATAGTTTAGGGACGAAAATGATATTTTACCCTATAATTTATATACTCTATTTGTAATATCATTATTTTTATGAGGTACCATAATTAAGCGAAGCCAATTCATATTTTTTAGAAAGCTAAACCAGTAAAATTTTAATTATTTTAGAAATGTTGGGGCTACTTACCATTCAAACATAGGTCAAAGTTTGATAAAGAATTTTGGATATTGTTTGCTTAAAAAAAATCCTTTATTAGAGATCTATATTACATATTATAACGTAATTGAATCTTTACAAGAATCCAATGGTGGGACAAGTTTGTTGATATATGCTCTGCATGACATAACAATAGGAAAAATTGATTTTACTTATTGTTGCTGAAAGTTGCTGAAAGTTGCTGATTACCATCCAATGGATAGCACTTATTGTTGCTGAAAGTTGATAAAAACTGATTGTTGCTGAAAACACTGTAGCAAAATAATTTTTAAATGTGTGAATAGTGTTGTGGGACCCACTTTTAATATTAAATATTGCGTGAACAGTGCACGCACAGTACACGCACAGTGAATTTTGTCCCCCCAAAGTCAAAAAAGCCGGCAAAAAAAAAAAAAAAAAAAAACATAAAACGCAACTCTACAATGAGTGAGAAAAAGTGGTATCCAAACCCAACCTAAGAAGGCACCTGTAGTCTCTTATTCACTTTAAAAAAAAAAAAAAATCAAGCGAAAGATAGACTTAGATCAAGATTTTTTAATAAAATTTCATATGGCCTATCAACACTTTTAAATTTACAAAATTTAATCTAAAGTGTGAAATGAATTGAAGGGATCGTTTTAAGTTATCCCTATATATTTGTACAGTGATTAACTAGTAGCACCAATTTTAAAAAAATAAATAATTATTCTTTAAAACAAATAAATTAGGGTGTGTTTCAAATTTAAATTCATACTTTCAAATGTTTTAAATTAAAACTAATTCTTTAATAGACATTTCAATTCAAATTAAAACATAAACTCATTATGCTTAAAGTTGTCAATGAAAAATACTCAGATAAAAAAGACATTATATGCTTAGAGTGAAATAATGTTCACATATAATAGACATGTGTGTTAAAATAACCACATTTCGTTGTTTTTGTTTAAACATACATACACACACACACACACACACATATATATATACACATATTAATAAGTAAAACTAAGAGAAAATCCAATTAAATTTCAAAGTCTAATTTTGGACCATGTGTCCCATCTAATCTAAACTATTAAACTTTTATGCCAAATGAGTTAATTCAATGTAAAAATTAGATTTCAATTAGAGTTTAATTTTACATCATGTGTCCCATCTAATCTAAATTTTTAAATTTTTGTGCAATGTAGAAAACGAAGAGTCCAATATAAATAAACTATTAAAAAAAAATTGATTATATATCTAAATCTATATATAAAATTAGAGGAAAAAAGAGTTTGAACAATTTTATATTTATGAGCCATTTTTTGTGTAACTAAAAATAATTCAAATTTATAAGTTATTTATGTAACATACCATGATTATGTACGGTCTTTCAAGGGGAATTAGTAACATGTACAATAAAGACGTGGATGTGTTCTCTAGATATATATACTCCCACCATCTGCTACTCCCTCTCAAGTTGGTGATGCATTTAGACTTGATACATGACATTTTCATTTAACCTTTTCGTTTACACTTCATACTATGATAAATTTGAGTAGTTAAATAATGTGGTTCTTTAATTAATCACTAGAACGTAGTTGTTGTGTGAAAAGCCACCTATATGCACACACGGAATGAATCTCATCCTCTATTTTTAAACGTGTTTAACCAAATCAAAATGACAATAACATGTTTCAACATGCAAGTTGGTATAGATATTTCTATTTTCAAATTAATTATTCAATTTGCCCTTGCTGCAGTAGGATCCCTTGGAAATTTTGGTTGAAGTTATAACAGGGTATTGCCTCTTTTGTTTAGGTCTTTTGTTATCTCTTCGATCTAGATTTTTTATACAACATTAATCATATTTTTTTATGCATCTTTGTTTCCTTGATGAAGAAGTCGTTTACACCGAATTTGGTTGTTGAATTGCTTATAACCTTATAGGTTGCCATGGTGGTTGTTTATGCAGATAATGAAAAATGCTTCCGAGATGCTTATACCAATTCAATTACCCTTCTCCCCTCATGCAGTAAATGCTAAGGATGGAAAGATGCATTTATTGAGCGTGAAGATGTAGATTTTTTAATTTTTAATTTTGTTGTTGTTGATAATGTCAAGCAAGCTTAAGTCTATCTGTCATGTATTCCCTCATGTTGTGAATGCCAAAGGTAGAAACACAAGTAGAAAGCCTTTGTTTCATCTTATACAAAAGACACAATATTATGGCTTTTTGTCAAAATATGTAGATCTTTATTTGGTCATATCAAGGGAAGTTTCTTTTCTTTTCTACTTTTTTTTTTTAAAGAAAAATAAATTAGTTTGTTTTATCTTAATCATCTATAAAATTAAGTAAGAAATTTGTGAAAAATTTAGCATTTTGTTATAAACATCATGAAGTTTGATGAAGCTGAAAAGTTCACCAATGAGTCGCACAATGCCCTTTTCACTTATATGTTAACCTGCACAAAGCAAAGGAGAAAACCTATCAAAGGGCGCCGGTGTGGTGCCGGCCAAATACCCTCCGAAGGTCAAGTCAGAAAGTATTCTCACAACTCTAGAGTGCTAGAGAGGGTAAAATAATGCGTATCTTGGTTTGTGAGGGTATTGGGGCTTTTATAGTAGTAGAGGGTTGACATCTCTTTCTAGGTGCGGAAGTCTTTTCCTTATAGGACTCTTCTTGTAGAATCCTAAACATGATGGACAGATCTCCTCCTTATAGGGAAGATCTTTATCAAATATATAAGATTCCCGGAGTCCAACTAGCGCAAGGACTCTGTTTAGGGCCTTATGAGAGTGGGCCAAAATACCCCCACTAAGGGGTCCAACAGGCCCATGGCTAACCAGCCTACCTTCCTTCACTCCGTCCGTATCCGGTCCGTCCACACGAGATCCGTCCACTAGAGGCCCATGCAAATGACGGGCTCGCCCATCCTGACGACTGTGGACAATATACGGCCCGTTCAATCACAAAAGGCATCCTAGCATGTATTTTCTCCCTTTTAGTTGCCCCCTCACTCGATGGGTCCGTCATGCATAAGAGAACGGACCTATGGGGTGACGGATCTAAAACTCGGTCATGTATCCATGACACCTATGTCCGTGAACTTTCATCCGTACAATGCTGGATCAGGAGCCAATGCATTAATGAGCTGTGCCAAGTGTCATCCTGTCAATGGCCGTTGTTTTGGAACGAGGCGTCGCTTCGTCTTCCGTGCACCTCCCTTATAAATATCAATCCCCCGCCTCTCATTTCCCCACTTGTTGCTAGAAGAAATTGTCAGAGCGAGTCCGTCACACCTGTCAGAGAGCAATCCGTTCACTCACATACCCGTCACCTGCCACATCTTGCTTCAATCTTCTGGTGAGTTATTTCATATCTGTCCTCTTTTAATTTTCTTTAGCTCTTATTTATTTCTTTACTTCATGTGCCCGTCGTTCTTTCCAAATCCGTCAGAGTCTTAGGTTCTGTCATTACCTGTAGGCCATGTCTAGTGCGTCGAGTAATCAGTCGGTCGTTCGTGACGAGGCGGATTACGAAGGGGTATACCCGTCAGGTCCCAAAGACCACGATGTCCCGAGCGAGAGTAGTCTGTCATCATCCTCCTCGTCCTCAACACATGAGGGCCTGGAGATGATCGAAATCCAAGAGGGATCAGCTGACAACGAAGAGCAAGTAGTTAGGTCCGTCGTGGGAGCTGATGGACTTAGGGAGTTCATCTTGCCCCCAGAGTGGACGGTACACGCCTTTACATCCACTATCAAGGAGGGCCATTTTAACACACTTAGGGTCCGCTACCAAATCCCAGACCACATCCCACTCCGTCTACCCTATAAGTCAGAAAAATGTTATTACGAAGGAGTTGACGGAGTAGGCGTGTACGAACAGGTGCTTAAAGCTGGCCTGAGATTTCCGTTGAGTTCGTTACATCGCGAACTCTTAAACTACTTAGGTATATCCGTCAGCCAGGTGTCCCCTAACGCCTGGAGAGTTTTCATCGCGATGGAGGTTCTGTACGGAGCCATGTCGGACGGTGGGAGAAGGCTTACAATAAAAGACTTCCTCCATTACTACCGTCCGGACGAGATAGACAAATCGAGGGGCATGTATAGCTTCGTTCCTAGGAGCCCCGTCCTGAAAGTAATTTATGAGACCCCGGACTCAAATAGAGACTAGAAGAGTCGTTACTTTTCATAGAAGGAGATGATTGGATGTGTTATCCAGGAGAGACGGACTTCATGCCCGTCGACACAATTTGGGGCATTTTAAACCCATCTGTTATGGCCCGTCATAAATTACTCCGTGTAGCTTAATAATTCTTATAATGTTTCTAACGTCCGTCCTCTTTGATGCAGTTCGACGGCGTCCCCAAATTACACTTGAGGAATTCAGTTTCCTTGAGAGAATTTTTTCAAAGATAAAGCCCGAGGAACGGACGTGGGCCAAGCTCGTCAACCTCAACACAATCCACTGGTATTGTGACGGTCCTGAGCCAACCCCGGCGGCTTTAAAGTACGAGAAACAGACCCGTCTACGTGAGTCCGTCGACCCTTATGACTTCCTTTTTTTCTTTTACCGTCATTATTATTATTTCTTAGTCCGTCAACCTTTTTTAGAGATGGAGGATGCAAAGAGGCGAGTAGCCATAAGACTCCAGGCCACGAAGAACAAACAGACTGGAACGGACCCCATGGGGACGGGCTCCAGCAAGGAAAATTTAAAGAGGAAGTTGCCCGTGAAGGGTGACCGTCCACCGAAGCAGCCCAAGCACGGTAAGGGGAGTAAGTTAGTCACTCCGGCAAAGCACGGTGCGGGCAAGGGGCTGATGACGGGTCCGTCTGATGAGCAAAAGAAGCCACCCGTCTTGCTCCGTGAGGATTCCAAGTATGCCTTGGAGAGGTTGTCGTCGATCATTACCACCGACGACTACGAGGATCTTGGGAATCACTCGACGGAGGCGATGGGGGAGACGGGCCTCTTTAACATTGCTCAGGTAACTACCCCGTCGTCCTTGTTCCATCCGTTCATCGTTCTCTTAATATTTTACTTATGCATCTTCGTTGTCCCTCAGGCTATGATTATGATGAAAGGCTTGATGGGACGGTGTCTCAACCACGAGACAACCATTGGCCGGATTCGTGGGAAAGCCAAAGTGATGGAGGAGGAGCTGCTCAATCTCAGGGCCTGGAAGGCCGTCCAGGAGAAAAAGCTAAAGATGGTCGAGACGGCCCGGGACGAGGCCATCCAGCTGACAGACCGTTTGAAGAGAGACTTGGTGGATAAAGACAATGAAGTCCATCAAGCCAAGGAGGATGCCGTATGCGAGTACCGCGACTCCGACGCCCTTATTGCGGAGCTGAGTCTTGTCTTTAACGACGGGTTCGACGATGCTCTCCGTCAGGTGAGGGCGTTGTACCCAGAGATAGACTTATCCACCGTCGCCGTCGCTGCCCCCGAGCTGTCAACTGCCTAGCCCGTTCAGTTGGAGGATACTCATGCTCTCTTCGACAAGAACGTCTCTGTCCGCGAAGCTCCTATGGATCAAATTGCTGCGGACAGCCAGGCCAAAGACGTTGGGGACCGTCCAGCTGAAGAGGGAGATGGAGCTTGACTTGTAATAACTTAGTCTTGTTTGATTATTCCTTTTTTTATTTTTTTTATTTTTTTTATTTTTAAGTGTGGAACAATTTTTAACACCCGTCATGTTTGTGGGGTTTGTATATACATTGACCGTTCAGTATGTTTATTTTCTGCAAGGTCTGTTGACCTTTTGTTTTATCTTTGTGGAATGCATGTTTTTTATTTTTAAAGCGTACTTTCATGTTAAAATGAACTCCGTTCCGCTTATATGGTTCCTCCGTTCATTAATCGCTTAACCAAAGGTCGTTATCTCTTAGGATGATTTGTGTGACTTTATGGAAATACCATTTGCTTTTGAATGGTCCGTTTATTAGGTAGGCTTAGCTTAGTGAACCCGTCCATTGGGTAGACTTTGCTTATTCCATCCCCTTTGGATGATCCGTCCTATTTGCAGACGTTATCCTGGGTCCGTCCATTATGTGGACTTAGTAGTTACCGTCCATTTAGGTTGATCCGTCCACTTGTGGATGCTGTTACTTGCCCGTCCACTATCCGGACTTATGTACCAGCCTTTTTGGGTGATCCGTCCATTATGTGGACACTATTACTTATCCGTCCACTATCTGGACTTAAGGTTTTCATCCTTAGTATGATCCGTCCATCCTGTGGATAGTCTTACTGGTCCGTCCATCATCTGGACTATTAAGATTTTCATCCTCTTGGGATGATCCGTCCATATTGTGAACAGTCTTACTGGTCCGTCCATCATCTGGACTATTAAGGTTTTCATCCTCTTGGGATGACCCGTCCACCTTGTGGACAACCTTAGTGGTCCGTCCATCATCTGGACTTTAATGTTTGCATCCTCTTGGGATGATCCGTTTATCTTGTGGAAAATCTTGTTGGTCCGTCCATTATCTGGACTTGGTTTTGATCCGTCCATCTTGTGGACAGCCTTATCGGTCCGTCCATTATCTAGACTTAGGTTTTCATCCTCTTGGGATGATCCGTCCATCTTGTGGACAGCCTTATTGGTCCGTCCATTATCTGGACTTAGGTTTTCATCCTCTCAGGATGATCCGTCCATCTTGTGGACAGCCTTATTAACCATATGATATTGAATTAACTAGATTAAGCAGGAAAAATTTAGTAGAGTCTGAAAGAAGTCTTTATAGGAAAAAGGTGTCTGCCCCCTTGGGCTTAAAAAAGTACTGGTAGAGAGATTTGTTCAAAGTAAAAGCATAGAAAAATAAATAAAAATAGTTGCTCAAAGCAAAAACTACTGAAAACTTTAGAAAGAAGCTGGAATGCTTGGGGGGGGGGGGGGTTATGCCCCTTCATGTCGTCTTTATTGGTAGTATCTCCGTAGGTGCTCTGTGTTCCATGGGTGTTGCAGTTTTCGCCCGTCCATGGTTTCGAGGTGGTAGGTCTCTTTTCTCTGCCAAGATGAGATCTTGTAAGGTCCTTCCCAATTTGGGCCAAGTTTTCCTTGTGAAGGATCTTTAGCTACTCCCATTACCTTCCGTAGCACAAGGTCCCCGATTTGGAAGTCTCTGTGTCTGACTTTGGAGTTGTAGTATTTTGCCATGAGGTTTTGGTATCGGGCCATCCTTTGTTCAGCTGTAGCCCGGACTTCGTCGACTAGGTCTAGCTGTAGCCGCAAAGCCCCGTCGTTCTTGTCTTTATTGTAGCTCTCCACTCGATAAGTTGTAAGACCTATCTCTGCTGGAATGACAGCCTCGCTCCCGTATGCCAGCCTGAATGGTGTTTCTCCCGTAGGTGTTCTTGCCGTTGTGCGATATGCCCACAAGATACTTGGTAACTCATCAGGCCAGATGCCTTTTGCCCCATCGAGCTGGGTCTTGATGATTTTGAGCAGGGACCGGTTCGTGACTTCAACTTGCCCATTCGCCTGCGGATGTGCGAGTGATGAGTAGTGATTTCTGATGCCTAACTCTGAGCAGAAATCTTGGAATGCCTTGCTGTCAAACTGTTTCCCATTATCGGAGATGAGGACCCTTGGTATCCCGAATCTGCATATAATATTTCTCCATATGAAACTTCTCATGTTTTTCTCTGTGATAGTTTCCAGGGCTTCCGCCTCGACCCACTTAGTGAAGTAGTCGATCCCTACAACCAAGAATTTCAGCTGTCGCGCGGCCGTCGGGAGAGGGCCCATGATGTCTAGCCCCCATTGGGCGAACGGCCAAGGGGCCGTCATGGGTGTCAGTTCTTCGGTTGGTTGCCTAATTAGGTTACCAAACCTTTGACATTTGTCGCAAGTCTTGACGTAGGCTTGTGCGTCCTTCTGCATTGTAGGCCAATAGTATCCTACTCGGATCAGTTTGTGTACTAAAGACCGCGCCCCCGAATGGTTTCCGCAGATACCTTCATGGACCTCCCTCATTACATAGTCCGCTTCCTCGTGGTCCAAACACCTTAGGTATGGCCGTGAGAATCCTCTTTTGTATAAGACATCATTAATTATTATGAACCGCGAAGCCCGGACTTTCAGTTTTCTAGCTGCGTCTTTGTTGTCTGGGAGCATGCCCTCCTTCAGGTAGGCTGTTAATGACATAGTCCAATCTTATTCTGGGTTTACTTCCTGCACTTTTGCCCTACTGTCAATGATTGAGGAATCCTGGATGAACGATAGCACCTTGTCGGGGGCCGTCATGACCTCTGTGGAGGCGGCTTTCGCGAGCCGGTCAGCACATTCGTTCTCCTCCCTTGGGATTTGGACGAATGTGACCTGGGGGGGTCGATCCTTCTCCTGACTTCTTCCAAGTATTTCTTCATCTTTTCCCCCCTGCACTCATAGGCGCCACTAATCTGACTGACTATTACCTGCGAATCGCAATGTACAACCATGGCCTCGGTGCCTGCTGCCTTTGCCAGGTCTAATCCTGCCAACAATGCCTCATATTCGGCCTCATTATTGGTCGTCGGGAAGTCCAATCGGATCATGCACTCGATTTTATCCCCGTCAGGGGTTTGAATTACTACCCCGGCGCCTCCGGCTTGCCTGTTTGATGATCCATCCGTGTGGATGTTCCATGGTTTGAGGGCTTGTGGCTCCTGTTGCTCCATTTGCGTGTATTCGGCGATGAAGTCAGCCACTGCTTGGCCCTTTATTGCGGTTCCCAGTCAGTAGTGGATGTCAAACTCGCTAAGCTCTATCGCCCATAGGGCCATTCGTCCGGCTGCTTTGGGGCTGCTCATTGCTCTTTTTAGGGGCTGATTTGTCAGGACGATGATGCTGTGGGCTTGGAAGTATGGTTTCATTTTCGGGCTGCGGTTATCAGTGCGAAGGCGAGTTTTTCCATGTGGGGGTACCTTTCTTCAGCCCCCCGAAACCCCCTGCTTATGAAATAGATGGGTCTCTGAGTCCCTTCCTCTTCTCTTACCAGGGCCGTGGTTACTGCCACCTACGAAGCTGCTAGGTATAAGTAGAGGTCTTCTCCTAGTTTGGAAGGGCTGAGCAAAGGTGGCGAGGCAAGGTATCTCTTCAGATCTTCAAATGCCTTCTGGCACTCCTCCGTCCATTCGAATGATTTCTTTAGGACGCGGAAGAACGGTAGACACCTGTCCATTGCTTTTGAGACGAACCAATTTAAAGCGGCAACTTTGCCGTTCAGGCTCTGTACGTCCTTTGCTGTCCTCGGTGGTGCAAGCTCCATGATGGCCCGTATTTCCTCTGGATTGACCTCTATTCCTCTTTGGGACACCATAAAACTTAAGAATTTTCCTGTTGTTACCCCGGATACGCACTTGCCAGGATTCAGTTTCATGTTGTATGACCGTAAGGTATCGAACGTCTCCTGGAGGTCGTTCAGGTGATCTTTTTCGAATGGGCTCTTGACTAGCATGTCATCGATGTAGACCTGTACGCTCCTCCCTATCTGGTGCGCGAACATTTTGTCCATTAGCCTTTGGTACGTCGCCCCAGCGTTCTTGAGTCTGAATGGCATCACCTTATAGCAAAAGAGGCCTTGGCTTGTGACGAAGGACGTTTTCTCCTGATCAGATTCCTTCATCTTGATCTGGTTATAGCCCGAGAAGGCATCCATAAAACTTAGGAGCTGATGTCTGGCCGTGGAGTCAACCAGTGCATCTATCCGCATGAGGGGGTAGCTATCCTTTAGGCATGCTTTGTTAAGGTCTGTGAAGTCGATGCACATTCGCCACTTTCCACTAGCCTTCTTGACCATGACCACGTTCGCCAACCACTCCGGGTAATATACTTCCCTAATGAAACTCGCCTCAAGTAGTTTTTCGACCTTTTGCGCTATTGCTCTGTCCCGTTCAGGAGCGAACACTCGCTTTTTCTACCGGACTGGTGGGGTTGAAGAGTTCACGTTCAGCTTGTGTACTATGACAGAGGGATCAATCTCGGGCATGTCTTCGTGGTTCCATGCGAAAACGTCTTGGTTCCTCCTGAGGAATGTTATGAGGGCCTGGCGTACAGGCTGGTAGGCCAATGTTCCTATTCTGGTCGTCCGTTCTAGTTTGGATTCGTTGAGCGTTATCTCCTCCAGCTCTTCGACCGGTTCTGCGACCGTCCGCTGCTCTTCTATGCACATTGCCTGATGATGGTCTTCCATTTCCAGCATGGCAATGTAGCATTCTCGGGCGGTTGCCTGATTTCCTCGTAATTCCCCAATCCCATAGTCCGTTGGGAACTTGATCATTAGGTGGTATGTTGATGTTGCTGCTTTCCATGAGTTAAGTGTGGGTCGTCCGAGAATACCATTGTAAGCGGAGGAGCAATCCACCACGAGGAACATTACATTCCTAGTGAGTTCTTGCGGGTAATCGCCCACCGTTACAGGGAGTGTGATAGAGCCTATTGGGAATACCCTGGTCCCTCCGAAGCCGACGAGTGGGGCACTCGCCGGCGTTAATCGTGCTCTGTCTATCCCTATTTGCTAGAATGCTGGATAGTATAGAATGTCTGCTGAGCTGCCATTGTCGATTAGTGCTCGATGGACGTTGTAGTCCCCCACACATATGCTGATGACCAGCGCATCGTCATGCGGATGATGGAGTCTCCTTGCATCTTCTTCGGTGAACCCAATGATAGGGCTCTCCACCCATGTGGTATTAGGCCTCGAGCCTGTTAGATGGACGTTCAGGACCGATCTGAGGTATGTTTTTTGAGCTTTTTTGGAAGAATCGGTAGACGCGGTCCCTCCCACTATCATCCTTATGTCTGCGATGGGGGGTCTAGGACGCTCGTTATCCCGTCGGGGGGCCGGCTCCTGGCGATTATGATCCGCTTTCTCTTTGTTGACGAACTTTTGCAACTTTCCTTGTCTAATGAGGGCTTCAATCTGCTGCTTTAGGTCGTAGCAATCGGCTGTATCGTGGCCATGATCTCGGTGGAAATGACAATATTTGTCTTGCAGCCGTTTGCTTGGGTCGCTCTTTAGTTTTCCCGGGAATGTTAGTGTCTCCTCGTCTTTGATTTGCATCAAAACTTGGTCAATCGGGGCGTTCAAGGGGGTGAAACTTGTGAACATCCCGCTCGGGGGCTTAGGGCACCTTTCGTCCCTTCTGTCTTCTGTCCTTGGTCTTTTCTGCCCTTGATCCTGACGCACGTCCACCTAGCGTTCCCTTTTCCTGGGCCTTTCCTCCCGTGCAAGTAGTGCGTCTTCCGTGTTCATGTACTTGGTGGCCCTGTAGAGTACTTCTAACATGGTTTTGGGGTCGTTTTTGTATAGTGAGAACAAAAACTTGCCCTTCCGCAATCCGTTCTTGAAAGCTGCCACCAGTATCTTGTCGTCGGCTTCATCAATTGAGAGTGCTTCCTTATTGAAGCGGGTTATGTAGGATCTTAACGTCTCGTCTTCTCTCTGCCTGATGCTCATTAAGCATGCTGTGGACTTCTTGTACCTGTGTCCCCCTATGAAGTGCGAGGTGAACTGAGCGCTTAATTCTTTGAAAGTGCTGATGGAGTTCGGTGTCAGCCGACTGAACCAAATCCTCGCGGGACCCTTCAGTGTGGTTAGGAAGGCCCAACACATAATTTCGTCCGGTACCGCTTGTAGATGCATCAAGGTCTTGAATGTCTCCAGGTGGTCTAGGGAATCCTTGACCCCATCATAGCTCTCTATTTGTGGCATCCGAAACTTGTGTGGTAGGGGGAAGGAATTGACGGGTCCAGTGAATGGAGAGTCAGTCCGGTTCACTAGGTCGTCCAGATCGCTGGACACCCGTCCCTTTAGGGTGTTCATCATGACTTCCATCTGTTCTTTCATCGCCTGCATCTCTGCGAACATAGGCGGGGTCGTCGCATCCGTGAGGGATGAGAGGCTCATGTTTTGTCGTTCTGGCCTGCTTGGGGCGTTGCTCCCTTCAGGCCCTTCTCGTTCTCTTTGCATGGCGCTGGTACCTTCCTGATCCTCCCTCTGGTTGTGGGGTGCTGTGTTTCTTTGACGCAGTTGTTCTTCTAGGTCATGATTTTGTTTGGTGAGACGCTCCACGGCCGCAGTGAGGGTCCGAACCTATCTTTCGAGTGCGGTCATGGGTAGTCCCTCTCCTTGGATGTCGTTGGTTGTTGCCATCGAGCGAGTGAGCACCATGCAACTCTTCTGTCTCAGGGATGAAGCAACGTCTGACTGTTTTCTTCTTACGAGTTCCCACAGACGGCGCCAACTGATGAAGCTGAGAAGTTCACCAATGAGTCGCACAATGCCCTTTTCACTTATATGTTAACCTGCACAAAGTAAAGGAGAAAACCTATCAAAGGGCGCCGGTATGGTGCCGGCCAAATACCCTCCGAAGGTCAAGTCAGAAAGTATTCTCACAACTCTAGAGTGCTAGAAAGGGTAAAATAATGCGTACCTTGATTTGTGAGGGTATTGGGGCTTTTATAGTAGTAGAGGGTTGACATCTCTTTCTTGGTGCGAAAGTCTTTTCCTTATAGGACTCTTCTTGTAGAATCCTAAACGTGATGGACAGATCTCCTCCTTATAGGGAAGATCTTTACCAAATATATAAGATTCCCGGAATCCAACTAGCGCAAGGACTCTGTTTAGGGCCTTATGAGAGTGGGCCAAAATACCCCACTAAGGAGTCCAAAAGGCCCATGGCTAACCAGCCCACCTTCCTTCGCTCCGTCCGTATTCGGTCCGTCCACACAAGATCCGTCCACTGGAGGCCCATGCAAATGACGGGCTCGCCCATCCTGACGTCTGTGAACAATATACGGCCCGTTCAATCACAAAAGGCATCCTAGCGTGTATTTTCTCCCTTTCAAAGTTCATGCAAATTAAATTAAAATATAAGCAATTATTAGAAAGCAAGAAAAGTGGTATGTTTAAATTGCACAAAAGTAATTAGCGATATTATAAATAATATAGTCATTCTAAATGTTGATTTTTTTTTTTTTTTTTTTGAGTTCCAATTAATAAACAATTTCATTACGTCAATTTCTTTTTTAAAAGATTATTGTTAACCACAGAGTTTCATAGTGTCCTATTGGTTATACATATGTTAATAACAAAACAACAATAATAATCAATATTTTTAAGAATATAAATAAAAATAGATATAAATTATAATCTACAAATCCTAAAAAATATTGACAAAATTATTTAATATTTTTTTTTATTATTGTTCAATATTTCCGTCCGAAAGCACGGGTTACAAATGCATGAGTTTATGATTTAAAATTGAAATATTTTTTAAAGTATGAAGTTAATTTTAAATTTATTAAAGTGTGGAGTTTAATTTTAAACTGCCCACTACTAAAATATTATAATTTCCCCAAAAATAAAATAAAACACACAAACAAACAATGGCATTGAACTTAGTCCAGCCCAAATGAGGAAAAGCCCAAGATCACCATTTTGGCTATGGAACAGTTATAGGCCTTGTTAAAAAAATAAGCTAGCTGCAACTAGAAGAAATAGTGGCCGTACAGATCTAGTTTATTACTTCCAAATCAGCGTAAGCTGCATCAGGATGGTCCAGTTTCAACGAAAATTTTCGGCCTTGAATTGATTCTGCTATAGTCAGTAGGGATGAATTTTGCTCTGTCCAGCCTTAGAGCATCTATATTGGTTAAATCATAAATTTAGCAATATGATTCCACAAAAAACTACTTTATGTACTTTATCTTTTTACTTTACAATACACCCAATATCTATATATTTGTATTTTTAGCTATTAGATTAAAATAGTATAAAAAATTCATTAAAAAATATTGTGAACACAACCAAAAGAGATTTTTTATTAAAAAGCAATGTATACACAACAATTTAATAATATATATATATATATATATTTTTTTTTTTTTACGTATGAGCTACAGTGCACAGCTACTTTTGGCTGTGCACTGTAGCTATGGAGCCAAAGGGCTCCATTTTTTTTTTTTTTACGTATGAGCTACAGTGCACAGCTACTTTTGGCTGTGCACTGTAGCTATGGAGCCAAAGGGCTCCACTAATGTAGCCACATTTTGGTATTTGGTAGTGCTAAGAATTTGAACCTTATCATAGATCACCTTTAACAAACACCATGACAGATAAAGACTTTGATGAAAGAAAAGACTAGTCACATAGTGCAAAAAATGATAGAAGTAAAGAAAGAAAAAGGTTCTATAGAAATAATACAAAAGAAGAAGCTAGACATAATTGATGTAGATAAAGAAAAAGGAATGATATGGAAAGACATAGTAAAAGAGATGTTAGAAAGAATAGAAAGACAACAAGGCAATAGTACTCTAACCAACTCAAAAGATGGAACTCTAGTAAAGAAGTAGATATAGATAAAGATATAGGAAAAGAAAGAAACATGATAAGGAAAGAGAAAGAAGATGATAGTCTAGTCAAAGAAAGGACAAATAATAATCCTAGGAATAATGATAGTTTAAAAAAAAAAATATTGACAAAATTATTTAAACAATAGATATTGACAAAATATTGACAAAAGATAATGGTTTAGCAAAATTAGCTAAAAAGATAGAAATGTTAAATTCACCTTTAGATATAGACAGAAAAAGAGATATAACAGTTTTAAATACTACTGAGTCATCAGATAATGAAAAAGCTGACAGACATATTAGAAATACTATTTGTCATAAATGTAAACAATATGGACATACCAAAAAACAATGTGATAGACATAATAGAATTGTTAAACATATTAGTAAATTAGAATTTGAGAAAGATGTAATAAATAAATTAATGGAAATGTTTGACTTTAAGCAGAAAGAGATAGACCAAGTAAAGAAAAAGGAAGAATCAAAATCAACCAACCCACTTGAAGTCAATAAAAGAAAAAGAAAACAAAAAGACATAATAATGAAATTGATAGAAAATCTACCCAATCACCTAAAAGATAAAAAAGACTATTGTGAGAGTGCTTATTTTTTAGCACTGTGGCCCAAGGATCCTGGGCCGTGTGAGAGGTTCTTGGTGGACTGGGATCAATTCTCCGCAGCTAATAGGCTGATTTAAGAATAGATTTGTGCACAGAAAACAAGCTTCCTACAATTACAAACAACTAAAAGAAAAGTATTTGTATTGAATAACGTTTAACAGTAAAGGAAATGCATAATAAATGAAATATAATGCAAAGAACATGTTAGGGATCCTCTAATTGGTGAGGTATGTTCCATTAGTTTTTCTTTTAATGTGATTACAAAGCTCACTAAGACATGATGCAAGGTTCAAATGAGTTCAAAAATTACAGACTTTGATAGCCATTCAAGCTTCAAAGACTTGCAAAGTTTGAATTCGTTGAATCCAAGCGTGTACTGTAGTGGCTGCCTCTGGGATACCGGGAATAGATTCCTCTGTTTTCCCTTTAGTTTAACAGAGTCTCTTCTATATCTTTTTGAGACTTTAGAGAAATGACTTTAAGTGTCTTGACGAATGATCTAAGCATCCAGAATTTTTTGAATGTCCTATCCTTTTCCTTTCCCCCCTTTTTATAGCACAGTGGCGGGCTCCTAGGGGTACTACCAATTTTTCTTTTTTGCCCTTTGAAGTCGGTTCAGCGCCTGGTTGTTTCAGGATTATGTCGTTTCCTTTTTTCTCATAACTCCTCTCTTTTTGCTACGACCGGATGAAAGTCTCCCAGCTAGTTTCTCATTTCCAGATTTTCCGTTGGTTGACCTGAGGCGCTTTGGCTTTTTGCTCCAGCTTTCCCAGCTTTCCCAGTTGTACTTTCCTTGTCTTTTTTCCTTTAAATGGTTGGAATCAAATCCCCTGCATCTTTGTCTTTTTTCTTTCTTCAAATGAAAGTCTCCCAGCGTGCCTTTTTGTCTTTTTTTTCTCATCAAATCTGCTTTAATTTCACCTCACACG
Organism: Quercus suber; assembly: GCF_002906115.3. NCBI lineage: Eukaryota > Viridiplantae > Streptophyta > Magnoliopsida > Fagales > Fagaceae > Quercus > Quercus suber. The sequence goes on along the minus strand of NW_027069512.1, from coordinate 1,897,548 downwards.
TCCGGGGATCCTCTGGCTCTGGTATTGCTTCTGGGCGTCCTGACCCAAGTCTTCCTTCTGGGCTTGCTTTGGCTTGCTGTTTTCCTTTATCTGTTTTCTTGGCCCTTTTTTCTTCGTGGACCCCTGGATTAGGTCCTCTGGGCTCCTTTCTCTTTTTCTTTCTTTTCTTTATTGTGAGAGCCCATCCTTTATTTTCTTTCTCTCTCTTTTTTTTTGTGTGAAATGGGCCTGAAGCCTTTTTCATCTCTCTGTTTTTTTTGGCCCATTTGTGGCTATTTAATTATTTTGCACCTCAACATTTAGCCCCCCGAGCTCATGGGTTGCCTGCAGCCCATGCGTGAGTTTTTTTTTTTTTTTTTGTAGGATCTTCTTTTGTTTTGATTCTTCTATGGGATCCTGATCTTCCATTTCTTCGGTGTCCTGGCCTTTTTGCTTCTTCCCTCCTTTTTTGTGACTCTTCCTTTTCTCGTGGTACGTGGCAGTTGGGTTGAAATAAAACTCCCACCACCTACTTTTACGTTTCCCATAACACTCATTAATAACTGCCGCTAACTTCTTCTCTTTTAAATTTAATTCTTGGTAACTGGCGCGTCTTTTCATACATCTTCTTCTCTAACTGCTCTTATCCTAGCATTTCTCTTTTACTCTCTTTTGTCTACCTGAGTCTTCTGTTTTCAACCCTTTTTCTTTTCTTTCGATCAGTCTCGTCGTCACCTTCTTTTCTTCTTTCCAGATACCCATTACTCCAATGGCTTCTTCTTCTTCTTCTCGAAAAAGAAAGGAGCGTACTCCTAGTCCCTTTGAAGGCGAGGGCTCCTCTAGTTCTGCACAAGATGAGCTTGTCGTTGGGCACCCTGCTTTCCCTTTGCGAGACCCCTGGTATACTCCTAGCTTATTCTTTCCTCGGGTGTCTCACGGCGAAACCCCTCCATCTTCTCACGCCTGGGTATTTTCTGGTCCAGCGGGTTTTGCTGGTTCTGCACAAGTTCCAGACCCTAGGGAGATTTTTGATCTTCAAATTAGGCGAGGACTTCGGGAGGCTGTCCCCATTTTCTTCGATTTTGTTGCTGGAAAGATCCAAGGCTGGCCCATTTGGGTAGATAATGAGCTTTCTGACGAGGAGTTTGTGGGTCGCTTGGATCGTGCCGGCGTCCTGAAGGCAGTGGCTATTTCCAGGAATCTCGAGGGTTTCAGAGATGCCAAAGGCCTTAGGCACTTGGTGCGCCGTTGGTGCCCTACTCTGCACACTTTCTCCTTTTCTGTTGGTGAACTGACTGTTACTTTGGAGGATGTGGTCAATAATTTCCTCCTTCCGGTGCTTAGGGATGAAAACCCCTTTAATATCAAGCTTTCTGATGAGGATCTCGAAGTGGAAGAAAAATTGTTCGCTCACTTTGGTGGACGCACTGCTTCTCCTGGTGGGAAACCGGCCAGGATGGGTAGGTGGGTCATGACTCTTTCGCGTGAAAAGGATAAGGAAGTCAGACGTGCCAGGTTCCTTGCATTCTGGCTTAGCAAGTTTTTGTTCAGCGAGTTCCCCGGGTATGGAATCAAGTCTTCTCTTTTTCCTCTAGCGATTAAGTTGGCTCAGGGTGCCCAATATCCTCTGGCCCCCATATTTTTGGGCCATGTTTACTCTCAATTGGATCAGCTTCATGGAGATGAGGCTGAGGGTGATTCTTGTTATGTTATCACTTCTTCGCTTCATTGCACCATTCTCCAGGTATTTATGTGGGACCGTTCTTCGGTTACTTTAGCAAAATGTAGGAATCTAAAGTTTGTGAAAGATAAGTTTCAGGGATCTCCTGACGTGGTAAAAGGGCTTTGTGGCAGTTCTACTGACAGCCTCCCCATTATTTTCCGTTGGCTGAGTTTAAAAGATGGCAGTCTTAATTTGGTTGAGTTATTTGACCAAACAGGTCATTTGAATTGGCGCTCCCCCCGGGAGTTTGGTACTAGTTTTGTTTGCAATTCTGTGTTGTCTCCCTTTCTGTCTTCTACAGGGAATACTTTTGATTTACGTAGTGGTGATGAAGGCAGCTTAGCCTACTTGGCTTGCATCAGTCCTTCCTGGCTTCCTGTGCTTTCTTCAACTGGCCCACGGTACACCCATTACTCGGCGCATCGAGTACTTCGGCAATTTGGCTTTGATCAGGGTGTTCCCCCAGCGTTCAATGACATAGTTCCTTCTCTTCCTTCCTTGGATCCTTTCATGAGACTCCAGGCCTTCTCCTATTGGTCAAAACGGAGTCCGCAGTTTGTAGTGCCCAACTCTCAGAGAGGAGTTTTTGCCTCCAGTGGCTATGTTGGTTATTGGAGGATGGTTCAGAAGTCCTTTGCTGATTATGCTGGCTCTGGGGTAATTGGGAGAGTACCCAACCCTGACATTTCTTCCGCCCCAACATCTAACAGGCGTCTGTCCCTCCTACTGCTGGTGTTGTTTCCACGGCTGTGAGTAGCAAAACTGGCTTTGCATAATGGCATGCTTCCAGGGAAGGTTGGGTGACTTATGCGCAGGATTTCCCAGAGAACTGGTTGGGGTGTGATCTTGTTGTTGGTGCTTCTGCTGGGGTACCAATTAAAAAGGGGGCAGTAGAGGCCATAAGTGCCAGTACTCCCGTTGGCATGAGTAAAGAGAAATCAGTTAAGCAGGAAAAGTTGAAGGAGGCCGCGGCTGAAGAGAGTGCAGAGGATGTTGGCCCCAAGTCAAAGAGGAAGAAGAAGACTGGGAGACCCAGAAGCAGTTGGTACTTGTTGAAGAGAAGGAAGTGGAGCAACCTTTGGCTGCAAGGGCCGAGTGAAGACTAAGGTAGAGTCTTCTCTTCCCCAGGTTCCTGTGAGTCCTTCAGTTCATGATCCTTCGGGACCCTCTGGGCGTACCCGTAGTAAACAACAGAGACCTGAAGACCCTGTTGAAAGAGAGAGAAGGGCAAGGCCTCGTCCCTCCTTTGCTCTTTGCAGTTTTGTCGTTTCTCCCCTTTTCCTTTTCTTTTTTGGACTAATGGGTGATTGTGTTTTTTTTTTCTTTGCAGTCTAAGCGTAAGCTAGATCCCAAGAAGGGCAAAAGTCAGTCTTCTGGTGAAGATGTGGTATAGCTTTCCTTATCTGTGTCTTTTGCTGCTTCCTTGCATTTATTTCACAAGTGTCATATGTCTGAGCTGCCCTGTTATTCACGACCTTTCTTTACTTCTTTTTTTTTTGTTCCTTACTCCCCCTCTTTTTTTTTTTAAGTTGAGGTTCCTCCCCCTGTGGTTGGTGACACTTTGGAGGAAGAGATGGCTGTAGCTGCATCCCAGAGTAGGGAGGAGGAGGTTCCCAGTGGCGGCATGGCTGAGGAGACTGGGCAACCAATGCAAGACCTCCAGGCTGCCCAGGATCCTGAGGCTTCCAAGCTTCTCGCGTCCCCAGGTCCTCAGCTTGAGCAGATTCCTAGTCCTGTCAGGACCATGTTACCTCAGACTGGGTTAAGTACAAAAACTTTGGGAGGCCCATCATCGTCCGGGCAAACAGGTGAGCCTTTCTTTTCTTTTATATATAGCTTTTCAGCTTTATCTCTTTTGCACCCC
>NW_027069512.1:1862377-1893835 GCF_002906115.3 Quercus suber | reverse complement strand
GCATCCTTCTCTTCTTTTTTTTTTTTTTTTTGTTGTTATGGCGAAGCCCCCTGTGTCCCTGCCTTCTTTTAGCTGTTTTGCTGAGGCTTCCTCACCTTTTCTTCAACTTGCCATGTGTTCTTTCCCAGGTCCTTTAAGCAGTCAGAGGGCACGAGGAGGGGACTCCGCCCAAAAGGCTGATACTGGTTTCTCTTCTACCTTCTTTTGTTCCTGACTTTTCTCTTTTCTTTTTTTTTTTTTTTTTTTTTAAAGAAAGAGCTAAGCTTGCCCCCCCCCCTTTTTCTCTTTCCTCTTCTCTTTTTGCAGGAGTTAATATCAAGATCCTGAACTTGTGGTTCCTGAGGGGGGTGTAGGATCTGCTCAGGTTGTGGCCCTTATGTTGTTCAGGGGTTGAAGGTTCCTTTGGGTCCAGGTGATGGTGCAACAGTGGGGGAGGCTTCAGAGGTGGTTGTTTCAGACTGCTTCAAGGCTCTCCACCTTTTTGGCTCGCTTTGATCGCCTGGAGTTCAACAGCCTCCCTGCAGTCACTTCTGCCATTTCGGGCCCTCCTATGGCAGTTTCCTGCGGTTCTCTGTGCCTGTGGAAGGCCTACCACTGCTAGAAGGGCTGTTTAAAAGGCATGGGGACTTTACCCTTGGTTTCAGAGGAGGAGTATTTTTGGGGAACATTCTGATGGAGCTGCTGTGTGCCGTGCTGATTTCTTTGAGAGATTCTTCGCTAGACTCTCTATCTGAGGAAAAGCTCTTGGAATGGAGGGGAGTTGTCCAGGATCTCTTGGAAGCCAAGTTCAACCTGTCCTTTTGCTGGAGTTTCTGCGATTATTAGCCCAAGTGCTTTTCCAGAGGCAAGCTTCTAAAGGCATTGATGCTGAGATTGCTGCTGCTGAGGAAGCTTTGGCTCGTGCTCACAAGACTTTGCAAGATCTGAAGGTCAAAAGGCAGAAGGTTCTTTCTTCTTCGGCTGCCCTTGCTTTACCCTCGGATGGCTCTTTGTTGGCTGGCCTCCTTTCTTAGTCTTCCCTCTTTTTTTTTTTTGATATGTATGGACAATTTGGGGTTGTATAATCTTCTATTTCTTTGGTTGGACAATGCTTTCTGGTTCTTTTTTTTTTTTTGCTTTGAGACTCTTCCATGTACTTGTGCTTTATGATGGCTTCTAAGTGTTAATCCTTTTTAATGGCATGTGGGTCTTCTTTTCTTGTTTTTTTTTTTTTTTTTACTGAGTCTTGATCTGTGATTCTCACAAGTTTTGTTGGTTCCAGTCAGGTACTTCTTTTTTTTTTTTATTGCGCAAGTACTGAACTGGGTACATTGGGTAATATACATATATATAATATATATTTTTTTGTCCCAGTTCATGAATCTTGGCAGGTTTCTCTTTTTTTTTCTAAGTACTGGGCTAGGTATCCTCAGTATATGCCGGGATCCTAGACCATGTATTTGAGACTTAGCTGTTCATAGCTTCTATGGGGTGATCCTGGGTTATGCATCAAAAGATTTCCCCCGGTATCCTCCCTCTTCTTCTTGGTTACGCAAGTACTGAACTGGGTACATTGGGCAATATATTTTACCTGTCCCAGCTCATGAATCTTGGCAGGTTTTTTTTTTTTTATCAAGTTGTGAGAGTGCTTTTTTTTTCTTAGCACACAGGCCCAAGTAGAGATAAGGATCCCGGGCCCAAATACTTGTTATTTTGGTGGACTGGGCTTGGTTCACCGCAGCTAAATGGGGCTGATTACGAACCAAGTTGTGCGCAAGTCACATAAAGCTCCTCAAGATGAAAAATGCAATTCCTCTTAGTACCTTGGGGTGTACTGTCGTGGGATCCCGGGCATACTGTCGTGGGATCCCGGGGCGTACTAGGCCTGTAAGAACCCAGCAGCTCTGGTTTTCTGATCTATATGGTCTTTTTCCATGTTTTATTATGCGATAGAGCTTTGTCCTCTCCCTTTACCTCTATGGATGCTTCATAAAAAAACAAAACACACTACACATATCTTCAAATAATTGTTAGTTTCTTAGATTAGGACATACATTTTAATACATATACATATATGTAAATGAGTTTCATAAGGATGATTCTGCCACGAGGATCCTGGCCCCAATTCTCACAGACTTGGTGCTTTTGCACAAGACTTGTGGGATTTGGAACTCAAGTCCGAGTGGCTTTGCTTGAGCTTTGCCTTCCAAGATAGTTAGATGAGAAGGATTTTAGCAAGAAACAGTAAAGGAAGACAATGCAATAAAGAAATGCACGAAATAATTGTTAGAGATTCTCAAATCAATATGAGGTATTTCATTATTTTCTTGATTGTGGATATGCTCACTAAGACGTGATACAAGGTTCAACTAAGTTCAAAATTACAGACTTTGATAGCTATTCAAGCTTCCAAGACTTGCAAAGTTTGAATTTGTTGAATCCGAGTATGTGCTATAGTGGCTGTCTCTGGGATACCGGGAGCGGTTCCTCTGTTTCTTTTGTTTTTACAGAGCTTTTCCTATAGTTCTATATTCACATAAAAAAAAAAAAAAAAAAAAAAAAAAACAATCAACACCCCACCTTTAGAATCCTCCGATTCCAAAAAAGTAGCAGCACCAGAGGCAGATCTCGCAGTGGCTTGACCTGGAAAGAGGAAGAAAAAGAAAGAAAAGAAAAGGAAGAACTCAAAAAAAAAAGAAGGGGTGCAAAAGAGATAAAGCTAAAAAGCTATATAAAAGAAAAGAAAGGCTTACCTGCTTGCCCGGATGATGATGCGCCTCCCAAAGTCTTTGTACTTAACCCAGTCTGAGGTAACATGGTCTTGACAGGACTAGGAATTTGCTCAAGCTGAGGACCTGGGAACGCGAGAAGCTTGGAAGCCTCAGGATCCTGGGCAGCCTGGACGTCTTGCATTGGTTGCCCAGTCTTCTTAACCATGCCACCACTGGGAACCTCCTCCTCCCTACTCTGGGATGCAGCTACAGCCATCTCCTCCTTTAAAGTTTCACCGACCACAGGGGGAGGAACCTCAACCTAAAAAAAAAAGGGGTGAGGAACAAAAAAAAGGGGGAAAGAAAGGACGTGAGTAATAGGGCAGCACAAACATATAACACTTGTGAAATGAATGTGAGGAAGCAGCAAAAGACACAGATAAGGAAAGCCATACCACATCTTCACCAGAAGACTGGCTTTTGCCCTTCTTGGGATCTAGCTTACGCTTAGACTGCAAAAAAAAAAAAAAAACACAATCACCCATTAGTCCAAAAAAGAAAGAAAAAGGGGAGAAACGACAAAACTACAACTTAAAAGAGCAAAGGAGGGACGAGGCCTTGCCCTTCTCTCTCTTTCAACAGGGTCTTCAGGTCTCTGTTGTTTACTACAGGTACGCTCAGAGGGTCCCGAGGAACCATGAACTGAAGGATTCATAGGAGCCTGGGGAAGAGAAGACTCTACCTTAGTCTTCACTCGGCCCCTTGCAGCCAAAGGTTGCTCTACTTCCTTCTCTTCAACAAGTATCAACTGCTTCTAGGATTTCCCAGTCTTCTTCTTCCTCTTTGACTTAGGGCCGACATTCTCTACACTCTCTTCAGCCGCGGCCTCCTTCAACTTTTCCTGTTTAACTGATTTCTCTTTACTCATGCCAACGGGAGTACTGGCACTTATGGCCTCTACTGCCCCTTTTTTAATTGGTACACCAACAGAAGCACCAACAACAAGATCACACCCCAACCAGTTCTCTGGGAAATCCTGCGCATAAGTCACCCAGCCTTCCCTGGAAGCATGCCATTCTGCAAATCCAGTTTTGCTGCTCACAGCCGTGGAAACAACACCAGCAGTAGGTAGGGATAAATGCCTATTGGATGTTGGGGCGGAAGAAATGTCAGGGTTGGGTACTCTCCCAATTGCCCCAGAACCAGCATAATCAGCAAAGGACTTCTGAACCCTCCTCCAATAACCAACATAGCCACTGGAGGCAAAAACTCCTCTCTGAGAGTCAGGCACTACAAACTGAGGACTCCGTTTTGACCAATAAGAGAAGGCCTGAAGTCTCATGAAGGGATCCAAGGAAGAAAGAGAAGGAACTATGTCATTGAACACTGGGGGAACATCCTGATCAAAGCCAAACTGCCGAAGTACTTGATGCGCCGAATAATGGGTGTACCGTAGGCCAGTCGAGGAAAGCACAGGAAACCAGGAAGGATTAATGCAAGCCAAGTAGGCTAAGCTACCTTCATCACCACTACGTAAATCAAAAGTGTTCCCTGTAGAAGTCAGAAAGGGAGATAACACAGAATTGCAAACAAAACCAGGGCCAAACTCCCGGGGGGAGCGCCAATTCAAATGGCCTGCTTGATCAAATAACTCAACCAAATTAAGATTGCCACCTTTTAGACTCAGCCAACGAAAAATAATAGGGAGGCTGTCAGTAGAACTGCCACAAAGCCCTTTTACCACATCAGGAGATCCCTGAAACTTATCTTTCACAAACTTTAGATTCCTACATTTTGCTAAGGTAACTGAAGAGCAGTCCCACATAAATACCTGGAGAATGGCGCAATGAAGCGAAGAAGTGATAACATAACAAGAATCACCCTCAGCCTCATCTCCATGAAGTTGATCCAATTGAGAGTAAACATGGCCCAAAAACATGGGGGCTAGAGGATATTGGGCGCCCTGAGCCAACTTAATCGCTAAAGGAAAAAGAGTGGACTTGATTCCATACCCAGGGAACTCGCTGAACAGGAACTTGCTAAGTCAGAATGCAAGGAACCCGGCACGCCTGACTTCCTTATCCTTTTCACGTGAAAGAGTCATAACCCACTTACCTATCCTGGCCGGTTTCCCACCAGAAGAAGCAGTACGTCCACCAAAGTGAGCAAATAATTTCTCTTCCACTTCGAGATCCTCATCAGAAAGCTTGATATCAAAGGGGTTTTCATCCCCAAGCACCGGAAGGAGAAAATTATTGACCACATCCTCCAAGGTAACAGTCAGTTCACCAACAAAAAAGGAGAAAGTGTGCAGAGTAGGACACCAATGGCGCACCAAATGCCTAAGGCCTTTGGCATCTCTGAAACCCTCGAGATTCCTAGAAATAGCCACTGCCTTCAGGACGCCGGCACGATCCAAGCGACCCACAAACTCCTCGTCAGAAAGCTCATTATCCACCCAAATAGGCCAGCCTTGGATTTTTCCAGTGACAAAATCGAAGAAGATGGGGACCGCCTCTTGAAGTCCTCGCCTAATTTGAAAATCAAAAATCTCCCTAGGGTCTGGAACTTGTGCAGAACCAACAAAACCCGCTTGACCGGAAAATACCCAGGCGTGAGAAGATGGAGGGGTTTCGCCATGAGACACCTGAGGAAAAAATAAGCTAGGAGTATACCAGGGGTCTCGCAAAGGAAAAGCAGGGCGCCCAACGACAGGCTCATCTTGCGCAAAACTAGAGGAGCCCTCGCCTTCAAAGGGACTAGGAGTACGCTCATTTCTTTTTCGAGAAGAAGAAGAAGAAGCCATTGAAGTAATGGGTATCTGGAAAGAAGAAAAGAAGATGGCGACGAGACTGATCGAAAGAAAAGAAAAAGGGCTGAGAACAGAAGACTCAGGTAGACAAGAAAAAAAAGAGAGTAAATGAGAAAATGCTAGAATGAAGAAATAAGAGCAGTTAGAGAAGATGATGTGTGAAAAGACGCGCCAGTTGCCAAGAATTAAATTTAAAAGAGAAGAAGTTAGCGGCAATTATTAATGAGTGTTATGGGAAACGTAAAAGTAGGTGGTGGGAGTTTTATTTCAACCCAACTGCCACGTCCCACGAGAAAGGGAGGAGTCGCAGAAAAAGGAAGAAGCGAAGGAGCCAGGATGCCGAAGAAATGGAAGATCAGGATCCCCGTAGAAGGATCAAAACAAAAGAAGATCCTACAAAAAAAAAAACTCACGCATGGGCTGCAGGCAACCCATGAGCTCGGGGGGCTAAATGTTGAGGTTCAAAATAATTAAATAGCCACAAATAGGCCCAAAAAAAAAAAAGAGATGGAAAAAGACTTTGGGCCCATTTCACCCAAAAAAAAAAAAGAAGAGAGAAAATAAAGGGTGGGTTCTCACAATAAAGAAAAGGAAGAAGAAAAGAAAGAAAAGGAAAGGAGCCCAAAGGATCTGATCCAGAGGTCCACGAAGAAAGGGGCCCAAGAAAACAGATAAAAGAAACAGCAAGCCAAAGGAAGCCTAGAAGGAAGAATTGGGTCGGGACGCCCAGAAGCGGTACCAGAGGCAGAGGATCCCTGGATGCGTGAGGTGAAACTAAAGCAGATTTAAAGAGAGAAATGAGACAAAAGGCACGCGGACCTTATGACCCAGGCACACAGTGGAAGTACAAAGCAAAAAATGCAGGAGCTTTGGTTCCAACCATTTGAAGAAAGAGACAAGGAAAAGTACAACTGGGAAAGCTGGAGCAAAAGCCAAAAGGCCTCAGGTCAGCCAACGGGAAAATCTGGAAATGGGAAGCTAGCTGGGAGACTTTCATCTGGTCGCAACAAAAGAAAGAAACTATGAAGAAAAGGGAAACGACATGATCCTGAAGCAACCAGGCACGTAACCGAATTCAAAGGGTAAAAAGGAAAAATCGGTAGTACCCCGAGAGCCCGAAGCTGTGCTATAAAAGGGGGGGAAGGAAAAAGGATAAGGCATTCAATTCTGGACGCTTAGATCATTCGTTAAGGCATTTAAAGTCATTTCTCTAAAGTCTCACAAAGATTGTAGAAGAGACTCTGTAAAACTAAAAGGAAAACAGAGGAATCTGTTCTCGGTATCCCAGAGGCAGCCACTACAGTACACGCTCGGATTCAAAGAATTCAAACTTTGCAAGTCTTTGAAGCTTGAATGGCTATCAAAGTCTGTAATTTTTGAACTCATTTGAACCTTGCATCATGTCTTAGTGAGCTTTGTAATCACAATTAAAAGAAACTAATGAAACACACCTCACTAATTAGAGGATCCCTAACGTGTTCTTTGCATTATATTTCATTTATTATGCATTTTCTTTACTGTTAAAATGTCATTCAATACGAATACTTTTTTGTTAGTTGTTTGTATTGTAGGAAGTTTGTTCTGTGCGCCAATCTATTCTTAAAACAGCCCCTTTAGCTGCGGAGAATTGATCCCAGTCCACCAAGAACATCTCACACGGCCCAGGATCCTTGGGCCATAGTGCTAAAGAAAATAGGCACTCTCACAAGGATCATCACAAAACAAGCGGGGACCTTATTCTAACTTTTGAGCAAAAAGTTATTGCGGAAACAAAAATTACTATAAACGGCAAAATCACAATTTTCGGGGCCTAAACAGAGGAATTCGCCATTTTTAAGGGATACCTCATGGCAAAGTGACGACTATTGCTTAGAAGACTGTTTTGCTTCAGCCTGCCAAATTTCATGCGATTCCGACTCAAAGGCCTATGATTTCTACTAGTATTTTTTTGCCTTGCGTGATGATTTCAAGCGTGAGTGAGAGTCTAGAAAGGCCATGGTGGTCTGTTCTACATCAAAATGTGTATTCACGAATTCCATTTTTTCTTTTTCTGAGAGAGAATTAGATGATGATTTGTTGAAGGGAATGAAGCAATGGAAAACGGGACGCCAAGAGTGGAAGCCAAGAAAATGAAAGAAAGGGGCTGGTGATGAATCTCTCTCTCTGATGTCTTTCCAAGGTTTTGGCAATGTCTTTGCTAGGTTGGAGGTGGAGGTTTTCAGTCGCAACACCACATATTTGAACCCCGTGACTTGGGAAACAAAAAATGTACATATATATATATATATATTTGGTTTTCACTGCCTTGAGATAAAAATTTGAATCCAACATCAACATTTCCTCCAAAAAAAAAAAAAGAAGAAGTAATTCTGATCAACAACCTTTATCTTGACATTTTTAAACAAAAAGAAATAAAAGTTAGGGTTGTGATGAGATTTGTATACTTAAAAATTATTTTACCCATAAACGCATAAATCTCAACACACCTCTAATTATTTTTGTGATTGAAAAATGCAGTAATTCCGAATTATAACAAATGAAAATTATTAATTTTTAGAAAAAGAAGAAGAAGAAGAATAGATTATAAGCTCATGCACGTGCTTAGAGAGTTAGAGGCTAGTGTGAATATACACACACACTACTATTTAAGCGATTTTCCATTATTTGGGATCCTTATTTTAGATGACAAATTACCCTCAAATTCATATGTTTAAACAATTTAAATAATAAAGTTAGATATATAAAATTATTAATTTAAAACCACTAAATTTTAGTTAATTTAAAAAAAAAAAATGCAATTTTTGTAATCCACGTCGTACTTCAGATAAGTTTCTCCCCTTCACTTCCAATTGATTTCTCATCCATGTTTTCCTACTACTACTACTACAAAAGATGGTATATCAATAATCCCTCAAATTGCAAACTCACAATATTCATTCTTTTATCATATTTCTAACTGACACTATCTTATTCTGCACTCTTTGTTTCATATATTGAATTCTTCTCAATAGCCAAAAGTCTTTCGGTCAAAATTGTTAAGCCTATGAACAAAATTTATATACTACTTTTTCAACTGAATTATATTATGTATTAGTACTTTTACCAATTCACAACACACACACACACACACACACACATATATATATATATAAGGTTGGGTTCAAGTTACACTTGGTGTAATTCTAAGTAATGTTACACCACCCAATAACTTCTTAATGAATTTATATTTTGAAAATTTCACCATTGAATTACATGTTCTATATGTTCTAAACATGCATGCCAAATTTTATACTAATTGGATGTTATTTATCATTTGATCCATAAACTCATTTTTTATACATTATTTTAAATCACAAAAATTCGAATTTATACAATTGATAGGTGACATGACTATTGATCTTTGATCATCTTGAAATTTTGCATGCATGGAGAATATACAAAGATATTGTAATCCAATGGTCGATTTGTCAAAATTTACATCAAATTTAAAAATATTGATTGATGTAATATTGGTTAGAGTTACAACAAATGTAACTTGAACCCAACCCATATATATATATATATAGTGAATTGGTAACTCTATATGAAAGGTTAAAAAAAAGGGTTATAAACATAAAATTATGATACTAAACCCCAAAAAGGAGCATAGTATATATATGTGTGTTAAATATTTAAGAGCAAAGATTTGCTGTAAACTAAGTTGTAGCAACTTCTAAAAAATGCATATATGTCAATTGGCCATTTAGTGAAAAATTCAATTTTGACAAGGAAGTTTTCATTTAAATATAAACCTGGACAGATGTCTATTTAAGGAATTGACATGTGTGCATTTTTGCAGGAGTTATTGCATCTTAGTTTGCAGCAAATCATTTTCTAATATTTAATATATATATATTTATTTATTTATTTATTTTGTGTTAAATATTTAATATTTTTTATTATTTAACTTTGCAAATCATGGACTTTTCAAACACAGAGCAGTGTCTGAGCCTTATGAATCATTGAATAGAAAAGTGAATTTCATTTGCTTGATTGTGTTATTTCTTCAAATGTTACAAATACTCTTCTTGTTTTCTTGGTCTTTACCATCAATGGAGCCATTGAAATTCCTTTTCTGATTCCATTCAGCTATCGTTATTGACCACAATGGCTTTGGCATGTTTCAGAGGACTGGAGGCTCGCTTATACTTCCATTGGCTTAAAGAACACAACCATAAAAAGCTTCTTTTGAAGCAAAATGTGAAGTGCCACACACACACACACACANTGAGCCGTGAAGAAGAAGGCATTATTGCACTTCTTTTGACGTGAAGGAAAAGCAAGCCTTATCTTCTGTCTATTATGATATGATATATTTGATTATGAGGGTAGACTAGATTGTGATAACAGCTTGTATGATAAGGCACCGCCCGCCTTATTTTATTCCAATAAAGGATCTCGAATATTCCAATACACTTTAATGGGGCCACATAATTATATTTTTAATTTAATGCCTATATATATATATATATTTATTTATTTGTGTGTTTGGTTGATGATGGGACCGCATATTGTAAGAGGGCTATCTACAATTCTACATTAACGTTAGTGTGTGGGGTAGGAGAGAGAGAGAGAGCGTGTTGGGGTGGGTGAACTTATGAAAACACGGTGCCTCATTACAGTTAATGGGACAACACGAGTATGTTAGTTATTGCATGGTGTAATCTTTTATAATTAAAACAAAAAGCTCACCGTCCGCCACTAACTTTTGTTATAATTTGTTTAGGTAACAAGTTGCCAATAATGCCTTCTTCTTCACGGCTCACACTTGCTAGGCCTTTTTTTTTAATTTATAAATAAATAATTATATTATATTATATTAAAAAAAAAACGGAGTGACATATATAATACCACAAATGTGCAATCTAACAAACTGCAGAACAAAAAATGTTACAGTTGCAGGTCCATAAAACTCTTCTGTTGATTAGCTCAACTCCATTTTTTACTTAGTCCATTATGAGTGAAGTATCGGTGCCCACAACCAGTCAGCAGTCCGCGCAAATCACACACAGAGATCAATTTAAAATAAACTAAAAATATATATATATTTATAATCCAACAAAGTAAAGGTTAGAGACTCCAGAATGCTTAGAAGTAAATATTTATAATCCATGTTCCAAAAAATATAAAAATCCTCCTCCAGCTTTAATGTCACACACACTAGAATAACACAAAAGCCAAACTTATTGCCACTCTAAAAAGTAAGAGATAAACATTAAACAGTTCACATCAAAAAAAAAACATTAAACAGCATAGAAGGAAAGGTTTTACTTTACTCCAGAAGGATGGTCCTCCAAAACACACCCAAATATTATGATATTCACAACATTTATGTCGACACATTTCCTAGCACGCAACTTGCAAGATCCCAAAAGTCCATGGTCATCACACAGGCTGAGCACCACATTCAAAGACTGTAATAATGTGCTACAATCAATTGAAGGAGTGCTGAACCTTTTCTTTTTCTAGGTTAGGCTGTAGAACTTCCGGTTCACACTTAGATCTCAGTGGTAACTGCAATCAGCCAACAAGACATGTATTATTACTATATTAAATTGGAAGGCCCCTGAAGCAGGATATGAGCTTATAGTAAGTGGAATCAAAAGGCTGCATTTGACACTTGGAAGAAAGTGCCAAAATGAACACTAATCTAAATATCAACATTTTTATGTTGCATGTAATTTGTCAACTCAGATTTCTGTGTCCTGTGACTACAACAGTCCTTTGTTACTCCTAATTTAAAAAATAATAAATAAATAAATAATAAATAATAATAAATAACCCCTTTCAATGACTGATCTCGATTACACCCAATAGAACTATCTAGGAATACGCTAAAAATAGATGATCTTAGAAAAAATTAAAAGAGTCACTGGCCAAAATTTTTATGTATGGTTCTTTGGTTTTTGGTTTGTGTATGGCCCCCAAACTCGTAATCCATCTAAAACCCAAATTGAATGAATCCATTACAAGACAAACCAATCTAAACCCAGCAATCGACCCAGCTCACATAAACCCTAGTCTCCAAATCAACAACCAAACCAAATACTAATTATCAAACACAGATACAACTATCATTATTTACATAGAATCATCCCTCATTTCCTTATAAGCAAGGTGAAGGAGCATCGACAATGATGTAGTGACAATGAAGGAGCAACCACCACAATGCCATGCAGTTAGCATCCAAAGATCCTCTTCTAAGAGTCCAAGTTTGTTGACCTTGAAGAAGCACACTGTGAAGGTGCATCAACTATGACTTAGCGACAGCAACGATGGAAGACCTACCACAACAGCAAGAGTGATGATTTCAAAGATGATAGAGCGAAATTGAAACTGGTGAGTCAAAATAGCTGTATGTGTAGAGAGAAGCTAGGAAGCACCGACACAGCTGGGAGGGTGCCACACCAGAGTCCGACACGGGGCACGGCCACCGACGCGGCTGCCCGTGAGTAGGTGCCGCGTCTGAATTTTTTTTTTTTTTTTTTTCCAGATTCATGCCAACTCGGCTCCAATTCGCGCCGAACCGGGCCAATTTGGCAAAAATCAGGTCGTATCAGCTAACGGCCGAAACAAACCAAAACAGCCAAAAAATGCCAAAATCGGCCTTGAATCATGCCGGAACAGCCAAAATCAGCTTTAAATGAGGCCCAAACATCCTAAATCTGTCCTTCCTCAATTTTATTCTGAATATTTGTCGCTTCTTTTGTGTTTTCATTTTTGTTTTGTGAACCAAGGCCATAGTATTGTGTTTTTTAAGAATATTTTAATAGTAAAAATATATAGAAAATATAAATAAAAATATTTTTAATAATTTTTTAATCGCCGCACCCCGCCACACCCGTACCCTACTTTTTCAAAAATTGCCGAGTCTCACACCTGTACTTGCACCCGAATCCGAAAACGCACCCGTACTTCATAGGAGGGAAGAGAGAATAGAATATGAATAAATGTGGGGTCTTTTTTTTCTTTTTTGCCAAGGGGTCTAATAGAGAAATAAGTGATAAAGGAAATCCCTAAACCCAATGATAGACAAATTGGTGGAAAGAGGGATAGAAAAAGAAGCATATAATATCAATTGGGTCAGGTTTAAAGGTGAGATTTTCTAGCCAAAAACCCGCCTGACAGCTCAAATTTTTTAACCCAATTCCAGCCAACCTAATAATGAAACCACCCATTTGCCCTACTGTCGAGCCGGATAGAGCTGGTTGGACTGGTTTACGTGATTCTTCGAGCAAACCTACCCCCTTGTAAAAGCAAAGCAGATGCTAAAGTCATGGACTCCAGAATCACCAATGTGTGTAATCATCAATCAAAAGAAAAATATTAGTGTATTACCAGCATGCCAATCATACTTGGGCCATCTTTACTGGGTCTAATCTTACAAACTCACAAATTTTATACTAGATCAATATTTTGACAAGGTTACTATTAGATCCCGCCTCCAACATGCTTATCACGCATAACAATGTTCACATCAATTGGATATCATGTCATTGATTGCCATCTTTACTAAGTGTAGTCTTACACACTAGGTGTAACTCTGTGTGGTATTACACACTCGATAATTGTATACTATATCAATATTTCACCAAGCCAACTACTAGCTCATATCTCCAACATGCTTATGCATGCCAACGTACACATCAATTGTATTTCATTTATAACCCAGCCAAAAAAAAATGGATGTCATTGACTATATAATATGAAACCCATGTGTTTAATAGATTTTAAGTCATAATTTGGGCCTTTTAGATGAGATGGTTCTTAAATCTTTGATTATCTAATATTTAGCAAATATGATAGACATATAGCCATCGTGTAATCCAACAGTAGATTAAGCGAAACATTGATAAGTTACATACACACTCAGTCGGCACTAAACCCACCTACTTGACGCTGCACCCATACTCTTCACATTTAAATGCACACCAGAATACAATTCCATTTACTATCAAATCAAAAATTCTTTTATTCTTAGCATTTTTAAAATATAAATATATTTTTTATTTAGTGTTGCACAAGCATGAGCCTTGTGCACGGTATACTACCTATTTTATTCTTTTCCAATGAAAATCAGCACCAGATTTCAACCTGAAATCATTCCTAATGACCGTGCAAGCCAACCTCATAGGAATCCCTTACTTCTACAGTAAGTCCACTATCCCAAACCTTCTTTGTATGTCAACCACACAAGACAGCAAGAAAGTTGATTCCTCTCCAAAGTAAACCACCATAGCTATTCATGAGCAAGGCCTGACTAGAACCACGAGAATTTTAAGCCACAAACTCCTGACATAACTGTGCATGTTCATTAGCGCACCCCAAAATAAATTTTAATTCTGGCACAAACATTCTCAAAACCAAAATAAACAAAGCCTTTCAATAAATAACACCAATGCCATCGTTATTATTTGGGCGGAAAAATTAGTTGGGAAAGCACTCCTCAGCAGTTTGGAATTTAGTGCCATCTTCTTTGACGCAGTTAATGTGGAGAGAATGCAACTCTTATACACATTTCAGAATATTGCGAGTTCCCTTAATCAATTAAAATCCTTATTGCTTCGCAACTTGTTTGAGCAGTTTCAGGTTCGGGGTTTTACTCATAGTTACTCTACTTCATCACCAGTTTGGATAGAGGGGGAGAGAGGGGGGAACGAGAGGGGAGTAGAATAGAGTTGCCTGAAATGAGGCCAATTTCCGGCCAACTCTACTCCCCTCCATCCAAATTGGCCATTAGAGTTTCACTATTCTCTTAGCTTTGCTTTGTGATTTTTTGGACTCAGGAACATTAAGTGTTTTTATTTTTAATAAAGCTATTCTACTTACTTATCAAAACATAAAAAAACACCAAAAAGAAATTCTGGCAGTAGACCTAGTCCATAACTATCTAACAAATAACTCTCAACAAGATCCTAAACTTTTCCACTGTTCAAAAGAGCAAGATTTGCTCAAAAGTCAAAACCCTACAAATCCTTATATGTTCTCTTGAAGTAACATTTCCACTCCCCAGTCCACGCTAGCCCACTTTTGATCCACATAACGAAATTACTGCTTGCAATAAGTAATCAGCGCACAGCCCAAGAGCACACAAAGTAATTTTCAAGATCAAGTAATGAATTGTACCTGGCATTGCAGATTTGTTATTGTAGACCTCAATAAAGCATCCCCAACTATCAGTCTCAACTTTTTAATAAACTCATCACGACCTATCTTCTTTGTCTGATCAATATCCAAAAAAATACCTTAGAAGCAGTTAAGATGATTCAATCAAAACAGAAATTTTCATTTTATTGGAAGGAAGCTGGGGTGGAGCAAAAGAGCTAACACCAAAGTTACTAAACATACCCTAAACAACTCATAATGTTCATTAATCTTCTCCATGACCCCAGAAGAAACTTTCTCTGAAATGGCAGCAAACAACATGGGAAAAGGCATCCAAGGAGATTTAGGAGCTCTTGTATTGCTTGAACCCAGACTGGGAGCTTTCCCCTCAGATCTCCCAGAATCTGAAACTGGTTGACTCACGCTCTGCTAAGAGAAATCACATTCAAATGTCAAAAGCAGTTAATAATAGCAAATTTGCATAACAATTAACATCGAATGCTGCAAACTCTTCAAAAACCAACACAAGCACACAGATCAACATATATTTATATATAAACAAGGGAGGCTAAACACTCTTATTTTGGTTCAAAAATCAAAAGACATGCATTCTCCAATTTACTTTAATAAGTACAAGCTTCAAATATCAGGGGAAAAAATGCATGGTAGCAATCATCTTAAATCTATGTAGGATGCAGAAGATAAAGGGCTAAAACTTGCAGAGTGTAAAACAAAGCACAAAGATGAAAATCCCAACCAAAACAGGATAAACAAATTGACTAAGATTTTTTTACTAATAAAATATAGAAAGATTAATCTTTTTTAAAAGTAATAACTATAGGGTTAAAAAAAATTAAAATAAGTAAACAATGGAAAAACTTTGCAGCAATAGACATGCATAATAAAGATTAAAAATCTCCACCCCCACCAGTGTAGTCAAAGGCGAGCTGACTGCTCGTCTATGCACTAAGACGAGGTGAGGCACCCTAGAGCTTTAAGGTAAAGTGCCTTTGGTGAGGCACTCGCCTTTAGAGCCTAGGTGAGCACCCAAGCGCTTCGAAACAACTGTAAGGCATGTGAGAGGCTCAATGAAACTTGGTTCCAAAAAAAATGAAGGCAGTTCTGTAATTAGGCAAAAAAGGGTAGTTCAGTACTTTAATTCAAGTTTGTTACCATCACATAATCTTGTAATAAAGCCTCCCACCAGTTTGAAAAATTCAAACTGTCTAATAAACATGAGATACATACAATTTGAGTTCACTACATGTATAAGAACTAAATTTAGAATTTCACACCTCACACCTCAGGCAATACGAGTACTTGAGGCCTTAAGGTTTCCTTTCGCCTTTGACTAGATGTCACACACACAAATGTCTAAGTTAACATAATGAATATAAAAGTATGATTCTTTTCCTTTCTTCTTTTTCTCCTTTATAAAATAGACATATGCTTCTTCAATAAACTATTACTCTTCATACTGCATTCACAAACCCGCAGAAGCAGGAGAATTGTGCATTGGGTACAACCTCTACACTATCTTCAAAAATATTAGAAGTCACTTCAAATTTTCTACTCGTCTTTAGCAATACACATTCTGAATTTTTAACGCGTCCAAGTATTTCTCATTCTTGAAAGTAATAAAATTTAGATGATTTAATTATTAAACTACAAAAACTATAATTTTATATTTTATTTGGCAAATGCCACGTCTAACATAAATATTTTTTAGGCCTATGTAAAGACTTGAGTGTATTCAAACCCCAGTAACTTGGGCAAAGGCCATTAGCGCCATATCTAATTAAATTATTAAAATAAAAACATGAAACAAATAACACAAGAAACCAAACACCATGTAATAAAGTAAGACACTTACCAAATCAACTGCAGAAGACTCTAATTGTTGGTGCTTACGCACCTGACAAGATGTAACCCCTGAAATATCAAGCTTAGTCTCACTTCCAATCAAATGCCCTGTAGGAACAACATGAAGTACTAGGTGCTCAAGTACTAAAAAAGCTTAAAGAAAAAAAAATCCATGGTAATCATACAGCATCCGCAGAAGACATGGCTGGCTATCTCAATGAATCAGCAGTTGCAGTGATGAATCATCTCTTCATTGTAACAAAGTCCAACCAAGAGGAGATATCTACAATCCATGGATGAAGCCCTGTTTCCTAAAACTAACAACTTCTAAACCCTTTACATCCAAGTTTGAAACAGAAATTGTGCAATTGAGAACAAGAACAACTAGTTCATTTCTGATCAATTGCATAAGTAGCATGCATATGTAATAAAATGCAAGAACACAAGTTCTTGCACACAATCAGGGAAATTTGAAATAACAACGAAACTATAAGAAATCTAAAAGGAGTCATATTCACCTTCAGTTTTGGAAGAGATCTTGAAACTAACAACAAATTCTGGATAGATGTGAGTGTTCATATTCATAGTCCAGACTATATAAATCTTTGGATTTTGAAGATCATCCACTCCACTATCATAGTCCTTGCAACTGGGAAGGTTTTGTCTAGAGCCAGAATGAACAACCTCCATTTTTCCCATTATCACTTGGCACAACACCAAGTGTTGTACCCCATTTTCGTCAACATCACAAAAATTTGCACTGTAATCAAGTCAAAATTTTAATCCTTCTTTAAAGGCATTAACAAAATAGCTAAAATGTAAATAGTAACATGATAAGGACAATGACAAAAGACCATACAAAGAAAGATTTTTTTTTTTTTAAGCAATAATAATAATAATGCATCCCATGTAAACCTTAAACAAAAGCAGTATAAAAAAAAAAAAATAGTGACAATATGATAAAAAGATGAATAACAATGACATTCATAAGATGATTCCACTATCCACAAAGAAGCTGAGTTCAACCATGTAGCAATTAGGAGCACACAAAAAGTGAAGAGAAACATTCAACAATAAATGGTTCAACTTGCTGCTAAAATTAGTTGGGTAGCCACAAACAGGTGCAAGTCCCAAAGGGGCAACAACCCAGATTGACTAACCATAGGCAATAGTAAAGAAAAATTAACACAACATCAACCCTTTCTAAGAACTAGACAAATTTAATGTATTCCAATATAGTGAAGAAGCTTTTTTAAAAATAAATAATAATAATAATAATAATAATAATAAAGCAGTACTGCCATAAAGAGCTGGC
Organism: Quercus suber; assembly: GCF_002906115.3. Taxonomy (NCBI): domain Eukaryota; kingdom Viridiplantae; phylum Streptophyta; class Magnoliopsida; order Fagales; family Fagaceae; genus Quercus; species Quercus suber. The sequence goes on along the minus strand of NW_027069512.1, from coordinate 1,876,011 downwards.
CAGCCGCACAAATTTCTCAACACTATTGAAGTAAATATAAGAATTTTAATGTATAACTTAATAGACTGGGAAAGAAAACCCCAACCTGGTGTAAGAACAGTTGGCAGCTGCAAGATGAACACCACTACCATACATGGACTTAATTGTGGAAGGTCCACAATGACCAAGCCCATGTGTCAATATTGTAGGCAGCTCCCCTTTAGAACAAGCAAGCCAAGCATATTGAACATTTGCATCCCCACGACATTTTTGGGTTAGTTCAGCCTGCTTCTGAAAAAGCTCAAATCGAGCTTGCAATGAAGTGCTTTCGCAACGGTATATTTCAAGAATGTCGGGTCTGCCTGAAGCACCCATACCCACAAGAAACAACTTCTGCACAGAATCACAATTAAATTCTTCATTTTCAGATACAGGCGCTATGACTAAATTTGCAGGTATCTGTTTATTTTCCTGAAAATCTTCATCCATTTTTGCATCAGACTCTCTACTACAACTATTCTCAACATCTATAGCATAGCAGTTGCTAGCAGGTTTACTATTGATTTGTATCTGCTTAACTAGATCATTTGACTCCCCACTACATTCCGTCAGCTTGGATTGATCCACTCCATTTATTTCAATTTCCAACAGCAGCTTGATCTCTTGAGGCCCATAAGGCTCCTCCAACACTGGGTCTTGATATTCCATAGTTTCAGGTTGATGGCAGTCAAAAGTTTCAGGAAAGAAGCAGCTGTCTGCTTCATCAATCCAAGCAATGGGTTCCTGTAAGGTTGTTTTCAAGTCCACTCGAGACATATGCAGAAAATCAAGCATAAAGCGATGGCCATTGAACTCAACCTCTACAGCAGACTTCTTAACCTGAAAATCTTCCCTAACCACATCAACAACACTCTGGGGGAAATCAATCCATTCGCCATTCTGATAAAACATTAAACGCTTTGGTGTCCCAGTTTTCACATAATTTGAATAACATTTGAGCAAAGATCTCCCACTAGGCCCATAGCTCATGTCCTTCCTTTGGCACCCATTCAATTTCCTCCGTTTGTCAAGCCTATTTTGCAATGAATCCCAAGTGGGCCTAACTTCATTCAAATATGTAGCAAGCTGGGTTGCCCGCTTTCTTTTTAAGTCGAGCACAACTCTCTTACTTCTATCCGATGCCTTTGCGATATTTGCTTCCATTTTTATCTACTTGATCAATATCTATCCGCAAGTCTAAATCTAAAAGCTCAACCACACAAGAAAAATTCAACTCTAGCTCCCAACCAGTCTCAAAGAAATAGTACCATTTTAGATAATTGGGAAACCCTGAAAAGTAAAAAAAATATATATATAAATATATATAAAGATCTACAAGCAATGCAGGCATCTAGTGCAAGTTCCAAGCAAGTCCAATAAGCATCAAGACTTGTGAACCCATTTTAAATTTAAATATTTAGCCAATTACAAATCCTCAATCCCGATAATTTTTGCTTTGCAAGGTTGTAATTTGAGAAAACCAAAACGAGACAATATCATGCCAAGGACAACTATACTGATGTAAAGAGCCAGTCACAAGGGGAAAAATAATTATATGGGGTAAGATACATGCAAGCACAACTATATACATACTAACTGCAGGAATAAAACGTACCTCGCACTGCAATTAGTGTAGGCGCTGCAGTTAGTGTTCATAATGTACATCTTCCCCTTCTCAATTACCACACTAAAACTCAAAGAAGAAAAGCCACTTCCTTATTTACTGTACAGCAAGAAACAGCTCCACTCCTAATAATAGCATCCAATAATAGGACTCAAAGCTTAAATTTCTATTCCACGAATATTTTCAGAGACTTAAAAGTAATACCATAGAGTAAATTTTATATTCTAGATATTAAACACAGATTTTAAACCAATAATATTACAAAAACAAAAACACACAAATATTGCAATTATTAACCCAATAAAGAAAACAAGAACCCTATTGCAAATATATATATATATATTAGTTTATCTTAATTGCCTTATTTTCTTAAATTTTTTAATAAATATATTTCAGATTATTTGCTGCAAAAATAAGGATTAGTTTAATTTAATTGACTTATTTTCTTTCTTTCTTTTTTAATAAATATATTTCAGTTTACTTGCCGCAATAACATGGATTAGTTTTCCAAAACAAACAAGCCCTCAACTTTAGTCTATTTTTTTTTTTTTAATCCAAATATTTTCTCTTCATAAGTTTATCTAATTTTACTAACTAAAAGTTCAGAAATTTAAAGCACTTTCATTTCTTCAAGTTTCTCACCAACCAAACAATAATTAATTACCTAACAAAAACTTAAATATTTATTCTACTTAAAAAAAAAAATTAGACCTTTTCCAAATATTTTCTCCTCATAAGTTTATCTAATTTTACTAACTAAAAGTTCTGAAAATTTAAATCACTTCATTTCTTCAAGTTTCTCACCAACCAAACAATAATCAATTACCAAACAAAAAATTTAAAAAAAAAATTATTCTGCTTAAAAAAATTAGTCTTTTTCCAAATATTTTCTCCTCATAAGTTAATCTAATTTTACAAACTAAAAGTTTTGAAAATATAAATCACTTTCATTTCTTCAAGTTTCTCACCAACCAAAAAATAATTAATTACCTAACAAAAAATTAAAATTTTTCTTCTACTTCATTAGAGAATCTAATTTCCAATTACACAACAACAAGAATTCCTTTATCAAAAAATTTTATAAAAAATAAAAATAAAATAAAAAAATTTCCAAAAATTATGTACTATTTTTGCACTAATCTACAAGCCACAAATCTGCTGAATCTAAAACACAAATTTCTGTGCCAAAAAACAGAGACAAACACAAATATATATATATATATATATCAAATTCACCGAATCAGCTCATAAAAATCAACAAAAAAACGATCCACATGCTCGTATAAACGGAATCGACTCCGATCCGTGCGATTCGAGGCTCAAAATCCGACTTTTTGAAAAAAAAAAAAAAAAAAAAAAAAGCAAAACAGATCTCGAAATTAACGAATAAATTGAAAAGAATATACCTGCGAAGCGATAAAAGAGAAAGTCAAATTCGAAGGATAGGGGTTTGGATATAGAGGAGGGGTTGGTTTTTGAGCCAGGATGACTGAAACTGAAAATTTTTTTTTAAAAAAATTAAAAACAAAATACAAACCCAACCAGAGGAGGATATGAACGGAGGGATACGACGCCGTAATGACTCGGCGTGAGTCGTGACTTTCTTTTTTATTTTTATTTTTTTTAAGTCGGCGGTCTTTGCCTGAGGGAGAGAGGCTTGCTATGGCTTTCTCTATCTTCTCCTAACCCTTTCATCGCTCACTTATTCTTTTGTTTTTTTGCTTGGGCGTAAAGCAAACGAAGGTGGGACCACTGTTTCAATTTTGGGCAATGATATTGTCACATGCGTGCTCTCTGATGCTATTGCCGTGTCTGTATTTTATTGGATGGAATATGGTGATGTTCGGTGTACTTTTGACAATTTTTTTTTTTTTTTGGGGAAATTACTTTTGACATTATTAGGTGTACTTTTGACATTATTAGGTGAGTTGGGCTTAACTTCAAATTTCTCATATAACAATTATTTTCTGCGTGGGTCATAGTCATCCACGTTACATCTTAATCTTAAATATTACCGTATATACCTATCACATACATATATATATATACACGTATATTACTGCATATTTTAAAGCTGAATTTTTTATAATAAAAAAATTGGAAAAGCATACTTTTTTAAAGGAAAGAAAAGCATACTAGTCATGACTTTTCCACACACTAAAAACACTCCTTTTTGTACCACAACTTTATCATAATTTTGATGTTACAAGTTCTAAGGAGTGGAGAAAAATTGGGTAATATATGTGAAAATGAAAAATAGCTTACACTCAATCATATAAAATAATTGTAGAAAATTGTGATCTTAAAATTATTATTTTAGTCTTTTCACACTATTTATGTGTATTTGTGTTGTGATGGAGCATTATCTCAAAAATGTTAAATAAGTGTTTGGCCCAAAAAAAAAAATTCCTTAGGTTTCTTTAATATATATATATATATATATATATAATTCTTTTTTAAATTAATAAATAAACCAGCTTTTAGTTTTTTGTCACACTTTTAACATTAAAAAAAATCTCAAAATTTATATCTTTTAAGAAACATTATGCAAATAACTTATGGGAAACTACGAGGTTCCCAAAAAAACACTAAATAAATATTTAAAAAATCAAATTTTTAATGTCTTTAACATTTTTTGCAATAAAATAGTTTCAAATTAAATCTTATCATTTTGAATAATATCTACAATTTTAAGATTTATATAATTTTATTTTTAAATAAATTATTATAAATTAAATTGTATAGTTTTACTACCTAAAAATATTATAATTTTACTAGTTTTAAATAAACCCTAAATTTTTTATTTTAAAAAAATGTTAATTTTTATATTTAATTTGGAGGTTTGGCTTTTGGATTTTATTGAAGGCTAAAATTGATATAAATTTAAATTTTAAGTGTAAAGACCAGAGAAACTAGCAGTCCAAGCCCACTTAGAAATTAGAATAGTGGCTGGATCGGTCTATCCACGGCCCAAAACAATGAATTTAAGAGAGAGGGAAACAAACAACTAAGGAGGACTCTGCCCAAGAAGAAAAATAAGGAAGAAGAGGCCGATTTTATTGAATGGATGAACCATTTTTTTTTCTACAAATTGGCCCGAGGAGACCACACTTACATAAAAATTATTACTGTTCACTCTCTTATCTCTTAGTGTTCTACTTGTTTTCTTTCTTTTTGTATCTTGATACTTTGTCTACTTTGTCCACCTCCATTTTCTTATCTCAACCATCACCCTTACCTAACATCCCTCCTCTCATAACACTTGTTACTTTTTACATCTTAAGAAGGTGTTGGAAGGAGTCTACTTAGCTATGACTTACACTGTTCAGGTCACTTTCTCATCAATGCAGCTGATAAAGCTGTTGCCCACCATTTAATGCGGAGGCGACAGGCTACTCCAAACTAAAGATTTCCCCTATGACCACCGATTCTCTCTCTCTTCAAATTCTCACTCCCACTTGGAATGCTTCAGAGTACTTTGACTCATCTTTTCCTCTCCTCCGGTGGCTTTCCTCCTCGGGTCCGTGGACTATGACATCCCCACAATTATATTATAACTCTTCAGATCCATCATCGGTCCTCGAGCACCCACATTAGGAATTTTGTTTAAAAGTAACAAAACCATATAATTTATTTTAGTTTGAGCATTCCTAACTAATTTGAAACTTTTAAATTAGTAAATTTATTTTTCTATATAGATATTAAAATATGGATCCGATTTATAGGTGTCTTTTGAACATTTGTTAATAGACCATTTTATTGAAGTTTTGATATCATTACCATGGGAAATATAAAAAATTGTCTCAAAAAATCAATTACTTTTTTGGGTAAACTATGTATTTGGTCTCTATCTTTCACACCATATTTCAATTTGGTCTCTAACCTTTCAATTGTGTCAATTGGGCCTTTAACCTTTCAATATTGTGTCAATTTAGTCATTGTCATTATCTCTTTGATGGAAATTGTTAATGTAACTAATGGCCAAAATAAAAAATTAGTTTATTACCACATCAACGAACACTAATTTCTCATTTGGTTGTTAGCCACGTCAGCAATTTTCATATAAAAGATAATGGCAAAAACTAAATTGACACGATACTGAAATGTTAGAGACCAAATATGTAGTTTACTCTACTTTTTTATTTTCCCATAAAAAGTTTTTATAAATACTTCCTAAATTAATGCTCTAAGAGCATTAGCATCAATCTCATCAAACTACTTTTTCAACTAAAATATAGCTAATGCCCCTCAAAACTCTTGTTTATCAGCCTAAATATTTTGTCCCGCGAAGTTTCAAATGTACAATGACCTCGCTACTAGTATCGAGACACTGTAGTTCACCACCCCCAATTTCCACAAATTTTATATTTATCTCTCTCCATCTCTGTCACTATCTTTGTTTCCAGTCATCAAACCAAATACTCTTCTCTCTCCTTCTCTCTTCCTTCTAATCAGGCCTCCATGGCTAGATTTGAAACATGATACTTTTGCTCCCCTATTGATAGTTGTGGACAAGCTTTTTCCTCTACCAATAGCTCATCATAATGATTCCAACAATTTTGATCTAATTTATGGGTCATAATTTGGTTGGTGGGCTACGACTGGTGTGTGGGTTTGGTTGGTGGCCAACAACGAAGATGGGTGTGAGTTGGGTTTTTGGCTAGGTGCTGGGTTTGTGAGGCGAGTTGAGATTTGGGTTGTGCTATTGTGCGATGATGGTAGATGGATTTTTTTCAAGTTGATAGTAGCAATAGCAGATCTTTGAGATTGCGAACTAGGCTGGGTTTGTATTTGTTCTAGGTTGTATTTGACTAGGTTTACATCTGGTGTTTGCTTATGGGTATTTTCAATGATCTGGGTTTGTGTTTGATTTGCTCATGTGAATTTTCATTGATTTGGGTTTGTGTTTAGAACTTTGCATTGGGGTTTTGTTTGATCAAGAGGTCTAAAATTGGGGAAACCGGAATTAGGGTGTGAATAAATAATAAAAAGGACTAAGAAGGAAATAATATTCAATTGGAACAGTGATATAGTATTGAAACTGATGTATTTATTGAAAATTGAAAGCCCAAATAGTGTAAAACACAATAACTTGTTTAGACCCTCAATTTTGAAACTTATGGCTAAATTGTTTTTACCCTACTTAACTAAGTGCGAAATAAGGGTAAATGAAATGCAATAAACTTGAACTAATCTTTATTACATAAACATAAACAATAAGCAATAAATGTAAAGCACAAAAAGTAAGGGAAGAGAGATGCAAACAAAAGATAACACTGAAACCTGTTATCAAAAAAGAAAACCGAATAAATCGGCGTAAAAACCGCTCCGCTGCCCTCTAAGCCAAAATGATCCACTAGTGAATAAGTTGAAGTACAATGATACCAAAAAGACCATTTAAGCCTAATATACTCAAAGTACTTAAGCCCTCCAAGCTTTAGCTACCAACGGACTTCTCGAAGTCTTATCTTCACTAACTTCCCGAATCCCGCAATACCACTCAATTGCATCCACCAATCCTCACCGGCTTATTTTGGCAAATACCCAATACTTCCCAAGTTCCAAAATATTCTCTACACTCTGAATAAGTGTGAGTTGTATTTGGGTACAAATCTGCTCTTAAAGTATAACAATGGGAGAGGGGAGAAGAAGAGAGTACAAGAATTTATCTCTTGAGGATGTGTAGCTCTCTCTAACGAGGTGGGAGTTGTAGAAACTTTTTTAGGGTTTTCTTATGAATAGCCTCCTTTCACTTTTATGGATAGTGAGGATATATATAGTATGGATGAAGGGTATAAAAGTCACATTTAAAATCATCAAGGTAGAGAGTTTTGCAGGTCTCTCGCGACTTGGTCAAGTCGCAAAATGATTCGCGAAATATAGTTTGGCAAAAGATTGTTTAGCTTCCAGCATGTTCTTCTCAAGTGACCTTTCGTAGGTTGTCCACTTGCAGGTCAGTTGCAAGCAAATCGCGAGATCAATTGTTTTGAGCAATCTTCACCAACTTAATACTAAACCCATTACAAATAAATCCTACAAAATACAAGGAAATAAATTGACACAATTATAACATTTTTTGTTATAGAATAAAGCCAACACAAGTGTTACGTGAAAAATCATAACTTAAAAAAAAAAAAAAAAAAAAAAAAAAAAAATTCATCAAACCAAATACTCTTCTCTCTCCTTCTCTCTTCCTTCTAATCAGGCCTCCATGGCTAGATTTGAAACATGATACTTTTGCTCCCCTATTGATAGTTGTGGACAAGCTTTTTCCTCTACCAATAGCTCATCATAATGATTCCAACAATTTTGATCTAATTTATGGGTCATAATTTGGTTGGTGGGCTACGACTGGTGTGTGGGTTTGGTTGGTGGCCAACAACGAAGATGGGTGTGAGTTGGGTTTTTGGCTAGGTGCTGGGTTTGTGAGGCGAGTTGAGATTTTGGTTGTGCTATTGTGCGATGATGGTAGATGAGTTTTTTTCAAGTTGATAGTAGCAATAGCAGATCTTTGAGATTGCGAACTAGGCTGGGCTTGTATTTGTTCTAGGTTGTATTTGACTAGGTTTACATCTGGTGTTTGCTTATGGGTATTTTCAATGATCTGGGTTTGTGTTTGATTTGCTCATGTGAATTTTCATTGATTTGGGTTTGTGTTCAGAACTTTGCATTGGGGTTTTGTTTGATCAAGAGGTCTAAAATTGGGGAAACCGGAATTAGGGTGTGAATAAATAATAAAAAGGACTAAGAAGGAAATAATATTCAATTGGAATAGTGATATAGTATTGAAACTAATGCATTTATTGAAAATTGAAAGCCCAAATAGTGTAAAACACAATAACTTGTTTAGACCCTCAATTTTGAAACTTATGGCTAAATTGTTTTTACCCTACTTAACTAAGTGCGAAATAAGGGTAAATGAAATGCAATAAACTTGAACTAATCTTTATTACATAAACATAAACAATAAGCAATAAATGTAAAGCACAAAGAGTAAGGGAAGAGAGATGCAAACAAAAGATAACACCGAAACCTGTTATCAAAAAAGAAAACCAAATAACTCGGCGTAAAAACCTCTCCGCTGCCCTCTAAGCCAAAATGATCCACTAGTGAATAAGTTGGAGTACAATGATACCAAAAAGACCATTTAAGCCTAATCTACTCAAAGTACTTAAGCCCTCCAAGCTTTAGCTACCAACGGACTTCTCGAAGTTTTATCTTCACTAACTTCCCGAATCCCGCAATACCACTCAATTGCATCCGCCAATTCTCACCGGCTTATTTTGGCAAATACCCAATGCTTCCCAAGTTCCAAAATATTCTCTACACTTTGAATAAGTGTGAGTTGTGTTTGGGTACAAATCTCCTCTTAAAGTACAACAATGGGAGAGGGGAGAAGAAGAGAGTACAAGAATTTATCTCTTGAGGATGTGTAGCTCTCTCTAACGAGGTGGGAGTTGTAGAAACTTTTTTAGGGTTTTCTTATGAATAGCCTCCTTTCACTTTTATGGATAGTGAGGGTATATATAGTATGGATGAAGGGTATAAAAGTCACATTTAAAATCATCAAGGCAGAGAGTTTTGCGGGTCACTAACGACTTGGTCAAGTCACAAAATGATTCGCGAAATATAGTTTGGCAAAAGATTGTTTAGCTTCCAGCATGTTCTTCTCAAGTGACCTTTCGTAGGTTGTCCACTTGCAGGTCAGTTGCAAGCAAATCGCGAGATCAATTGTTTTGAGCAATCTTCACCAACTTAATACTAAACCCATTACAAATAAATCCTACAAAATACAAAGAAATAAATTGACACAATTATAACACTTTTTGTTATGGAATAAAGTCAACACAAGTGTTACGTGAAAAATCATAACTTAAAGAAAAAAAAAAAAAAAAAAAAAGATGGCTAAACTAGAAAATGTAGAACTTTTTAGGTTAATTTAGCTAAAAAAGTGAAAGGGATAATATGAACGTTGTAAGGTTATTTTTGTTAACTTCAACTTAAAATATAATAATTAGACTTTTTTTTTATAAGACAAAAGATTTATGTATTAATTAAGGAGTACTATTAAAAGTATTGGACAACCACAAAGAGTGTCTACTCGCAAAATATGGACATTCATTAATTTACTTTGGAAACAAAAACAAAAGGTAGGCCCAGTGCTTTTGTCTTTTTCGTCTTTTGCTTGCAAAAGATAGGCCCGTGTTATTTGTTGTCAAAAAGGTGGAAAATGAGTTAGAAGAAGAAAGTAATGTGAGTGGACCCGTGGAGGAAGATGTTTTTTACTTCCTTGTGTCTCACAAGTATCGATAAATATTAATCAATTATCAATGAAAGACGACAAAAATGGGAAAAAACCACACAAAACAGTGGTTTTTCCACGAAGCTGTAACAGAAAAGTAGACGTAGTTTTGCACGGATATAACCCGATTGAGTCGGGTCAAAAAAATTTATGGATCATTAATTAAAAAAAGACTATGCTTTCTTGTTTTTCCCAATGTCAATACAAATAAGAGGGAAAAAAGATTTTATTAGAAAAAAAAAGGGAAAAAATATCAAATATTAGAATTGGAAACATATTATAATATATATATATATACACATATATATTATAACATAACATACTCTCTTAATATCTTTCGATACCCCAAAAAACTAAAAACTAATAAAAGATTAGAGTTGGAAACTACACATATCTTAAAGTTTAGCATTTTATAATTAAATTAGCTTATTTGTCCAATAATTCAACACAAACTAAGAATAATAAAAATAAGACAAAAGAAAACATGTACATGCTATACTCTAAAAATTTTAGGAATAAATTTACCAAATCGGTTTAGAGGAAAATTTATCTAACCCATTACATGACAATTGATAAAATCATTCATATGTACTTTTAATTATATGATCTATTAAATAAGTCATGTGACTTGTTTAAATAAAAAAATGTTTATGGTTTCATGAGTCGCCATGTAATAGGTTCTAGGAGATTAAAGGAAAATTTCGTCCAAAAATTGATAAACCCATAGTCCAACAATAAAGCTTAAAAGAACTTATCATATGTAAGATATAAACAAAGAGAAAATCAAGGAACATAGCAAAATCTCACAATAGAGCTAATTGCAATTTATTTACCTATGGTTTGGTTGAAATTTAAGTTGCCATTGAAATTTGGCGTTTTACCCACATTAGGTTAGCTCAGTTAAGGTTCTGTAACCCACCTTTATTAAAAATTAGACTAAATATGTAATTTTACTCTATTTTTATGTGTGTCTCTCTTTCCCCAAAAAAAAAAAAAAAAAAAAAAAAAACAAGAGAAAGCTAGATCCAAAAGTTAGGGTTTTGAAAAAAAATTAAGAACAAACATTTTTTTTTTTTGATAAGTAAGAACAAACATTACCACCACCATAGAAACTTTTCACTCTATATAGAAGCTTTTGTGAATAATCATCAGATCTAGCAAAAACAAATTCCCTCCTCCATTTCTAGCAACCAATGAAGCCATAGTGTCTAAAGTTTAAATCAAACCCAAAAAATACACATAAAAAAAATTCATACTTGGGTGTTGGTGGTGGTTGTGCGCATTAGCATATCGAAGGAGAGAGGGGTGGCTCATGGAGGTGCTTGGATTGGGTTTTGGGTTTGATTTCTTGGATTGGGCTTTTGGTTTGGCTTAACAAAAGCAATCTTCATTTGTAGCTACCCTTCTCCTTTTCTTCGAACTCTTTTGCTAAAAGCGAAACCTTGTGATTCTTTGCTACTACTTTCAATAGAAAAATGAGGTTTGAGTTCGTTTTATGATCGGTTTTTGGGGTTTGTTAATGGTGGGTTTGGGTGAGTATTCTAGAGGGTTTGTTTGTGTTTGTTGTGCGTTTGAGAAAGGGTTGGATTGAAATGTTTAGATATAAAAAGCTTGTGGGGGGAGAAGATGGAAATGAGATATAGCTAATGTTTGTCCCTAATTTTTACAAAACCCTCACTCTTTTATCTTCTTTTTTTCTTTTCAATGTTTTGGAAGGAGAGAGACATAAAAGAGAGAAAAATTACATATTTAACCCTATTTTTAATAGAGATGGGTCACGGAACTCTAACTAAGCTAAATTGTCCTTAAGTGAGTAAAGTGTCAAATTTCAAACCACAAATAGATAACTTAAATTTCGACCAAATTACAAGTGGATAAGTTGTAGTTAGCCCCTTACAATATTTTCACAACACTCTTAGTTTGATTGTGTTGGTCCCAGTATAATTTTATTTCATTTTATTTTGACTTATAGTAAATTGACATCTCAGCTTGTTATGAAAATATAGTGAGATTTTGTTGTGCCAATAAAATAACTCGAACTAAAGTTAAATCACCTAGAAAAATAAAATAGGGCAATGAGATTTGATCCTAAACATTTCCCTTTGAAACACTAGAAAATATTAATTAATTTTTTAAATTAGCCTAACCTTGCATAACAAGGAAGTAGGCATCACATAAATTATAAAATTCATATGAGTGGAATGTTGAGTCTTTGTTAACCATGCTTACTCATTGATATATATATATATATATAAAAAAATTTTTCCATATAACAAAACAAAAATAATTCATATTTATGTCCCTTTTTATGAATAAAAGTTTCAATCAACAATCTAAAGAGCAAAGACTACACCAATAGCTACACTATAAACAAAGATTTATGATTTTATGTTGCTAAGACCAATACATTAAGCTCCCCAATAGTGGGAGGAGCCCGGAGCTCTGACCGCGTGCCTATTGAAAAATGAGTTGGCGACTCATAGGTAATGGCTTGGTTAAGGGCTTCCCCAGTCTGGCCTTGTTTCTGAGCATCCAAACATGGTCACAGATGGTAAGAGGCAAACAATTGGAAATCATGCACCTCTCTCTTTTAAGACCCAATATTGGCCTCAGGTCTATGAAGCTCTTGACCCACCCAGGCCCCAGCTATGCCCAAGTCGGAGACCTTGGATAAGTTTAATGGCCATGGAGCCAAAAGCCAGGTCTAGGTTCAGCCCAAGGGCATTGGAGAAACAAGTGATTAACTGGAAGGAGAGGGATCATTAATAAACGAGAGGAGGCTATATACCACTTACATGTATTTTAGGATGTTATCGTCAAGATGCTCTCTGGTATTCGCCATGTATTATAAGTTGGTCTAGATTTCTTATTCATTTCATAAATCTTGATATTTCTTATTAATGGACCTATATGCTTGGACACATTTTGCAACAAAACTGAGATCAGCGCTTATATATACACAACATACTGCCAATAACTTAGCATATGGCTTATGTTCTATTTTTCATCTATTGCATGTTGGTTTGTAATACATTTGTGTTTGTGCACGAATATAAGTGTCCATTAATTATTAAAAAAAAAAAAAAAAAAAAAAAAAGGGAAGAAGAAGAAGTTTCTATTAATTCATCCCAAAAACAAGTTTTGTATTAAATTTATAAGTATTTATATAAAACATTTCCAAAATTTGATTTAGATATATAACCATTGAGATAATTGAAACTTCTAATTCATAAATCTGGCCTAAATGGAGGAAGTTAAAATAATTTGTGAAGTGACGTTAGAAACACATAATTTTCACTTTGTTTTCTTTTTGTGGATAAATTTATAATTGAGGAGGAGGAGACACATTGCCAACCAGCGGGAGCTTTGAATTGGGCGGATGATGGGTCAAGTGCGATCGGTTTCGTCGATTTGGTGGTTTTAGGTCAAGTCTGAACAGCCCGATTTAAGGTTTTTCAAATGAAACTAATCCTTTTCTTATTGAAGAGCATGTTGATTGAATAAAGCATATACCTACAACTCATCTGCTGATTCTTTAATATCAATCGGTTCGGACCTCCACTTAGTTTCACTCAAGCTTCATCCTAGTCATGGATAGATCACCCAAGTTTTGGTCAATAAGCAGTGACAATTGTCCTATGAAGACTCGCTTTCGCTACAGCTCCGATGGGTTCCCTGAACCAAGCCACT
>NW_027069512.1:1745553-1862364 GCF_002906115.3 Quercus suber | reverse complement strand
CCTTTCTTATTTATTTTCAATAACTCATATATACTAAGACCTAAGTTTTATCCATTTGTTTCTAAAAGAAAAATGAAAAAAATGAAAAATAAGAAGGTCTTGTAGATGGAGCTTCGATAGAAGCTAAGTCTAGAGGGAAATTATGAGTATTACGTTCATACATAACTTTCATGCCAATGTTAGCACGATTAATAATACTAGTTCAACCACCACACATTATTTGTGTGGTGGTTACTCTATAAGTATAAGTGTTTGTGGAGTATGGGGGAGTAAGGGCTAGGGTTCAAGTCTCTAGAAGTGAGTTTTTCACATATACACTTAGATTAGATTATAGTAGAATTTTTATTTTGTATAAAATAAAATAAAAAACAGTCTAGGTATTAATTACACGACCTTGACTATCAACTACAGATTGGTTGTTAAAAAAAAAATAAAAAAATAAATCTTTACAAAATTTAAGGGTGAAAAAAAGATATTTTCAAAGTTTAAGAATGAAGAACAAATTTTGGTATAGTTTAGGAATTAACCCTTTTCTTTGGGTTGAATAAACATCTTTTATTGCACAAAAAGGGCACCAAGCTAATTACAAAAGATCATCAAAACTGAGCCCTTGTCCATATCTTTCCAAGGCTTGAGAAACTAGAGTCGGGGACAGGAGATGAAGGAGGAGATGAGGGAGGAGACCACCTAAGATCTTTCACTTTTTGCTTAACTCCACCCATGTCAAGGCCAGGGCTCATCTCTTTCCAAGGCTTGAGAAACTAAAGTCGGGCGACAGGAGACGGGGAGGAGACCACCCAAGATCTTTCACATTTTGCTTAACTCCACCCATGTTAAGCCATGCATTTTTGTGTTTCATTAAATGGTGGCTGGAAGCAATGTCAACCCTCCCGATAACACAAGAAGTTGATAATTGCTCCTTTTTTTTCTTTTTCTTTTTCAAATAGTTTAGAAACAAAAATATGGATGAAAAATGAACTTTTTTTTATTAGTTTGTAAGGTGATTATTTTGTGTAGATGTCTCTCGTTTATTAGATTTCAATACAACTACCGTGATATTACTTGATACAAAATACCTTATCCTATTAAAAACCAAGACTCCAAGATTTAGTTTTAAAAGGCATAAATAAGAAAATCCCTTTTGGTAGAAAAACTCATTACAATCAACAAACAAATATTTCCATCATCTCCTTTTTGGAGAAGCATTACCGTTAAAAACAAAACCATTCTTATAACGTCACACTTCCATTCTCTCCTTTCATGCAAACAAACATTATGTATTACACTTTTAAAAACTCCAATTTGTTTGGAGAGAACCCTTCCATCCCTTTCACTTTTGTCCCCTCATCCACAACTATCAAAAGAAATTTAGTGTCTTAGGTTGTATTTGGCAACATGTAAAATGTTTCCCGAGCATAAAATATTTTCAGGTGAAAATATTTTTGGGAAAGGAAAATATTTTCAAGTGTTTGGTTGCATTCTAAAAATTATTTTGGAAAATATTTACAAATGTTTGGTTGCATTCTGAAAATGCTATTTTTCTATTAGTTTCTCACATTTTCTGAGACATTTTCTCAACTTCCAAACAAATTTTATAATAGAAAATTTCAATATATATACTTAAAGAAACAAAAATCAAATCAAAACCATTCATTAAACTAAAAAATTTGGTTAAACTGAGAGAAAGAGGAAGAGAGAGTGATCAAAAACTGAGGGAGAGAGAGAGGTAAATCAAGAAGGAGAGAGATTGGTCATGGTTGGGTCATGGATGACAAGATCAAGACGACAAGATCGATCTTGGGCGATGAGATCGAGACAATGAGATCGGTCAAACGGTGGCAAGCTTCAGGCAGTAACAAGATCAAGACGACGAGAGTTCGATCTAAAAGGCGGCGGCAATAGGCTTCAGGCAATGGCAGGCTTCAGGCAGCGGCGAGCTTCATTCGATGGCGAGGTTTAAATCTCAGATTCAAACTCTCTCTCTCTCTCTAAGGTAGGCTAAAAATGGGTGTAATTAGTTTGAAGGTAAAATAGAAGTGTAAACTATTTTACACTTCAAGAGTTGATATTTTATGGTTAATGAAAATCGTTTTCCGTTTGACTGAATTTTTCGGCCAACCCAAATACGCCCCATGGTGTAAAATATTTTCCATATTCCTTTTATAGCCAAAAACAAACACAGCCTTAGACTCCCTTAATTGCAGAAAGATAACTATAAACAAAATATATTTTATTCTCTTTTGATAATTCTTCTATGTTTGTCATGCAGAACAAAATCCTTTAGGGTCCGTTTGGATGGGAGATGAAAAAGTGGGAGGATAGAAGATATTTTAGTTTTACTCATTTATGTTTGGTTGGAGGAATGAAAAAATGAAGAGATGGAAAACATTTTTATTGAGTTGAGAAGAGAAATAAGATGATAGAAAATTAAGTTTGTATGAATTTACGCTCATATCCCTATTACATTTTTTTTTTTTTAGGTAACATTAATTTCTTTAATGTATATAAAATAAATACACAATAAAAATACAATGTCAATAAATAAAAATAAATAAAAATTAAAAAAATAAACAAACACAATGAAGAAGAATAAAAAGATAAGTATGACTATCAAATATCAACTATCCACAACCATATCCCAAAAATCTGAAACATAACCTTTAATTCCCAAAAAAAGAAGAATATAGAAGTGAAGAAAGGAAGCAGGAGCAAAGGGAAAGATAAAAAGAAGACAGAAGTTAAGAAGCAGAAGCTAAGTGAAAATAAATAAAAGAATGAGTCAAAAGTGTAGATAGGAAGCCAAAGCGTAGAAGACAAAGAAGGGGAAAAATAAAAATAAAAATAGAGGAAGAACGAACAAAGAATTAAGCAGCATAGGCCAAGGACCAAATAGTCTTTCCACAATATACACAAGTTCACCCTCCATTTTGGAGAGATTGTGCTTTGGTGCGCTCAAAAAGAAAATAGCTAGGTACCACTGGTTTTCTACCCCCATCCCCTCCCAACCAAATACATCTTCCAACCATTTTCTCTCCTATTTTCATCTCTCATTTTTCCATCCTCCCTAATCATTGTCATGCATTGTATATCTTGGAATATGACACTAGCATTTGGCATTATAATCTTCTATAAGAGCATTGGCATTAGTAGCTCTATCCCAAATGTCATTTTAACACACCAAAGCCTACTTTATCTATTTTAACACACCACTTCATAATACACCATGCACACATCTTCTAGTTTAACCTTCAACACAATTCAGCCAATTAAAAAATTCATTTTAATCCACAACCATAAACCTAATAAAAAATTATTTCACAACCCAAAACCACCCATAGCCACCGGCCACCCTGACCACAACCCAAATCTACCAAAATCCAACCAAATTTGCAACAAAAAATATCTCAAAAACCAACCAAAATCACACAAATTAAAAAGAAAAAAAAAAAAAAGAAAAAAAAAAAAGAACAACCCACCACCACCTAAAACTCACCACAAAAGGATAACAAAAATAGTCGACCCACATCTCACCAACCAGTAGCCGAAAGGGAGAGAGTGAGCGTCTGATAGGGTTAAGAGTGAGGAGGAAGATGATGACCCCGAGAAAGAGAGAGAGAGAGAGACAGAGAGAGATCTGAACTGTAGCAACAATATCGACGAGATCAATGACGTGTGAGGTCAGCAGTGAGGTGAGAGAGGAAGAGGGTTACTGAAAGTGAAGCAAACAAGAGAGAGAGAGAGAGAGAGAGAGAGAGAGAAGAATTTTTTTTTAAAGATTTTTTTAGCATTTCTTCCATAAACGGTTCTGTTCATCCATGCCAAATTTTTTAGCATTTGAAACATGTGATGTAATTGGTTTTGTAGCATTTGGTGTGCTAAAAGCTAAAATTTTATCATTTAGCACTGATGCTTAGAGCACACCTAATGTTAGTGCACCAAGCCACCATGCTATGATCAAGAACCCTTGAATACTAGTACGTCGTGGCCCTGTCCTCTAAAGATGATTCACTTCAAAAAACAAGTAATTATGATTGTTTAAATATTGACCCCTTTTTTATTGATTGAATACATTTTCAATTGATGTGAGGTAGGAATTTGAATAAGCATAGATAATTCATGAGATTATTATCTTGAAATTTGATTATTTGTTTGATAAAATTCTTAAAAATTATAATTCTCAATCACGTTTTGATTCCCATTCCCATGATATGCAAAAATTCTAACTCCCACTCACCTATTTAGGTAGAGTGTGTCCATTCTCACATATCTTATATATAGAATTACTATGTAATATTTAATTCAAATTTACATTTTTATTTTTTATTTTTTATTTTTTAGAAGTAATTATATATTAGTTAACCTAGAACAATATGTATAACTAACAGTCAAGGATATTGTTTTTTTTTCCGTTTTCAAAAATAATCCATTATGGTCAACTTTTTACTTCTTTAGTTACTAAAAGAACATGTATAAAATGATTTTAAACAATTATATATCATATTTTTAATAATGGCATTCTCTATGATATAATTTCAATTCTAAGTATATCCAAAAGACATAAAATATATCTCCTCTCAAAGCAGTTGATGACTAACAAGCAACATAATTTTCTTTTGTATGGAAGGAAAATCCTCAATCTGGATTGTCATATATCTTGAAATTTTCTTGTCAGGCAGTTGGCTTTAATAAAACTCCGCATTGCCAGCCAGAAAGAAAGCTAAAAAAACCTTTTTTTTTTTTTTTTTTTTGAGAATCTCAAAAGAACATCTAAACAAGTTACTAAGCAGCTGAGAGAGAGAGAGAGAGTTAACTTTATCATTTGTAGCAAGATCATGCACATGCAAAAAATTGAAAAAGGTTGTACACTACACAAAACTCCCACTTTTGTAGGATCTATGAGAGATGATTAGCAAACAACTTCACCCCCAAACTTTTTTGGAGGGTCTGATTCTCAGACTCAAATACGCGACCAATTTGTTTTGGTGGAAGACGCATTGCACCAAGGTGCAATCTCCCAGCAATAACAAGAGTTTATTTTACAAAAATCAACAGCAGCACGCTTTTTACCAGTCAACTCAATTTCCAAACCTTCTTAATAAAATTTCAATGGCAAATGATGCAGACCCTAGATTTGGTAATCCAGCCAAAAACTTGACCATTTATTATGAAAGTGAGGCCAAATGTTCACAATTTAATTCAGGAACCCTTGAAACTACAATACCAATTCACAGGTTCCCTAAACCTAAAACAGCTTAAAGGAAGAAATAAAAATAAAAACAAAGCACTTATGGCAATTTTTTTGAACTTTATATTAAATAGTTCACAACAACATATCGACAAATTAGGGCAAAAGCAGAAAATAAGTGATTACCAGGCATCATATAGCAAGCCCCAATAACAATCAGAAGTGAGCCCTATTCTGGCTCCTGCTTTGGCGTTTTCAAGGTGCATGTTACTGGCGGCTGCAAACATAACCAGGGATAAAATGCGACTTTAAATTTTATGATCAGTCACAAATGCTTAATGAAACTTCGGGAATCATAAATAAGCAAGAAGAGTCTTTACACAACATTGACACGGCTACAGAAATAAATAAATAAAAATGGCAAGAAACAAACCATCATTAACAAATAAGTGACAACTACCCAGGAAGCCAAAAAGAAAAAGGAAAACCCCCTGCCCGCCAACAGTCTTAATTTTTTTTTTTTTTTAATAAATAAGTTACACGTGCATGGGTCTTGAATACTTCCAAAGGGAGGAAGTGCCAGTTGAGTCATTCTAAACCTTTTTTTTTCCAGCTAAACCCTAATATTGAGCAAACTGAAAACCACCCCTTCCCAAATCATTTTTTTTTTTAATTTATATTTAACTCCAAACTAATTATGAGAGAGAATGTTTTACAGACCCATCACTATACAATCATATCCATCGACTCCATGCAAACTATGCACTCTAAATGGTGGCTAGTACCTCAGGCATTCAGTGGTTAATCTAAATGCTTTAGCCAAATACAGTGTCGCTAAAGTGGCTAACACCCGTCTACTTTTTCTTTTTGTTCAGGTCGCAGGGGGGAGGGGGAAGGACGAAGGAGAGTATCAATAACATGAGAATATATATATAACCTAGCCAAAAAATAAATTAAATAAACCAATATGATGACTCAAGAACAAAAATGTGACGTAGGACTATTATTTAAAAAACCTGCCACCCAAACTGACACGTTTCACTTTTACTTTCTTTTTTTTCTTTTTTAAATCGGTTCTGGTTCAATGTTAGATATAGCAGGATCCGTCTGTGCATGCAAATAAATGTTTGTGACTGTCTGGGTATTCTATTTTACACACAGTCTACGGTAACTAGATCCCAAAATTACAGCTATGGAGCTCAAATCAGGCAAAAGTGGCTAGTGCTTAATAATATACAAAAATACGAACCATACCTTGCACTGAAGACCCATTAGGGTGGACCTCAACAACGTATCCCCAACAATCCATCTCAACTTTTTAACAAAATCTTCCCTACTAATCTTATTGCTCTGATGAAATACCAACAAAGAAAGAAAATAATCAATTATAATTTTTTTTTAAAGGAAGAACTATAATCAATGATGTATAATACATCCTTTAAAAATAATTACTAACCTTGAATTGTTGATAATGAATGTTCACCAACTCCATATCTTTAGGAGATGTTTCTTTTGAGATAACTTCAAACAACTTGCCAAAAGGCATCCATGGTGATTTGGGAGCCTTCGAAGAATTTGAACCAAGGGTCACAATCTTTTCTTGGCATTTCTTCCCAAGCTCTGGAAATGGTTGACAATTCTCCTGCAGGATAGAGACTTAAAAATTCAACCCCAAATAGTGAACACATCATATTCCACAATTCTCGAGCTATAGGGCAATGTGGAAGTGACAAACAGTCTCCCAAATTCCCTTACTCATACAACACCAATCCACCACAAGCACTCACCACCTCCACAAATTATCAACAATCAAAAATTTTCCCAACCCTGCTATCCAAAGGAATAAACTAACCTTTGTAGGTACTTTCAATTTCCACAATGACTTCCATGGAAAAGATTGCGGATTAGTGGGTTGTAATGCCCTATAATAAGATTGAACTTCAAAAACTCCACCGATTGAAACATTACACTCAAAACCTCAAGGAAGATCCATGCTTTTAGAGGAAACCACAATGGGGTATTGTACATTTTTCCCTGGTATTTATTTTTGGTAAGTTCGGTTGATAGTGTTACACTCCTACAAAGGGGGTTTATGGTTACACTCAAAAACCCCAAGGTTGAAGCATTACACTCAAAACCTCAAAGAGGTTCCACTCTTTTAGGGGAAACCACAATGGGATTTTGTAATTTTTCCCGGGTTTTTATCTGTTGTTGCATTATTACTTTAAGATTGACTTTAGTTGATTTGCATTAACATTTTAAAGTGTCAAATTAAAGTCGTTATTTAATATCCATACAAAAAAAAAAGGAACGTTAGTCATTTTTTTTATTTATCCAAACACCAAAAAATGTTTCCCTTGGCATTTTCAGGAACACCACCACACATTGGAAAACAATCAATTTTCCTTGAAACTGTTTGCAGCTAAAAACATTTTATGCTGAAATAATTGGACTGAAAGTTTGGATAAGATTAAAGAGTTGTTAAATTGACATTTATAATAGAGGCTTGGGTAGCATCTAACTCTTTTCATTTTCTTTTTTCGCACCAATCACACTAAATTGTCATTTTACCAGTTGAATGGTACACATGACAAAGAAAACCCACGTATATATGCTCCCTATCAAGGATCGCTGCTAACAAAACAAAATGGCCAACAAAGAATAAAATACATAAAGAGCCTGCAAAAAAGCTTACTGATACAACTGGAGAGCGATACAACTGCACTTGGCTTTGAGGCCCCTCACAAGTAGTATGGGTTGTAATGCCCTATAATAAGATTGAACTTCAAAAACTCCACCGATTGAAACATTACACTCAAAACCTCAAGGAAGATCCATGCTTTTAGAGGAAACCACAATGGGGTATTGTACATTTTTCCCTGGTATTTATTTTTGGTAAGTTCAGTTGATAGTGTTACACTCCTACAAAGGGGGTTTATGGTTACACTCAAAAACCCCAAGGTTGAAGGTTCCACTCTTTTAGGGGAAACCACAATGGGATTTTGTATATTTTTCCCGGGTTTTTATCTGTTGTTGCATTATTACTTTAAGATTGACTTTAGTTGATTTGTATTAACATTTTAAAGTGTCAAATTAAAGTCGTTATTTAATATCCATACAAAAAAAAAAAGGAACGATAGTGATTTTTTTTATTTATCCAAACACCAAAAAATGTTTCCCTTGGCATTTTCAGGAACACCACCACACATTGGAAAACAATCAATTTTCCTTGAAACTGTCTGCAGCTAAAAACATTTTATGCTGAAATAATTGAACTGAAAGTTTGGATAAGATTAAAGAGTTGTTAA
This sequence comes from Quercus suber, assembly GCF_002906115.3. Lineage (NCBI taxonomy): Eukaryota > Viridiplantae > Streptophyta > Magnoliopsida > Fagales > Fagaceae > Quercus > Quercus suber. The sequence continues at coordinate 1,853,871 of NW_027069512.1, read as the reverse complement.
ATTGACATTTATAATAGAGGCTTGGGTAGCATCTAACTCTTTTCATTTTCTTTTTTCGCACCAATCACACTAAATTGTCATTTTACCAGTTGAATGGTACACATGACAAAGAAAACCCACGTATATATGCTCCCTATCAAGGATCGCTGCTAACAAAACAAAATGGCCAACAAAGAATAAAATACATAAAGAGCCTGCAAAAAAGCTTACTGATACAACTGGAGAGCGATACAACTGCACTTGGCTTTGAGGCCCCTCACAAGTAGTAATTCCCGAAACATCAATTCTATTTTCTTTAGCAACAAGACATCCTGCCATAAAATCAGAGAGTTCTCATGGTGCATTACTCAAAGGAAGTTCAAAATATTAGAACTTACTAAAAGCAGCTAAGAAAAATTAAGGTCTCCATATATCCTCCACAAAGACATGGCTCAGACTCATAATAAACAGTACAATGTACATAATCTGCCTAGCCGTTTTTGGCCAGGTTGACTGTGTGTCTGTGTCCCATATAAAAAAGATTCAAAAATCAAGATGAACTGCTACACGTGTATATAAGGTATACAAGATCATTTCCAAAGTTCTCCAAAGAGATAATACATTAAACACAAGAAAAAGGAAATAAAGAAAAACATACCACCATCAGCACTGGAAGACATCTTGAAACTGACAACAAACTCTGGAAAAATATGGGTATTCATATTCATATTCCAAACTATATAATGATGTGGGCTTTGAAGGCTATCAACTCCACTATCGAAGTTTTCAGTACTGGGACAACATTGTACAGATCCAGGACTGACAACCTCCACATTTCCCAATATCACACAACAGAACACTACGTATCTTATCCCATTTTCGTCATCATCACAATAACTTGCACTGTAAAGAAAACAAGAGTTGAGTCCTCCCAAAAGAAAAAAATAAGCACAACTCAAAGAAATATGATTATCCATCTGGTAGAGTTAAGACCAAGGGCTTCCCAAAATATAAATAGAGAGGAAAGGGGGTGGCAAAACCTGTATTAGAAAAATAATTTCCCATGTGCTCAAACCTTGTACAACAGTCATAATCTTCATTATAAATATTCATTGTAATTCAAATGTAGATCATATTTCCAAGGGAGTTTCGTGTGTGTGTGTGTGTGTGTGTGTGTGGGTGTGGGTGTAATACTGACCTTATATGCGAATAGTTTAATGGTGCAAGGTGAACTCCAATGCCATATGAGGACATCATTTTGTGTCCACCGTGCCCAAGCCCATATGTCATGATACTAGATAAAGCATCTTTAGTAGCAGCTAGCCAGCCATATTGGACATTTGGATTGCCACGATTCTTCTTGGTTATTTCAACCTGCTTTTCAAATAGCTCTAGCCGAGTTTGCAACAAATCACTAGAGCAGCACTTGACCTCTAGTATATTTGCACTTACAGATGAACCCATGCCCGTAACAAACTTGTCCTTCACGGTATCAAAGTCCAGCATTTCGTGCATAACTACATACTTAGTTGTTTTATTTTCAGCAATTTGTTGATTTTTCCCCCTAGACTTGTGTGAACTGACATCTGAAGTTCGATTATCATTGTCACTGACTTCCAGATCCTCACAGTTACTAACAGATTTTAGTTCAACTTTATTCCGCTTAGCACGAACATTTGACTCTTCAACACATTCCTCTGAATTCGAACTATTCACTTCAGTTAATCCAATCTCAAGCTGCAACTTGATGTCAGGCATCTCATTTGGCTCCAGTAATGAAACAGTTGCATCATCCTCTAACTTAGATTGGCAGAACTCACATGTTTCACTAACACAAGAGGGGAATTCTGGAAAGAAGCAACATCCTGCTTCATCAATCCAAGCAATGTACTTCTGTAAACCTGTTTTCAACTCCAATTCAATCATATACAAAATATCAAGCAATAAATGGCAGCCATTGAACTCCACATTCACTGCCGCATTTTTCAAGTGAAAATGTCTCCTGACCAACTCCACAATGTCTTGAGGATAATCAGTCCACTCACCGTTTTGATAATACAAAAATCGTTGAGGAAGCCCACTTTTACTGAAATTCATATAGTTTTTAAGTAAAGATCTCTTCGAGCATGATCCATGCTGACTTTTGCATGAATCTGATCTCTTACGCTTACCAACCCTGCCAAAAGATAAGTTCAAGCCAGATCGTTGTGACGACACTTGTTGGCAAACTCTAACTATTTTTTTTGTGCATCGAGCTGCCCTTTTCCTGTCCAAACAGACAACATTTCTTGCCCCATCATCCAGTACTTGGGCCCACTTTGCTTCCATTATCTACAAGAACTATCACTATTCACAAAGTAGATCCTAAACACTAACTATAAAAGTAATGTACAAGTCTTCACTTGAATATCTGGGATGGAGGACCCAATCAACAGAAAAGGATTTTGCAAAACCTGAAAAAAAGAAATCACTTCTCATTTCTCACATGAACATATCTCAGTCAAAATTTTCTTGCAAAAAAGAAGATATTCTTTTATGAGGGTTTTCTTTTCTTTTTTTTGTGCAGAGAGTAGTAGGTTAGAGCCTTATCTTATAATAACCGTGTGATAAAATATAATTTCAACTCAAATGAAAATGAAACATCAAAAATTGAATTCCAAATATCTCAGGAATAGATACTAATACTATGAGATAAACAAAGAAAAAAAAAAAAAGAACAATAAACAATCTGGAAAAAATGCACTATATACAAAACCAAGGAGCTTAGTTCAAATGATACCTTGTTTCCCCATAAGAACGTAGTGGGAGTGTGGTTTCATGGGTTCAGAACCCAATGGGTGTGAGGATAACTTCCAATTCAATATCAACATGAATTTCACATAGAAAATTGAGCAATTAAAAAAATTTAATGTTACATTGGTAAATGCACCCCTCCCCCCGCAATTCATTTCTACAACCATTCTTTGCCTCTTTCACTCTCTCAGTTTCTTCCTTCCTACTCAACCACTATTCTTTGATTGTTCGTTTCTAAATTTAGATGAAAATTTGTTAATAATTTTTCATTTAACTTTAATTGAATATGAACTGAGAAACTTTTTTATAAAAAAAATATATTATCAAATAGGCTTTCTATAGAATCTAATTGTTTATATTTGTTACTATTATTATTATTTTTTTTCATAAGTTATATTTGTAACTATTTATGTATATATATAAAATATGAAAGCATGTTAACCAGATCAATTTTTGGGTAATGTATTCTGTCAAACAATTTAACACTTTCATTAATATGCGGGTAATGTATTCTGTCAAACAAAATAACTCATTTATTAATATGGTTAAATAGGTTGAGTTCCTCAAACAAACGACAATTCTACTCCTTCCAAACAAGTTCATCAAACAACCCGGTACCATGTTACAAATATCGGAGCAATGCTTTCTGAACCAATTCCTCCAACAAAACAACCACCTCACAACAAAACCTAGCATGACCCAATGAATCCCAAATATCTAAAACACACACCACACAAAGCACGGGCAACCTCACAATGAAATAAGAGTGATCCATTGAGTCCCCATTACTTTGACACATACAACACCAATTCACTAATGACAATCCCCTCTTCATAAGATTATCTATCATGAGGATCCAACCTAGAGCTGCTGTTCACATAAAGAACACAACCCTTTTAGGAACCTTAATGGACCAAATACCCTAACACGGAAATGGGGAATTAGTAGTACCCTGAATCTCTTGACAAAAAGACCGGGTATTGAACTGAACACTTCCTTTGAGACACCAACGCAACTTGTCACTCCCCTCACCCCTTGGAACTCGAGAATAAATATAATCAAGAAAAGAGAATACTACTAATTCCCAATCATGAAAATTTCTGTGAAGTCTCAGATTCCAACTCCTATAATCCCCATCCAACTAGTGGCTCAAAATATATAAAAGCTTAAAATATCAGGGTAAAGAAGCTTAAGAGGCCCACCGATCATGCCAAAAAAGAGTATGATTACCCTCTCCAACTTCAAGAACCAAATGTTGAGAAAATCTATCCCATCATGCTCTTATACCACCCCACCTTGTCTTCCCCATATTTAGTGGCAATAACCCTTCGCCATAAATAAGAATTTAAACTGCCCAAACCTCCATAACCATTTCCCTAGCAATGCTTGAAATACACATCCTCCTAACCCCAAACCACTCGCATCAACGGGTAACAAACCTTGTCCCAGGCCACCAAGGAGTATTTTAAGCCCTCCTCTAATGCCCCCATATATATATATATATATATATATATGAAGCATGGGTGCGTTTCGAGACTTGGGTGGGTGCGGGACTCCGAAATTTTTGAAAAAGGTGGTGTGGGTGCGGCGGACTCGCGATTAAAAAATTATTAAAAATATTTTTATTTATATTTTTAATATATTGCTAAGCATACTTTTTCACATTATATAAAATATACCAAATTTAAGAGCAATAGTAGATAATAATACTGTCCAGTTGGTCCAATGAGAGAGAGGACCATATTAAAAATTTGTAAATCACAGCAACCATATTAATAACAAAACCTTTTAACTCCCACAAAAACCGAAAAAACAAGCAAAAAAACACAGCAAGCACACAAATTTTCTGACACCCAATTCATTTCTAAGCAATTTGAAAGAGAGAAATCATAAAAAACAGAGAGCAAAAATTCAAGAGAAATATACAGAATAAAGTTAAATAAGCAAGGATTTAGATTTAGTTTTTGGGCTAGGCTTCTTCTCTTCAGGCAACAACAAGAGCTGGTACTTGGGCATATGGTACAAGAAGACCCCGGGCGTAGTTGTGTGAATAGCGAACCAGAACAGCCCAGTCACAGATCCTTCTGGAGTTTTCACTATCAGCAACAATGGAACACTTGTTCTTCTCAACCAAAGCAACCACACTATCTGCTATTCAAATCCATCCAGTCCAGCATAGATTCCAGTTGCTCAACTTTCAAGTTCTGGTAACCTTTTTTTTTTTTTTTTTTTTTGAATTTCGGCCTTTACTCGACAATTTCGGAGCTTAAACAAACCATTTCAGCAGTTTCGGCTGATAAGGCCCGAGTCAGCCCGCTTTGAGTCGCGTCAGCGCGAGTCAGGGAAACCCCGTGGCAGCACGTGGCCCGACGCGCGGTTTGCGGCGTCCCTCCCGCGTCGCTACATCGGACGCGGATGCGGCTCCTCTAGAGCCACATCCGTGCATTCCAGATATATATCATTGAATTATTTCCAATCTATTAGCCATAGATTTAGGGATGGTAAACAAAGATTAGAAGAATGTTGGAAGGCTAGTACTCTTCAACAAAGTGAGTCTACCTCCCTTTGATAAGTAGAGCTGCTTCCAACCCCAAAATTTCATTTCCATCTTCTCCAAAATGCAATTCCAAATAAAGGTTGCCTTAAACGGAGCACCCAAAGGCATTCCCAAATATTTCGTTGGCAAAACTATCCACCCTACAACAAAGAATACTTGCTAAATTATCCAAGTTACTCATCTCTCCAATAGGAACAATTTCACTTTTCCCCACATTAACCATCAATCCAGTAACAGCTGCAAAACATATCAGAGCCATTTTGATGGAAAACAAATGTTCCCTGGAAGCATCACAAAACATTATGGTGTCACAAGGAAAAAAGATAAGTGAAACACTAACTCCAATTGAACTATTAAGCCCTACATGAAAGCCACATATTAAGCCCCTCTCCTCAGTTTTATTCAATACCCTGCTCAAAACCTCCATGATTCGAAGAAACAAAAGAGATGAAAAAGGGGTCACCTTGTCTCAAACCAGCAAAGGATACATTAACCAAAACTAAGAAGCAAACAGTGGTGACACGTCTCTTAATCCATCCTCCATCATCTCTCCCCAAAAGATAAAATAGAGATCCCAATTCACGTGACCATAGGCTTTTTCTAATTTGCAAATCACACCCAAACCACGGCTCTTCAATTTGCTATCCAGTCACTCATTAGCAATGTGTACTGAATCTAAAATCCGCCTACCTCCAACAAAATAATTTTGAGCCTCTGAAATGAGTTTCTCTAATACTACCCTCAGTCTAGTAGCCAACACCTTAGACAGCAACTTATACACACTACCAAGAGAGTCAATTTTGTACCAAAGGTCGTACCAGTTTGGTCAGAGAAACGAAATATTTCGATACCAATCAATACCGGTGTACCATTTCGGAGTTACCGCTACATATATATTTTAAAAATTATAATAAGTTACTAAAACAAATATTCATATTTTTTTTACTCATATCTCTTCTACCTTGTCAATATCTTTTTTTTCAGCACTCTTGTATTCTCCTTAACTCACTACTCTCTCCCCTTAATAATTGATATATTAAAAGCTCCTAAATATTTAAAGACTAACGGATAGAATTGATAGACTGATATACTTTTTTGTTGTGGGGTGGAGGGGGGGGGGGGAATGAACCTTTAAAAAAATTGAAATGATTTACGTTAACCGATAACTTTTTTTTTTTAAAAGCATAGTTTTTCCAATTCCTAAACCCACCCAATCAATGGGGGGGGGGAGGAAATGAACCTTTAAAAAAATTGAAATGATTTACGTTAACCAATAACTTTTTTTTTTAAATGCATAGTTTTTCCAATTCCTAAACCCACCAAATCAACTCCTAGAAGTCCTAACTCATTAGGATTTCTTTTTTTCTTTTTTTTCCATTCTTTTTTTCACCTCCACACATCTTGCTTACAGTTGTAGCCCATTAGTTTTTCATTATAAGTTTCCTTTTTTTTTTAATTTATTCTTTTTTCACCTCCACACGTTTTGCTTTGAGTCTTGTCACTTGCTTCTTGATTGACTACTTAGTTTCTACTTTCAAGTGAGTGTACCAAAACAAAAAAGAGAGACAGACACATTGAGAAATAAATGAAGAAGATGAAGGGGCTATAGAAACAGAGGCCGGAGAAACACAGGAAAAGAAGAAATGCATAGCAGAGACAAATACGAAGAAGAGGAGAAAAAACCGAGGTAAGAGTGAGGAGGTGGATCTTGAAATTTAGGGGGTTTTCTAAGTTTTTTTGTTTCACTTGGTATCTATTTTCTGGCCGAAATCCGGTATTTATCCCAGTATGTCCGAAATGGCTTCGGTTCAGCCGGTATTTAAACCGAAACAAAACAAGAGCATTTCTGTACTGGCCTAAGCACCAGTACAGCAAATTTCAGCGGTACTGGTCGGTACGGTACGAAATTAACTTTCTTGCACACTACCCACAAAATTAATAGGCCAGTAATCATTGATATTCAATGCATTATGATTCTTGGGAATTAAGGCTAGGAAGGAGGCATTTAGAGACCTCTCAAAAACACAAAGCATGTGGAAATGCTCAAAGAAAGCCATAACATCTCCTTCCACCTCCCTCCAACATTTTTGAAAGAAAGCTATGGTAAACCCATCTAGGCCAAGGACTTTATTGCCCTCCATCTCTTGCAACACTTGACGGACTTAATCTCTAGTGAACTCTCTCTCAAGCATATGCCTCTCATCCACCTTAGTACACTCACATCCACCTTAGTACACGCAAATCTAACTCATCCACAATAGGGCACCAAGTATCCATCTCCTGATACAATTTTTGATAGAATCGTTCTACTCCAGTACGCATTATAGTCTCATCCTCATAAATCACACCATCCACCTCAATGCCGATAACATAATTAGCCCTTCTATATGAGTTAGCCAATCTATGAAAGAAATGGGTATTGTTATACCCCTTTTTCAACCATAGTGCACAGGACTTTTGTCTCCGAAAAATCTCCTCCAGATATGCCAATTACTTAATTTCACCTTTAAGCAAAGTTCTACAAATTTTTTCCTCATGCGAAAGACCCTATGACTCTTCTCTAGCATCCAAACCCATTAACTCGGTCAATAAACTCTTCTTCCTAAAGGCCAAATCCCCAAATTCTTTATTCCACTTCTTCAAATCTTCCTTAAGTGCCATCAATTTTTTAGTAGCAATGAAACTTGGAGAGACTATGAAGTGATACCCATTCCACCACTGCTGAATTTTCCCAACAAATCCCTTTACTTTCAGCCACATATTTTCAAATTTGAAAGCACAACACAGGGACTAACACCACCAGCCTCCACCATACGAGGACAATAATCTGAAACAACATGGGGAAGAACTCTCTAAGTCACATCCACAAAATGATCTTCCCAATCCACTAATATCAAAGTCCAATAATTTTGGACATAGATGGTGCATCGGAATTCCTAAACCAAGTAAATCACCAAGTTACAATTTTCAATAAAATCTGAGAATGCAAACATGGCTGAACTAAAAGAATCACAGCCAAGCCTCTCACTCAGATGATTACATTTAAGTCTCATTGTTGCCTCCCAGACAAAGAAGGACCACTCTCGTGCAAGCCCATTCAAAACCATCCACTACACCCTTCAAAAATACAATTACTAAAAACTAACCCACAACTGCATTAATCTTCACAAAAGCCCTTCAATCCCAAACTGCCAACACGCCTCAGATGTGTGATCAGCATTTAAAGCAACCCAATCAATTGAATAGTCCAATTTAGTCTCCCAGATGCAAACAATATCAAAATTCCACTCCTTAGAGTAAATTCTTCACAACATCCCTCTTATGGGAATTATTTAACCCCCTAACATTCCGTGATCAAATTCGCTTCATGGGTAACCACTAATTGATCCTACCCCATTCAAAGGAACCTTTGCCCCTACTACCTTAAGTAGAATGCCCATCATAATTAACTATAGAAATCAACCCTTTTAGCTCCCTAATCCTCTTTTAACCTACATTGATAGGTCCAATATTAACCAACTTTTACTAAGTCAAGGCATTCTAGCTCAAGTATGCAAAAGGGAGCCAAACATTGTTCCTCACGCTTCACAATTGGGAAACCCACAAGTTCACTAAAAACTTTCATCATTAGAGACCCCCCTTTCGAAGGCACCAACTCAGCCTCCCCAAGTTCACCCTCTTCAACTTCCTCTGCTAACATTATCTCACTATCATCTTTGGGATCCCAACAAGAGAAAGATGCACAATCCAAAGTCACATTCTCCTTCACCCCACACAAAAACTTACTTGTATCAAAATCACTTCGAGCCCAAGGAAGTAAAAATAACTCAAAACTCATTGATCAAACCCATCATGAACAAAATAAGGAGAAAACAAGTTAGGACTCCTCAAAATTTTTAAAACTGCATATCAGCCCGCCCATCGACCACCGTAACCAATAGCAGAGCAATAAAGAGATCAAATGCTGCCGCAACAGTCACGACCTCTAGGTCGTCAACTCATTGAGTTTAACCCGAGCGCCACCACCATGCCTTCAGAAGAGCCAAAACCCAACACCCCCTCCCCCTATCCATCAGAACCCTCTCCCGTCTCTTGGGAGCTCCAACCTACCCCTATGCCAAAACCCACCTCCCAGGTTAAACCCTTAGCCTCACAATACTGTTGGTTACACAAACTATCAAGCGAGGCTACGGCTATGGGAGTTCTGCCTTTGGGTCAATATAAATTGAAGAGTGGGCCTCTATATTACTACCACGAACATCAAGCCCAATTTTTTTAAGAGTCTCGGGCCTAGTTTTACTCTTAACAACCCATTGAGTGGCATTAGTGCCAGCCCAAAACACCACAGGTTTTCCATCCTTAAGCTTAGTAGTTTTCAAAGCCAAGTATGCTACTGAAATATAGCTCTTCCATTTTTTAAAGAGACTTGGTGTCTAAAAGCTTCACCATATCCACCATAAATCCTTTTCTTTACCGACGAGTTTCCAGAATTTTGAAAATTCCTTAACTTCTGCAAATTATCATTATTGTTGGGATTTTCCCAATTCCGACCCACCACCCATAGCACTGTCCAGGTTCACCACCATTGCCTAAGTTGGATTTTCACCAAAAAAGAAGCAATGCACCTCTCTCAAAGGCAAACTTACCAGACCGATTGGAACCTTCGAGAATCATGATACGTCCTCTTTTGACTCCACTGTGATACTCTGCTATTTCCACACAAAAACCTAGCTTTATTCAACCTGCAGCAAAATTGCATCTTCTTAAGGTTGTCCCAGTCTTGTCTTCCCTACCCAAATGGAACTTTTAACACTACGTTTACTCTCATGAATGGCGTAAGGGTATGGTTGCCCACCATCAAAAGATAAAGAAAAATGCTTTGCATCAATACGAAAATTCCCTTTGCTACCTCCTAATTCATTTCCTTTAGGAATAGGAATAGGATTTTTCAAAATGTTTTCCAAGTGTTAATGCTGGGGTGAGTTTATTTGTGCAGTGGTTGAGGTGGTTGGGGTGGATTTACTTGTGAAGGTGGTTGAAATGGTTGCAGGTTGAGCGATTGCAACAGTGAAGGTCACTATGTACTAGTTGAGGAATGTTAGTCTGGCCAAGGGACAAAATGTGTAGGGGGCATGAAAACAATGGAGGACAAGGGTAGAAGCCAAAAGGTGGTGGAAATAAGAAAGGGAATTGGGGTGGTGGTCCAGTGGAGGGAAAAGCAATGGTAGGTGGGAAGGAGGTTGAAGGAAGTATGAAGATGGCTGTTGAGGAGGTGAAGAGAGAGGGAGGAGGAGGTAGCGAGGTCATGGGGAAAAAAAGAAGAAACCGCAACACATAGGGAGTATACTATGGAATGCTCCCCAAAAAATAAAATAATAAAATAATAAAATAATAAAATAAAAGACATGCCATCTACAAAATCATAACGAGTTCAAAACAATGAGCTTCCGAAAGAATTAAGAATGAACATCCATACGATCCAAAAATTCAAGTATAGAGAAACAAGAAGAAACTCCCCCAATCATAGTACAATATTCATAGAGTTCTTAGAAAAATGTTCTCAGTATCTTGTGTCGATTGCTCTTCACCTTCAAAATCCTACGATATATATCTCTCCAAATGGTCCACATGATACAATGAGTAGCCTAAAAAACTAACGATTATAAAGACACCTAAACACTCCCCTCCAAGAAAAACATCAAATCCATCACCAGCCTTGGCATCACTCACCCCACCACAAAAGCAGTAAGTGAAAAGTACCACAACTCTTGGACTATGGGGCAATGAAGAAGCAAATTCTCTCTACTTATTTGCCAAAAAAAAAATCATCAAGTCCACAGGTTGTATGTTGGATGCAAATACAACTATGATTTAAAGAACAATATTCAATAGACTCCAAATTTGAGGAAAAAAAAAATTCCCAAAAGGTGATAACCACTTGAACAAAGTTCTCATCAGCATCATCTAATCAAAAGTCGACCTCTCACACTCAACAAAATTTCTTACATTTCTCTCCATCCAAACTCACCCGTCAAACAATGAGGAATGGCCTTCCAAGTCTCCCTATTGCAATGCCCACTGCCCAAAACAACCTTGCCAACTTGCTAGTAAATCGGCAACCCTCTTTGGCATCACCCACTAAACCCCAAAAGAGCAAAGACCATATCCCATAACTCTTTGGCAATAGAGCAGTGTAATAACAAATAATCCACTGTCTCTCCATCACTTTACACATACAACACCAACTAACGAGAATAAAATTATGCTGTCACAAGTTTTATGTTGTTAGAAATTTTCCCCAAGGAAGCTGCCTAGAGAAAGAATGCTACTTTTGTTGGTGCTATAGGCTTCCATATGTTTTTCCAAGGAAACAACTCATGAGCTAAAGCTCTACAATAAGTTCAAACCCCTTCTAAATAGTCAGCTAATAGCGGGCCTCCAGCATAGCCTATCATCTTCACAACCTAGCACTTCTATAGAATAGAGTAAGTCCAAAAACGATGAGAACAACTCCAATTCCAATCCTGAACTGCCAGAATAAAATTTAACTCCCAATGAATTGAGCCATTATGCAATCTCATATGATCCACCACTAATGCTTCCTTATCTCAAGCAAGTCAAAACTGCTCAGGGAAAGATTCCTTTCAGTGTTTCATTACCACACCAAGCATCAAGCCACATTTTTGACCTAGTATCGTCCCCTAAACTCCCTTTGGATATACTTCCAAAAGCTAACCTCATGTCTCTGAAACAACTTTGGCTCCAACCCCCCACCCCCAAAATAAAGCCATAATTCCAATTAGGGCTGTCCATGGGTCAATTAGGATCGGATTTGGGTTAGCCCAAGCACATTGGATCTGCAATCATGAAACCTGCCGCCAACCTCAAGGAATACAAGTCATCAATCCATTGTAGTCAAAGGCGAGCCGGGTGCTCGTCTAGGCACTCAGGCGAGGCGAGGCGCCACTAAGGCGCTATAAAGGCTCTAAGGTGAGGCGCTCACCTTTAGAGCCTAGGAGAGCATAGCGACCACCTTAAGCCATGAAAAACGCGCTAAGGGAAGAGCCTCAAGTGTTTTTTTTTTTTTTTTTAGTGAATTTTAAATTTTTTATAGAAGGTGGTTGTTAAAACTATTTTTATTATTAGATTATTAATTTAAAAAGGCATGTTATAGAACCTATTGGTAGTTAAATTTATTTACAAAAGTATGTTGTAAAACTTGTTGGATTAATTAATTTATATAGAAGCTTGTTGTAAAATACGTTCTTTGAATAACTAATAGAGCCTAAACCATGTTAATACTATTTTGAAATAATTTGTTAGACCTAACTCCTTTATAAAAACACACTGAAAAATAATTTACTATAATATTTCAATCAACTAGGTACATATGATTTAAGTTTACATGTATAATAAATATATTAAGAATTTAACGTCTTACTTTACTCGGGCTAGAGCCTTTTGGTCGCCTCACGCCTCAAACAATATAAGCCCTTAGCACCTTAAGGTCGCCTTTCGCCTTTAACTACCTTGCATCAACCGCCAAGGACTAAATTGTCTAACGGTTGGATAATTCAAGACTGCCTAAAGTTTGGTGGCGTCAACGCATGTGGTAACTTCAAAATCAAATGAAGACTCACTGGATTTGACCATTATCCCCTTATTTGGTCATAATCTCCTTAGATTTGGTGGAGATCTTGCCAGATTTGGTGGAGATCTCACCAGATTTGGTGGGATCTTGACATATTAGTGAAAAACGACAACATTGAAGGAGGATTACAACGGTTGATCTCACCAAATTGTGAGAACGGTAAAATTGACGAAGGAAATGACAAATTTGAAGAGGAGAACAGTGGCTTGAAGGCAATTTTGGTTGGATTGATTGGAGTCCAGTTGTAGTAAACTAGAACCGCCACCCGGTCTTATGTAATCATATTTTAGAGTAAGAGACCCGATGCCAACCGATTAACTAATCGGATCAATCAATTGCAAGTTTAGTTCACCACAAGTCAAACAGTTTAGTCAAGTCCTGGTCTTGGATCGCCAGCCCTACTTCCATCCTACTACCCGCCTCCACAAAGCCTCCCTCTCCACACCATATCTCCACAACCATTTCCTTAGTAGGGCTTCATTGATTAGACAAATATTCCAAACATTCAACACCCCATTCGGATATGCGGGGTACAAATTTTGTCCCAACTCACCAATGGAATTTGGACGGTGAATCACATCATGTGCAAGTATAGCGCACTGCACGTGATACATCTATTGAAACCATTAACTTCCTCTTCATTAGGTTATTAAAGGTCAATATGAAATTCAAAGATTCTGCCCAAACAATAAAAAAATTTAAAAAAAAAACCACCTTATGTGGTACTTTGCTACCCCAAACACTTTCCCAATGGGACAAAGATGTTGGCACATGTTCATAAAAAAATAAATTAAAAAAAAGATTTTGGCGCATGTACACTAAACTGCCTTTGCAACTAAAACGCCGTGTACAGCTCAATGTAAAATGTTTTCAAAATATAAAATATTTTCAAGTGAAAAATTTTCAGTTGTTTGGTTGCATCCCAAAAAATGCTTTGGAAAATATTTTAAGGGGCTTGGTTGTGTTCTAGAAAATCCTCTAGAAAACACATTCTCTCAACTTCCAAACAAATATTATAATAGAAAATCCCATATATAAACCAAATCAACAAAAAACAGAACCACAAAAAAAAAAAAAAAAAAAAAAAAAAAAAAAAAAAAAAAACTTGGCAGGCTAGAGTCACAAGCTTGGTGGAATGGCCGAAGGGCATATCATTAAAATAGTCGTTTCGGTGGGCAAGAGACCATCGATCAGAGAAAGAAAGTTCGGATGTACCAGATCGATCGATCAGAGAAGTGAAGAAGTGACGGCGGAAGTGAAGTAATATCCTTCTTAAATGGTTTAGTTTAAGATGTTCTCTGCCTTGCTGCTGAGTTTGTACAGAAGGGAGTCTAATCATGGAGCTCTAGCCGACGTAACCGGGGTCTTTGCTTGCTTTCAACAAAGGCAAAAGCGCTTATTTCCCTCTGCTTAATCGAGTCGTCTTGTATATTGATCACCAGGCATTGAAGTTCTTGAACAGTCAGAAGCACATGAAGAACATGCACGCTAGGTCTTTCGCTACCCCAAACACTTTCCCAATGGGACAAAGATGTTGGCACATGTTCATAAAAAAATAAATTAAAAAAAAGATGTTGGCGCATGTACACTAAACTGCCTTTGCAACTAAAACGCCGTGTACAGCTCAATGTAAAATGTTTTCAAAGTATAAAATATTTTCAAGTGAAAAATTTTCAGTTGTTTGGTTGCATCCCAAAAAATGCTTTGGAAAATATTTTAAGGGGCTTGGTTGTGTTCTAGAAAATCCTCTAGAAAACACATTCTCTCACATTTTCTCAACTTCCAAACAAATATTATAATAGAAAATCCCATATATAAACCAAATCAACAAAAAACAGAACCACAAAAAGAAAAAAGAAAAAAATGATCTTTCTCAAAACTAAGCCCCGATCGTGAGAGAGTGGGAGAGAAATAGATTGAGAGAAAGAGAAAGGTAAAGGCAGTCGAATCATTGGGTGGGTCTGAAGGAGGTGACTCCAAGCCGGTGAGTGGAGGCACAAACTTGGGCTAGAGCCACATGTAAGCTCTCTCTCTCTTTCCTTCAGCTAGCAGAGGTGTGACCGTGTGAGTGAGAGTGGAAAATGATTTAAAGGTAAATTGGAAGTGTAAAACTAATTACACTCCACGTCACCTTCTTTTACGGTCAATTGAATTTGTTTTCAGTTTGGCCGTATTTTCATGTTTACCCAAACACCATCAAGGGTGTAAAATGTTTTCCCAAATTTCTTTACAGCCGAAACAAACACAGCCTATTCTATTTATATCTTTGAAAAAGTGGGAATTCCTTTCTCCCCAAAGGGTCCACATCAAGAAAGATGGAATCATACTCCAAATCACCAGCCTTACCTTAACAAGACCACATACCCCATCCTAAAACAAGCTTGATTTTATTTTCTCTATTGATTAAATACAAATATTTCACCCTTGAGTACCTAATGCCACCTAATACCATTTCTAATTAGATGATTTATTTTATTAGCCCCTCATCTCAAGTGCTTGCAAGATGCAAGTTTGCAATTAGTTATGGCAGGAGGCCCCAAACATAGGGGATTTCAGAGTAACATTTAACCATCAAGGGAAATGATGCACAATTAGGCTTAATCATAGCAGCAAATGTGTAATTTTCCCAAAAATTAACATATGCAGGAGCTGTGCACACCAACACATCAATGTATATACAAAATTACATATGCTGATAGGTAAAAGCACACTACCTGCGTGAGGCGAGTACGCCTCTTTTAAGATAGAATTTAATCAACTTCAAGTAAATAGCACCTTATGGGGTGTGTTGTGGAGGAGGGTAGAGAGAGAAAAAGGCATAATAATTTGACCAATCATTGCATGAAAAAATCATCAAATAGCTATAGACTAATTCTAGCACATGGTATAGAAGTATACAAGCATACCATATTTTGTGGTTAACAGCCATTTTGCGCAAGTCCTTTTTCTCCCCAACATCTCTGCAAGTCACTAATTACAGAACTACTTCCTTCCCTCTTCAAGCTCTCAATCCGCTAGCATACCAATGCAAATCAATCACAAGACAAACAAAAATTAACATACATCCTTATAAACTCAGTCAGTTAGATATAAAAAGACCTCCACAATCCTGCAACATCCATTGTCTCAAATTTAACAAATAGTTGAGTCAATTCAGTCAAATAAAGATTGACTAAACTCTTATTTCTTCATGAAGCCAAAATGTAGGAAATCAAAAATAGGCATACCTCTGGATCTAAAAACAAAATATCCAATTATTACAGTTTACGAACAAACCTAACTACGACTCTGTGACTTCAATAATATATACTCCTGTGGAAACTCTTTAATTTCACCAATAGAAAATTAAAAAGTGAAATTGAAATCCTCTTCCATCGAAATGAAGTAACAACAACAACAACAACAATTGCAGTTCTTACAGTTATTTTTTAGGTTTGTCATGGTGAACCAAATAGTCCCAACACTGTCACAGAAAAGGGATGGAAATCGATGAGAAATTAGAAGAATCAAAGAATTGAAATTGCTATCATAGTGAGATTAAGAGAATTACCTTTGGATTTGAATCGTCGATGAGACCTAGAAATCTACAAAAAGAGATGAACGGCTAAGAAGGTAAAGAGACTCTCTCTGGCTCAAGCATCAACACTGATTGAAGTTTGTTGTACCTGTTTGTATTTATCTACTTCTCATTTCTCAGTTTGATTGACACGTTACAAATATCTGCGGATTCCTTTCCCTTCTCCACTCTTCCAGATTTGGTCCCATTTTTTTCTTTTTCTTTTTCTTTTTAAATTTATATTTGGAATATTAATCGCAAGCTACTAGGTCAACGGTGTCGTCTGAAAAGTAAAAAGCCATTCAGCTAGACTCCTACAGCTTCTTCATTTTTTTTTATCCTACGAAAATGATACGCTGCCGTTTTGCAGTTTATATATATATATATATATATATTTAGTACAATATATAAATTATATTCTAATCTAATGTAAGTATATATATATATGTGTGTGTGTGAAACTCTCTTCTGGATACTTTAATCTCGGTTCTTATCCTCCACACCCCACAAGTACTTATATTTATGAAGTGACCACCGTACCATGAATGCGCAATTATAAATAGAGAATAAAGAGCTGTAGGGTAGAACCTGGGACCTCATGTCTCATTTTCATTCATATACTTATCAAGAGTTAGATCATGTTATCTCTCAGGGTCCCCAACCTTTACATAAAGATCAATGGGCTCTCCTTTATAATGATAAATTATTGAGGGTCTTTGGCAAAGTGTAATCTATCTCGCACCTTTCCTTTTCATTCTTAGGGTTGAAGTTTAAACTTCTTGTCTAATTACAAACATAGACATAACACAACCACTCATTATTCTTCTATAACCTTCCTAAGCTACCTAAAAAAGGTTTTCGAGAAAATTAACTCCATCTTTAAAGATTTATGGTGGGCTACAAAGGAAGAAAATAGACCAAATATACCTAAAAGATTTAGGATGATACGTGCAAACCAAAAGTGTTAGTTCCAAGTTACATACAAGAAGGATGCAACATATGAACAATGCACTCAAAGCAACATTGGGGTGGAATATCTTGTTTACAGTTAAGCTTTCAATCTTCAATTTGGATACATGATTGTCAAGCTAACACTAGTTTTCAACTATATATGATTATGTCTTTTTTTGTCTCTCAACTTTGAAATCATAACTAGGGGTGTCCACGGGTCGGGTTTATGCCTGACCGGAACTTGACCCGAAACTTTCGGGTGGGTGAAAACAAAACTTGAAACTGACCCAAAGTGCTAGTTGGTTTTGGACTCGTGGGGTTTCGGGTTGTATCGCCGATGAGTTATTTTGGCCGGATCCATCGAGATCTGGCCAGATTAAGACGAGATCTCGCTGGATCTCATCGGATCTCATGGGATTTCAAGTAATCTTCACTGGAGAACTCCAAATACTGCTGGTTTTTGTAAGTGTTTGTCGAAAATCCTTCGAATATCACCAGAGGTTTTTGGTTTTATGCTCGAGTCGGGTGACTTGGGTTTTGGGGGAGGAAACCCGCCAACCGACTTGAATGTGTCGGGTTCCGTGGCCGCAACCCATAACTGACGTCGGAGTGGTTGATTCGGGCGATTTTCGGTTCGGATTCGGGCGAGTTGCTCGGGTTGGTCGGTTTGTCAGGTTGGGTGGACAGTCCTAATCATAACAGTGTCATTTTTTATGACAATATAACAGTTAGTTACTAGTACTATATCACGAGAAAGTTATTTCTCTTATGATTTCTCCTAATTTTAGGTAATAAGGTTATGTGTAATGTTTAAAGGTTATACAAAATCAAGATGTTTCCCACATGGAAGGATATGGAAATTTTATTTACAAAAAGGTTTTTATTTTTATTTTGTTTATACGAGATAGAATTTCTACTCTAACTTAATCTAAGTGTAAATATGTATAAAGTTCCCTTTTGGAAACTTGAACCCCGGCCCTTACCCCCTACATCCCACAAGTATTTATACTTATAGAGTGACAACGGCACCAAGGGGGAGTGGTGGTATTAACAAAACGGTTTATCAATTGAGAAAGTTTTTCTATTGAAGATTTTACCAAATTGGATCAGGTCCTTAAAATAAAGATGCAACACAAATTTTAACTATATTATAAACTCGAGAGAAGGAATAAAGAAAATGGATGATAAATTACAAGCAAGTTCATTGTAACAAATTGCTTAAGAGAGTGTATTATGTGTAGTATAACTTGTCTCATCCTCCCTTAAAAGTCGTTAAAAGTTATTGTGGCTTTTGAATAGAGGTGTAATGTGTCATTGTGTTATAACTATTTTCCCTCTCTCTTATATGTGTGTATTTGTTTCTTCAAAAAAAAAAATTCATTGTAACAATAAAGTACACGGATGGACACATTTTTTTTTTTATCTGTATGAGCTAGAACACACTAACTACTTTAAATTAGCAACCACACCTATGTGAAAATCTAAAATTTATGCTCTTGAGTTGCAAGCTATAATAACTAGGACTATTATCTTTTGTTTTGGCTCCTCTATTTAGTAAAGGTCTGTTTGGATTGACGGGGGAGGGAGGGAGAGTGAAGGGGAGTAGAGTAGAATTGGCTGAAAATAGGCTAATTTTGGGTTAATTCTACTTTACTCTACTCTACTCCCCCTCCTTTCCCCTTAATCCAAATAGACCATAACACACTTGTGCATTTTTTTCTAGAAAATTCAAATTAAACAACAAAAAAAGAAGTAAAAAAGCTTATTTTATTATCTATGTAAATAATAGTAGATATACTAATTTACACATTTTGATTTGATTTCCATACATGTTAATTTGGCTTAAATGCAATATAAAGTCACTACTAATAACAATTACACCACTTATAACTCATAAGAGCTATCAACACAATTACCAAGTTCCGATTGCACAAGAATACTAAAATAGCTATATCACCTCATTGACCTAAATCAAAACTCATAAGAATTCTTACCATCAATTACCAATTGTAAATCAAGCGCACCACTCTTTTTCTTTTTTCTTTTTTTTTTTTTTTGTTTAACTAAGAATCCTCAAATCAACTACACAATTATTAGCATTATCAATAATTTAACAATTATAAAAGGTCGAGAAGTGGTACCTACTAGTACAAGTCGTAAAGTAGGGTTGCAGATTCCTTGGTTTGGTGGCGAAGGTTTTGAAGGTGGCGTTTGGGTCACCGTCCAACCAGAGTATGTAGTAAGTCAACAGTGCAACAATGGCGTAAATCATTGTTGAAAGGCTATACTGGGTAAAGTTGTGGAAGAGAGCATGAAATCGCCCGGGGGGGGGGGGGGGGGGGGGGGGGGGATGGTAGCCATGTGTCCTTGTATGTTTTTTTCCTTTTGTGTGTTAATATTGGTTGGTAATGATATATAACTTATTTATTAAGGGCATGTTTGTTGTTGTTCATATGAAATTTGTTTATTTGGAATATATTAATTTTAGATAATTAATACACCTACTAAGGAATAATTATTTCAACCATTTTAGAGATGAATAATTATTCCTCATTTTAAAGAATAGATATTCATAAGGAATGATTATTCCTTTAATAAAAACATAATCAAACTATTGAATAGCTAAATCCATAGATAACTATTATATTATAGTTCTATTATAGTATCACAAGAATACCCTTAATATGAGGAAATGGAGTGGGTGGGTGGGTAGGTAGGAATGAGATAAAAGAAAAATTAATGACACGAGATAAAACACTAACAATGGATGAGTTTAAGAAAAAAAGATACAAAATACTAAATGTGGCTTACGTTTTAAAGCCAACAAAAGTGCAAAAAAAAACAAATAAAATAATACTAATTGCAGTTACATGGGAATTGGGAACTTTGGATGATGCACCTAAACGCATGGCAGCCATGTGTCCTTGTATTTATTTTTGTTTTTTTTGTTTTTTTGATTTTTTTTTTTTTTTGTGTGTGTGTGTTAATATTGGTGGTAATGATATATAACTTTTTTATTAAGGTATGTTTGGTTGCTTGTTTAAACAATAGTTTTCTTGTTTAAACAATATAAGCATGTATTTCCACAACACTTTTTCACTCACACTATTTTCATAGCACTTAAACACGTTATAGAACAACATTACCAAACGGGCCTAAATATTAAAGAATAGTTTGTATTTTAAGTCATTAACATCTAATTTAACACCCTTTTATTTTAGAATAGATCTTATAAGGAAAATATATAAAGAGATTAAATTCAATAAGAATGCGGTATAAAGCCTATGTTTACGCATCCAATAATATTTTGCCACGTCAAAATTTTTAAAATAATTGCACATAAAATATTAAATCGTAATGCACACAATTACTACCTATTTCAGTAGGTAAAACCCTAAACTAAACTTCTCTANGGGTTTTAATCTACTAAAATAGATAGTAATTGTGTATTACGGTTTAATATTTTATGTGAAATTATTTTAAAAAAAATCTGAAGTGGCACAATATTATTGGATGACGTAAACATAGGCTTTTACACTACGTCCTTATTGAATTTAATCTCATATATAAATCCTAAGTTGAAAGGAGTTCAATTAAATTATGTATTATTAATTATGTTGTAAAAAAAATTATATTATTGTCATTGTTTTTGTAATGTTAATTAATTGTTTATACTTTTTTCCCTACCCATTTATACTTAATATAAATTATGAAAACTCATTTGCAATTGTTGATAAATAATATGATAAGTTATATTTAATTTTTATAATTTTAAAATGATTAATTAAATGATTTATGACATCATCGGTCTAACCATCGGTCTGACCATAAAACCGAGAACCACTTCATTTTTTGGTTCTTTCACCGGTCTAGTCTTTAAAACGATGCTCCTACCTTACACCTTATCGTCAGGTTACATGCTTAATTTTTTGTATAAGGAGTGGGCAATAGATCAATAGGAGACAATTATGAATGTATCATCTAGTGTGGATAAGTGGGAAATGTTAGAAGTTTGGTCAGGTTTTATCGACCCATGACCATGGAGCATCCACATGGATTAGTAGATACTCCATGATTTTGAATCTAACCTAAAGATGACTTGACAAGGGGTATCAATCAAGGGAGTAAATCTCATACTGAAGGATGTACCGGTTTGATTAGTAGAATGATATATTTCGGTGCTGGTCAATATCGGTGTACCGTTTCGGGTTTACCGTTATTTTATATATATATATATATATATATAAAAGTTTACCACAAAACTTTACCTCAATTTAGAACAAATTATTCATGATTTTAGACTTTAACATCAATTAAAAGAAAAAAAATATATAAAAATAGAAAGATTAATTGTTCATTGCATACTAAGAAAATGAATAATACTAATAAGTTAATGCAAGTAAATTACCATTCTGTCTTTACAAAAATTCAAAAATTACAAAACTAAAATAAAAAATAAAAAAGCCTTTTTTTTTCCTGTACCGGCCGGTATTGCCCAAAATCAATCGATATGGCCGATACATAGCTGGTACGGCCGATATTTAAACCGATATGAAATGTTGACGTTTCGATACTAGTATATGTACCAGTACGATATCGTCTACCTTGGCTAAGGAAGTCAATCTCATACCGGATGTTGTACCAGTTTGATTAGTGGAATGATATATTTCGGTACCAGTCAATACCGGTGTACCGTTTCGGGTTTACTGTTATATATATATATATATATATATTATAATAAATATAAAAGTTTACGATAAAACATTACCTCAATTCAGAACAAATTATTTATGATTTTAGACTTTAACATCAATTAAAAGAAAAAAAATACAATATAAACAATAGAAAGATTAACTGTTCATTGCATATTAAGAAAAAAAATAATACTAATAAGTTTATGCAAGTGTTACCATTCTGTCTTTACAAAATTTCAAAAAAAAAAAAAGCTTTTTTTTTTTTTTGGTCTATACCGGCCGTTATGCCCAATATTGCCCAAAATCGACCGGTATGGCCGGTATTTAAACCGGTACGAAACGTTGACGTTTTGATATTGGTACATGTACCGATACGGCCGGTACCAGTACGGTATTGACTACCTTAGTATAAACTAGTGAATATAATGATTATGTAGATAACTCCCCATTAAGTAGAAACTCTTTTAGGTCTCTAAAAGAGTTAGACACTACACATAAAGCCTTATGTAAATGATTTAAAAACAAAAAAGGAAAAAAAAATTGTTCGAGAGAAAACTGTTAGATTTCCAAAAATTGCTCATCGATGTAATGCTATCTTTTAGGGTCACCAATCACCATCAACAAAAATCCTATAACTTGGAGTATGTAGTTTATTATAGAGTCGTTGGTAGTCTTTCTAGTGAGAAGAAGGTGTTCCAAAGTTTATGTATCATAAAGTGGATGTTTGTAAGACGAGCTAAAGATCTAGTCTGCGAGTAATTAGTTTTTACAATATGCAATAAATCTAACCTCATTTTAACAAGAAATAATAATAATACCAAATTAAATCATTTAGGACTTTATACAATATTATACACACACACACACACATATATATATATATATATGTATATATGGAGGTGTGTTTATACCTAAGAACAACAACACGCATTCTTTATTATATAAATAAGTTAAACTCTAAATTTACAAATTAGTTTGTGAATGTATTCACCTTAAGAAAAAAGTTGTGAATGTACTATTCTTTATGAACTTAAGCTTGTTTATCAAAAGTATTAATCTAAAATAAACTTTTTTAACATAAAATTTTGTAAAATAATAATTGTTTAATAATTATTTGCCAAAATTGCAAACTTTTCAAATAATTGGTAACCTAGTCCTTTTTAAAACATGATTTTGATACTTGAAATTGTGTATTCAAGACATGGTTTATATTGCGCGGTGCTTAGTTGGCTTTGTTGTGTTACCTTTTTTAATGTCCACATGTCATGCTTAAGTTTATCCCCCTTCCTCTTCCCCCAACTTTACCAAATTTAACCTCTCTCTCTCTCGTTTTAGGTGCATAACATACGAGGACACATGGCTGCCATGCGTTTAGGTGCATCATCCAAAGTTCCCAATTCCCATGTAACTGCAATTAGTATTATTTTATCTGTTTTTTATTTGCACTTTTGTTGGCTTTAAAACGTAAGCCACATTTTAGTATTTTTGCATCTTTTTTTCTTAAACTCATCCATTGTTAGTGTTTTATCTCGTGTCATTAATTTTTCTTTTATCTCATTCCTACCTACCCACTCACCCACCCACTTTCCCTCATATTAAGGGTGTTCTTGGTAGACTATAATAGAAACTATAATGTAATAGATATTTCTATGATTTACCCACCCACTTTCCCTCATATTAAGGGTGTTCTTGGTAGACTATAATAGAAACTATAATGTAATAGATATTTCTATGATTTAGCTATTCAGTAGTTTGATTATGTTTTTATTAAAGCGAATAGTCATTCCTTATGAATAGCTATTCTTTAAAATGAGGAATAACTATTCATCTCTAAAATGGTTGAAATAATTATTCCTTAGTAGGTGTATTAATATCTAAAATTAATATATTTCCAAATAAACAAATTTTTCATATAACAACACAAACAAAAACGCCCTTAATAAATAAGTTATATATCATTACCAACCAATATTAACACACAAAAGGAAAAAAACATACAAGGACACATGGCTACCATGCGTTTAGGTGCATAACATACAAGGACACATGGCTGCCATGCGTTTAGGTGCATCATCCAAAGTTCCCGATTCCCATGTAACTGCAATTAATATTATTTTATTTGTACTTTTTTTGGCTTTGAAATGTAAGCCACATCATAGAATTTTTGTATCTTTTTTTTTTCTTAAACCCGTCCATTATTAATGTTTTATCTCTTGCGTCATTAATTTTTTTTTTTATATCCCATTCCTACCTACCCACCCACCTGCTTTCCCTCATATTAAGGGTATTATTGGTAGATTATAATATACACTGTAATATAATAGTTATTATTATGGTTTAACTATTCAGTAGTTTGATTATGTTTTTATTAAAGGGCATAGTCATTCCTTATAAATAGTTATTCTTTAAAATGATGAATAGTTAGTTATCTCTAAAACGGTTTAAATAACTATTCCTTAGTAGGTGTATTAATTTATAAAATTAATATATTTCCAAATAAACAAACTTTTTATATGACAACACAACCAAATATGCCCTTAATAAATAAGTTATATATCATTACCAACCAATATTAACACACAAAAGAAGGAAAAAAAAAACATACGAGGACACATGGCTGCCATGCGTTTAGGCGCATAACATACAAAGACACATGGTTGTCATGCATTTAAGTGCATCACCCAAAGTTCCTAATTCCCATGTAACTGCAACTATTATTATTTTATTTGTTTTTTATTTGTACTTTTGTTGGCTTTAAAACGTAAGCCACATCGTAGTATTTTTGTATCTTTTTTTTCTTTTTTCTCCCTTAAACCCATCCATTGTTAATGTTTTGTCTTTTGTGTCATTAATTTTGCTTTTATCTCATTCCTACCTACCCACCCACCCGTTTTCCCTCGTACTAAGGGTAATATTGGTAGAAAAAAATAGACATTGTAATGTAATAATTATTCATATGATTTAACTATTTAGTAGTTTGATTATGTTTTTATTAAATAGAATAGTCATTCTTTATGAATAGTTATTCTTTAAAATGAGGAATAGTTATTCATCTCTAAAATGATTGAAATAACTATTCCTTAGTAGGTGTATTAATTTCTAAAATTAATATATTTCCAAATAAACAAGTTTATGCACGTAACAATTATGAAAATAAAAAATCATAAAATATAACTAATCTCTCTTTCAAATTTTTTTAAAATATTATTTTTTAAGATATATAATTATATAAGCAAGATATTTCATAAAATATATCTTAAGTTTAACTTAAAATGTTTTCATTCCATTGTCTTCAAGTAAGCCTCGTCAATGGGCTCGGCTGGCTCGTTTTTACTTGGCCCATGGGCTAATGGGTTGGGCTTAACGGGTTGTTAACTAGTCAATGGGCTGGGTCGGGCCGGGCTAGATGAAAAAACCCTAGCCCATGGCCCTACCCATGGGCAATGCCCATTTGGGCTTTAGCGGGCTGGGCTAGTGAGGTGGATTTAATGGGCTACCCATGGGCATTTTAACGGGTCTTCAATGGGATTATAAAAATTTAACCAAAAAAATTATAATTATATATTATTACAAACTATCAAATTGAACAATTAAATCTACTAAAAAAATTCTATTAAAAAAAATACTAAGACATACCTCTTAAAAATGTACTAAAATAAGATTAATTAACTTGTATTGATAAGAATAAATAAGTACATTGAAATTTTCATGAATATATTAGACTGAAAATAGTTGCATCACTACAAAATGTGTACATCCCAACTAGGTTGGCACCCAACACACTTGTCTATCATTTGCAATTCCCAATCTATTTGTGTTGATTCTATTGAAACATCAAATAATTTTATCTAAGAAAAAAATTGAAAAACTTGTTACATAAACTTTATAACTATTTGCCAAGCATTATCTTGAAGTGGTGGATTGTTGGTCATGTGGTGGACTTCTTGGCATCCACTCGAGCCTTTCTAACTTCAATCGCTCAAATGCCTTTGCTAATTCTGCTTCTTGTCGTCTTGTGTCTGCTAAGTTCCAATCCTTTAAGCACACAAGTGCCTCAACAATCTCAGGACTAAGACCACATCTCTTGTCAGATACAACTCTACCTTGAAGTTAAGGGTCATCAAATAGCCCATGACCCATGGGCTGGCCCAGTAGCCCACTAGCCCACCAGGCTAATAGGCATCCCGGCCTGGTAATATTAAAGCTCGTGGGCAGCCTAGTAGCCCAATGGGACATGCTATGGGTTGGTTTCTTGACCCATGGGCGCTTGGTGGGCTGGCCCATTAGCCTAGCCCATTAGCCCGACCCGTTAGCCTAACTCATTGCCCAAAATTCATAACAAAATAAGTTGGGAGTTGGGTGGGTGAGGGATTGAAATTTAGACATTATAAAAACTTTAAGACCACACACCTAACTACTAAATACTTGGAGTAATTGTGATACAATATGCATAATAAATATATATATATATATATATTGGTATTATTCTAGTAGTTTTGATTTTTAAAACTAAATTACTTATTACTAAGATGACCGTTGCCCTACCTCTGTGCCTTTGGAAAGAAAGTCATTCTTTCCTTTGATAAATTCTAATTCTTTCCTTACAAGTTACAATTATAGAAGAAATTCCTTTTAAAAAAAAAAAGCTTACCGTTGGTTGGAAGAACTTCTTTCCTTTAAGAATTGATATTTGATTCTTCATATATCCTTTTAAGAACTGATATTTGATTCCTCATATATTTCCAAATTGATATTTGATTCTTCTTTCCTTTAAGAATGCTTACCGTTTGAACAATACAAAAATCAGTTCTCTTCTTCTTCTTCTTTATTTTGTGTGTGTGTGTTCAAGTATCCAATCTATAAATACCTATGACATTTCTCTCATTTTACTCACAAAAAATCTCTCAAATTCAAACTCTCCCTAGACTATTCTCAATTTTTC
Source organism: Quercus suber (assembly GCF_002906115.3). Classification (NCBI taxonomy): domain Eukaryota; kingdom Viridiplantae; phylum Streptophyta; class Magnoliopsida; order Fagales; family Fagaceae; genus Quercus; species Quercus suber. The sequence continues at coordinate 1,826,748 of NW_027069512.1, read as the reverse complement.
ATCTCTTATTATTTTTGCCCTCTTATAGTTATATACTCTATAGAATAATAGTATTATATTTTTAATAGTTATATTTATACAATTACAAGTATCAAATAATCAAATTCTTCAAGTTGGAGGCTTGGAACTTGGAGGCTTGAGCATCCAATTGCATTTGAAAATCAACTTCTCCAAATTGGAGTGGAACTATGGAAGCTATTTGTCTCAAAATTCGATTGATTGGGTAACATCTTTTCATAACTTTTATTGATTGGGTAACATCTTTTCATAACTTTTATTATATACTTGCTGTCTCATTATTTGTATACATTATTTTTGTTAGTTTTCAAAATTTTAAAATGACTCATAGAAATGATCACATCATACTAGATGATTTAGATGAGCAATAGCAACATTTTGAGTCAATTGGTTCCCCCATATCCCAGTTTCCTCTACATCTAATGTACCAACTAATAATAATACCACACTCGGCTCAAATCCAAGTTTTACTAATAAAAAATTAAAAAGGGAAGTTTGGAAAATTTTAGATAGGGTAGAGAGGATAAAACAAGATGGAACAAAAGAAATTAAAGCTATATGTAGCAAATGTGGTGACAAGCTGGTTGGTGGCCTAAGTGCGGGGACTAACCATTTAAAACGTCATATGTTAAATAGTTGTAAGCGAAGAAATCAAATGGATATTAGAGATTTTCAACAATTAGGAAAAGATAAGGAGGGAAATTTAACTACATTTATTTACACTGATGCAAATGCATGTAATGAAGTGGTAGAATATCTTGTTAAAGCTGAACAACATTTACATTTGTTGAAAAACATGATTTTACAGGAATGGTGCAACGTGGTTTTGCTCCACAATATAAAGGATTTTCTGCATCCACCACATGCACATAGTGGTAGATTTTGCTTAACTTCTGACCTATGGACATCAAGAAATAAATTAAGTTTTCTCTCTTTAACTATTCATTATATTGATTCTAATTGGAATTTAAATAAAAGAATAATATCATTTAAAATATTGGAATCTCCACACATGGGATATGACATTGCGAATCTTATTAGTGAGGAACTTCAATATTGGGGATTACTTATAAAATATTTTCAATAAAACTTGATAATGCAACAAATAATGATATGGCAGAGATGTTTTTAAAAGAAAAATTAAGCTTACCTTACATGGTACATTATTCGAATACGTATGGCAGAGATGTTTTTAAAAGAAAAATTAAGCTTACCTTTACATGGTACATTATTTCGAATACGTTGTTGTGCACATATTTTAAATATAATTGTTCAAGATGGTTTATCAAATTTATCCTCATCTGTTGAAAAAATAAAAGATATTGTTCATAATATTAATAACTCTCAAGCAAGATATAAATTGTATATAAAATGTTGTATGGAATTGAAAAGAAACAAATATATATATATATATATTAAATGATGTGTCTCATAGGTGGAATGCTACTTATCTTCTTTTAGATTCAGCAATAAAATATAAAGATTTTAAATTTATATTATTCTCATCTTTATCAAAATTCACGTTGTCCTCTAAAAAAAATTGAAGAACATGATTGGATGTTAGCAGAACTTGTAAGAGACTTTTTAAAGGTTTTTTATGATTCAACAAAAAAATTTGTGGTGTATATATATCCAACATCTTGTAGAGTTATAATGCAATTGACTAACATTTTGTGCAAATTTTCAAAATTTTATGGGCAAACTTTTGGAATATTTGATGAAACGTTAGATTTAATGAGACAAAAATTTGACAAATATTGGGATATATTCCTTTTATTTTTGGAATGGCTATTATCTTGATCCTAGATTTAAGATTGAAGAGTTGAATGTTTTTTTTTAATAATTTATAATGATGAAGTTGAAAAAATTCTAAAGATGATACAATCATTTCAAAATTCAATGACACAATTATTTGGTTATTATGAAATGCTTATAAAAATTTGAAATTGGTGCCCAAACGCAAAATACAAGAAGCTCTTTGTCCTCTACTAGTTTTCTAGGTGACCAAGAAGAATAAAATGCTTATCACATGGTTAAAAGANGGGCTACTGGGCCAGCCCATGGGTCATGGGCTATTTGATGACCCTTAACTTCAAGGTTCTATTATTATGTTGTCACCAAACAAATGAATAGTAATAAGTATTACATTACAACATCTTATATTTATTGAAATACATATTCATATTTCTATGTAATTACCGTTAGAGTCTACCAAACGTGCCCTAACTAATAGTGTGTTTGGTTGTAAATGAGGAGAAGAGAAAAGAAGAGAAAGGAGAGAAGGAAGAGATAGGAAAATAAATGAAAAAGAATATGCTTCCTTTTTACATGTTTGGAAAGAGTGTGGGAAGGGAAAAAAATATATTTAATTTAGACATATGTTTTTACCTAAATACCCTAAATAAAAACTAAAGTGTTTGTTTTGGTGAGGGACAAAATTTAAATTTTAGAAGTCATTAGAAGTGGGCCCCCAAAAATTGCAGGCTATGTTACTTATCTTTCTCCTCATTTCTACCTAATTTGGGCAGATGATAAAAAGTGGGTTCGATAGATGCTCTCTCTGTCCCTTTTCTCTTCTTTTCTTTCCTATAATGCCAACAAGGGAAAGTGTCGTGTCAGTACAATTTTCTTTATTTTCTCTTCTCATCCTCCATTTCCAAGCATGGTGTAAGTTCTTATCTCCTCAGTTACATTATTTCAAAATGTTTCTCAAGTCTCATTCAAGGTCTCTCTTTCTCTCTCTTCCTCGAACCTCTCTCTCTCCGCTAAACCAGTTCATCACCTAAAATGCTAAAACCAAAAATTCATCCTTTTAACTCTTTTAAGCACCGCATTTCTTACCTTGCTTCTCCCACCTCTTTAAATCTTATTTTACCCACAAATTTCAGATTTCCTCAAATCTCATATTAGATCTTACTCACTAGCAGCCATGTTGCCTTCAATGAAAGATAAGTACCAATTTTGCTGTCAAAATGAGGAAGATTATTGTTTATTTTGGTCAATTTATTGAAATGGTTGAAACCGGTTTAACCGTCTTGATTCTCAGTTTTCATGGTATGACCGGCGACTTTTGGTTAAACTTGCTTTTTCACTAATTTTCAATTTTTTATAAGAACCAGACTAGATTAGTGCCCAGTTTCTGATTGAACTAGCTTGTTTTCAGTTTGGTTTTTAAAACCATGGGTAGAAGCACTATTTTAAGTCACCATGTAATTAATATAGCACATCATTTAGGATATCTCATCTATGGGGGGGGATAAAAGATGTTTGATATGGTGTGATCTAAAATTATTTTTCTAATTTTTCATATGTCCGTGGTAGCTAAAAATCTTGGTCAAACCAAAATCATTTTCTTTAATTAAGGAAAGACAATCTCTTTGAGGCTAAAATTATAAACCTCCCAAAAAAAAAAAAAAAAAAAAAACTCAGTCCCCCCCTCCCTCCCTCAAAAACATTATTTTGGTTCCTATATTTTAGGGTCACAATTAATTTGGCCCTGTTATTTTTAGCTTACAATCAATTTGGTCATGCCGTTAACTCGCTAACATAATACTCTTACATGGCAAACGGTGTGCATTGTTGGCACACTTAAAGCTTAATGGCAACTAATATAAAAAATATATATATATATATATATATATATATATATATATATATATATTCAAAAATACCACATCATCATTTAAATTTTTTAAAAAATAAACAAAAAAAAGTTTTTTAATTTCTTAGCTTTAAATTCCTAGATTTTCTTGGTAACTAAACACAAAAATCAAATTTACCAATTACTTTATCAAAAAAAATACCAATTACATTCTCAGATTTTCTTCCATTTTCTTCTAGCAATAAAAAACAAAAGCACAATTCAAATTAAAAAATTCAAACGTAAATTTGGACACAATCTAAACAGACTCAAATCGCAATCTCACATTTCATTTCATTTTCAAGAGACAAGCTATATCTAAAATCGCAAACACAATAGATTTGTTTCCATCTCTAAGCACCCATTTTGACGTAGGAGAGAGATTGTGAGGGTGTGGGTTTGGGTCAACTCAACTAAACCAACTTAAAGAACTGATAGTGAAATTGAGTAAGGAGAGTACGAGAACCACCCTTAGTGTAGTGGTTGCGGCTTTTGGGCTGGTGGGTGGCTAGGTTGCTAATGTTAAGAGATAGAAATCGTTGAGAGAATACAGAGTGAGCTAGAGAAATAGAGAGTTTCAGGTTCAGGGAAGTTTTAGATCTACCATTTTTCTCTTGAAATGTAAGTTCCTCTTGGTTTGAATGAGATGGGTTTGGTGATCATTGATAATGGTCTTTTTATAAAAACCATTTGGTGGGACATTGTTTTTCTGCAGAACCATTCTCTCAACAATGACGTTGTTCTTTGTCTCTTCCTTTTTCTTCTTTTCTCTATGTTTTTCGGTTTGAATTTTAACTTTCTCAGTTTCTTGGCATATTTTAAGAGCACTAGTAGAGGTGGTGCTAAAAAGCTAAATAGCTATTTTTAGTACCACCATATACAAAAAAATATGATACATCATTGGTGGTATAGGTAAAATTTTGACTTACTCAACTACAGTGCATATCTATTTATGGATGTGCACTGTAACTCAAAAGCTAAAATCAAATAACATATTTTATTATCTCTCTCATTAAAATAATATTTATATTTTTTCTCTTTGTTTTTTCCTGTATTCCAGCATTCTTCACTCTCACCTAAGCTCTGATTTAATATCATCCTCACCCAAGCTCACTCTTCAGTCAGCCATCGCTACCAACCCAAGCACCATCGTTGACCGAAGCACTCTTTCCCCTGACTTCTCTCAAATCTCCACCATTCATCCCATCGCCCCTTCCATCGTCCACCACATCATTGAGAAATGCGATGGGGTCCGCAGCAACATCCCTTTCCTCCAAACCCTATCGTTCTTCAACTGGGCCATAGCCCACGATATTCTAGTCCAATTCCCCGCGAAATGATCGACCTCGCCAGAAAAGTTCGCCAGTTCGACTTGGCTTGGCAAGTCATCGATTCGATGAAAGCCACTGTGCATATCTTGTGTCTGTGTTGTGTTTAATCGAATGGAGGACTATGGAAACAATTCTTGTGTTTGTGTTGTAGCTAATTTGGGGTTGTGTTTGTGTTTGGGGTTGTTGGGTGTTTGTGATGGCGATGGTGCCGGGGTGGTGGTGGTGGGGGCGGCACCGTGAGTGCTTGAAAACAGTGAGGAAAAAAATAATAAATAAATGAATTGTTTAATGTAGTAGATATATTATTTTATTGTGTTGTTTATATTATTTTTATTGCGTTGAAAGCTAAAATAAAACCACTGATGTTGGGTGTTTTGTAAAGTGAGAATGTAAAATAGATAAAATAACTTTTTGTGGTGCCAAATAGCTAAAAAAATAGCTCCACCAATGTGGATGCTCTAAATACCCTGGATTATCATTATCATTTCTTTTTCTTTTGAGTTCTTTTGTAATATTTTTTTAGATTTATTTTTTTTAATTATTTAATTGCTGATGTGGTATTTTTTTAATGTCAGTATTTCTTTTTTAATTAATTTAGTTGCCACGTAAGCTTTAATTGTGCCAACATAACACATTGTTTGCCACGTAAACATTTTTCATTAATGAGTTAACGATAAGGACCAAATTGATTGTAAGTTAAAAATAATAAGTACCAAATTGACTGTTTACAAAATGTAATGACCTAATTAACTATGACCTCAAAAGGGACCAAAACTTAATTTTCGCTATAATATAAATAACAACCAAATATCCAAAATGATCAAAATACCCTCTTAAACCTCTAAAATAACAAAAATATCCATAATCCAAAAAAACCAAAATATCCTCAAAACCTTCCCATTACCCTAAAACATAAAAATAAATAAATAAATAAATAAAAACTCTAAATGATATAAATGCCCCCCTAAAATCTCAAAAAAATCCAGTACCCCTAAATCAACAAAATAACTTTAGAACCTCAAAATAAACAAAATACCTTTACCTCCAATATGATTAAAAAACTTTTAAATCCACAAAAGTGACAAAAATAACTCCTAAAGCCATTAAAATGAAGAAAACACCTCATGAAACCTCCAAAATTTACCTGCAAATTTTGGGAATCATCCCCAAACTTTTTAAAAACTGCAAAAAAATAATTTTTAAGTATCATTTTTAAGGTTTTGAGAATTTATAATTATGAATGTGAATGTGTAATTAGGTGAATAGGCAGGTTGACTCTTGCTCTAAATTAATGGATTAGGGTTGTCCAGGTCTAACCTTAACTCGACAAAACTGCCCAATTTGAAGCCATATGAATTGAGAATTGCTTGATCTAAGTGGTGCACCGAATGACAATGGGTGCATATCATTCCAACTGATCAATATTGGTTCACCGATATGGCGAGATCCCATTAAGTCCAATGAAGATCTCAATATCTTTGCCAAAAGCCACCATGGACTAAGAGGACGACGAATTTGATCGATATGATCATCGGAGATCGAATGACTTTTCTAGTTGACAACTCACGTTAATAACGATTGGTAGTGGGTCTTATAATTTAAGACCCTCTAGAATTAGGTTGAGTATAGGTTGGTGATCAATTTGACAAAACCTGACATGTGGACACCAAACACCACTAATGTGGGTATTATTGTTAAGTTAATAATTTATATTTTTGGTAAGTTTAATCAATATTAGTTTTTATTATTATTTTTTTCATTGTCGAACTCTTATTTTAAATGTGATTATAAGGGTATTTTTAAAGATATTTTATATAAGATTTTAATGAAAACAACTAGAAAAAATCAACAATTCTCTCAAAGCATTAGTATTAGGGGTCGTAGAATCTCTCAAATTGCTATTTATAGCATTAAACCATAAAAAGTGGGCACTATCCAAAAGGCTAGTTTTTTAAAAAATTTACAATCTAGCTACAGTGATGTCTTATATATAGAAACTATTGTTCATTGATGCTAAACTTATAAACTTATATTTTATTCAACTTTCACACACTCTCTCTCTTCTTCTTTCTGTCTCTTGTCTTCTGTCTCTTCTCACTTACTCTTTTCTTCTCTTAAACCAACCTAGCAAAGATCTTCCATGTCTGAGACATCTAAGGCTCAGCCACCATGTGCCATCATGAGCCACTACCATGACATGCCACCACAAGCCACCACCTCATGACTCTTCTCTGTCTATTTATCTCACCATCTCTTCTAAAGCACAACCCATGGGGGTTGAACCCAGGATCACCAATATTGGTAGTGATGCATGACGATGAAGCCACCATTGGTGGCCGCCAATCTTTCTCCTACCCCTCTCTATCTCTAATTCTTTTCTTTTTTCTGGATCCTACATAGGTTTGAGGATTAGGGTTTCTTTGAAAATGGGTCTAAGGGTTTTGGGTTGTGGAAATTTGGAGGCTTTGGTTGCTTTCAATTTTAGTGGCTATGACTTGCATTTGAATCGGTGGTGTTGGTTTGGTTTGGGTGGTGTGTGTGGTGCAATAGTGGTGAGGTTGTAAGGGGTGGTGGTTGCTTGAGAGAGAGAGAGAGTATAAATAAAAACTAAAGAAGGAAATAAAGGATAATATTTAAATGAATTGGTAAAAAAGTAGAGTTTGGGATGTTAAATTTATTATATTGTAATAAAAAGATGTGGTATGATAGATAAAAAGTAACTTTTTAGATGGTAAAATAATAGATTTTATGCAATTCCAAATACTAAACAGTAAACACCAAATTTGAACATAAAAAATATTGGGTAAATTATGGTCAGTTTGATACATGTATTTAAACAACAGTTTTAAGTTTTTTTTGGAAATATGTGTGGGTAAAAAAATGTATGAAAATAGTAAAAATACATGAAATCTATATATATATATATATATATATAAAACTGAAACTTCTGAAACTCTCACAATTTTCTACGTCAACACAATATTTAAATAAAATTATTTTTACTTAATCTAAATTTAATAAAGAGTGAAACTCTATCTCGTTAACAAGTCAAACTTAAACTCAAACTCATCTTTTTTTTAAAACAAAATTATTTTTGTTTAATCCAAACTTATCAAGGAGTAAAACTCTATCTCTTTAATAAGTCCAACTCAAACTCAAACTCAAACGTTGATATTATTATTATTATTATTATTATTATTATTATCTCTCTACTTCACTAAGGTTATATTTTATGATAAGGTGTAAACTTATAGTCATGGATTATTCTTTTGAATGCAACCCAATCTTTTTCTTATATTTTTCTATTTTTTAGTCATATATATTTTATTTTATTTTAATAATTTCTAAGTAGTGAATCATTTGATTCTTTAATATTTTTTGATTTTTTAGAAATTTTAATATCTAAATTTTGGGGTTATTTTTTGCATTATCTAAAATTGTCTGACAAATTTTTTGTATGCCATGGCTTCTTCATTAAATTGTAACACAAATTATAGTCATACAATAACAAATCATGTAATGGGGTAGTTTCTTAATCAATTTAAAATTTTATAAAATTATTTAATTATACTCCACAAATTGGTAAATTTCTGTGCATAACATGAATTAGTGACCAGTGTTAAAACTGAAAATAAATGTTTAAACTTATATAACGAGCGGACCTTACATTTTAAACCTCAAATTTTTTTAAAACATTCCATTTACCATAAACTTTAATATTTTCGTTAATAGGGGTCGCGTACGAAAGAAAAGTAAACCCAGTCCACAAAGACTCAGAGAGAGAGAGAGAGAGAGAGAGAGAGAGAGAGGGAAGAAGGGTTTTGTTGGGAGTTTGGACACAGAATAGAGTAGAGCATCCGCATAAACGAGAAAAAAAAAATGGGGAAGGAAGGCGACTTGTGGGATGATTCCGCTCTCATCAACGCCTTCGACGCCGCCATATCCAAGTACAAGGTCCTCTCTCTCTCTCTCTCTCTCTCTCTATAACATATTCTATTCTATTACACTGATTCTGCTTTGCCAGTTCTGTATCTGAACTAGTCCAAATTTTATGCTTGTTTTATTTATGATATAAGCTTGGCTGAGGCATTGCTTCACTTGGCAATACTTTATTGTTATTATTTTTTTAAGAATTAAATGTATTAGTGAATTGTGTAGAGTTATAATTTAGAAGTAGCATTTATTAGTTAAACAAAAAAATAGAGTGGAAAGTTTTCATTCTTTGCTTGATTTTAACAAGTGGATAAAAAAATTAAATTTACTACATGTTCATTGCATTGGTACTTATGGGTTTCAAAACAATAGCAATGTTATAGAAAAATATTTTGGTGAATTTGGGATGGATCAAGTTACTAGAGTTTCTAATTGTTATTAGCTTTCTTGTTTTTAGGAACATAATAAGGGAGAGCACAATCGGCTGCAGACCACACCTCATGAGGCTGAGGTCACTAGCTTCGAATCTCCCATTTCTAGTCCCTATATATATATATATATATAGCTCTCGGGCATGAGCATGAGTATAAACTTCTTAGCCTATTAGGAATGCATGACCCTGGATTATCTAGCTACTGGTTTTGGCGGGTGGGGTCAGTTGTCTGTAAGTTTTATTGGCTAGAGGCGAGTCTAAGGGGATCTTCTTTAGAAAGGTTCCTTATTATCAATGTATATAAATGACATAAAAGATTGATTTATAAAAAAATAAAAAATAAATAAAGGACATAAAAGATTGAAAGTTACTTAGTAAATAGACAGACAACAGGCATGCAAACACACATGCATGTACAATATTATGATAAATGGAGTGAAAAGAACCATTGATCAAACCCGAAACAAAAATGGAAAATAGATACTGATTGGTTATTGAAAAATATACAAATAATAGAACTGTGGAATAGAACTTACCAATTCTTTTTTATTTAAATACAGTGATAACTGACATATGATCATGCATGTATTTTGCAAAAAATATTTTTTTATTAAAAATCATCACAAATTTTTAGTTGTAGTAACATTGTAATCTTTTCAATCACCTCATCTTCCAGATAATGCATAGCAAAAAAGGTCATGAAACTTCAACCGAGGGAGGAAAAGCTGTTGGCAGCACCGAGGAAAATGTCTCTGCTAATGTTAACGGAACTCATGAGGCTAGAAGGTTGGTAAATTTATTATGCTATTGCCTATTTGTGATCTAATATATGCTATTTATTTTCTATAAAATTATTGGAAATGTTGCTTTTCAATAATAAAATAAAATTATTGGAAATGTTAATGTGCAATGTGAAGAGATAATGAATGTTTTGTGTTTTGTTATGGTATTTTCATGTTTTGGAGCCTGTAATATATAAGAAATGAGTGTCTTTTTTTTTTTTTTTGGATTTTTAGAACAATGTTCTATATGATAGTGTCAATAAGCTATGGCTCAAGTAACACTTCTTGCTGTTGTAAGGGCAATGTGGAGGATCAAGTCTTGGGTTAAAGATTCGGAGGGTGCGTGTATAACTTACCAATTAAATTATGGGTTAATTGTACAAATCCACTCTAAATTATGGCATGTAACGTGTTTTCACTTTACAACTTTGGGATGATTCTGCTCTCATCAATGGCTTGCGAGGGTTGTCTTCTTGTTCCTGATACAAGGCCTATAATTGAGCAATTTGATGGGGCCCTCAGCTTGGTGTAGGGCATTGCCTTTAATGACTGTTCCTAATACATTTGCTTCTCACTGTGTTTCAGCCGGCTTAAGATTGCCATGCTTTAGCATGAATCAAATAGATATGGGTGATTGGGGTTTGGGGCATTCTACTACTGTGATTTTCATTATAGTTTAAGGGGGGTAGTTTAGTAAATCTTGTTATGAAAACGTAGTTTCATCTTTTTCTTGTTTAGAGGTCACGTGCATAGCATGTGACTGTTAAAGTTAACAGCCATTTGAACAATTGGATGCAAATTGCTATCTTTGTCCAAATTGGGGTGTTAATTGCAAGTTTTTATGCTTTGGGGTGCAAAGTGCAAGCACCCCATAGTTTAGGGTGGATTTGTGCAATTAACCCTATTGAAGATAGAGTAGATGGCTAAAATATGTGCCTTTTTGTTTTTAACTAAGCTGATCCCAAAAGGAGCACTTTTAACTCCTGTGGTGGTTTAGGCAAGAGTCAACCAGGGAACATACTTTCTCATAATTTCCAATTTGTAGAATTAGTACTACAGTGTGAGAGACAAGTGTAAATATTTTTAAACTATACCAAAAAAAAAAAAAAGGAATAAAATCCGGAGTTTGCAGTGGTAATGAGCTGTTTTGAGGTCCACATGCACAAGCCTTTTTAAAAAAAAGGTGATATTTCATTGAAAAAATGCAAAAAAAAGAAAAAAAGAAAAAGAAAAAAATGCAACCTTAAGTTTACATCTTGTATACATGAGTGATTGTTTTTTGTATCAATAAAGTTTCATTATTTATAAATAAAAGTGCAACCTTAACACTTGGGAAGATTTTTTTTATAGGTAAGAAAGTTATATTATTAAAAAAGGAATAGAAGAAAAAATACATAGAGTTCGTGATAGTGAACAAAGGACAACACCGAAACACAGAGAAATAAAGGAATCTTAAAACTATTCTAAGAGACAAAAGAAAATCAATGAGAGCAAAACAATCCGAGAGACCCCAACACTGAGACCAATCGAAGAGAGTTCCCTGGCACAAATTTAACAATTGAGCTAGTGATTTCTCAGCATCCTCAAAAGAACGTCGATTACGTTCTGTCCAAATAGTCCACATCAAACAGTCTGGAACCAAATTCCAAATATTGGAATTATGTTTCCCAAGCCAATGGTGCCAACAAAATAATAAGTCTGCAACGGAACTTGGCATGACCCAATCCATCCCAAACAGTTGAAGCATATGCATCCACATAGAATGATAATCTTTGGGAGTTTGAAGATAGTATTCATCGTCCATAGGGCTTTATTTTGCTCTTTTTTAATGGAATTCTATTCACTTATTATTAAAAAGCACATTTGAAAAGGACATAATTGATCACCTCTGACCTGCCTTTTTCTCTTGGAAAATTTTGAGTAATGCATCGAGGACTTTAAACTTCTTATTCATAAAGGAATATAACTTGCAATTGAATATAGATAATCGCATTGTATTGTTGGCATAGCATGGTTTCATTTCAAACAACAGAAACATATTTGCATACATTCTAATAAAATGTTCTTAGTTGGTTCATTGTGAAGATACCAGTAATTTAATGGAGGGAATGAGTTGCATGTCCTAATTGGAATTTTGGAGCCTATAACTTCATTTAAAAAAAAAATATTATGAAATCTTACTGTTATCAGCAATTTTCAATTGAGATGAACTTGTTGAAAACGAATATGAAATAAAATAAAAAAAATTGTGTGTGGATGTGTCACAGAGAGAGATGCTTTTACGGAGGCTTTGAAAAATAATACATAACCAAATAAACAAAATAAGCTAAAGCAAACAGACCCTTAGTTCCGTTGGCTACTGGTATTGCAAAATGCCATGTAGGTTTTACTTGCAATAAGGTGGCTTAGGATTGCCATAAAGCCTAGCCAAAAGACTATAACAAATTATTTGTCCATAACTTTATGATTTTGAATTTATGGAAATCATGTCATTTGAAAAAGAAGTATTAGCACCATGCTTTCTGTTTCATGTTGAATTATGAATTGAATCTTGTGTCTTTGCAGTATACTTGCTTATCAGGCTAAACCCCACCATAGGAAAGCTTTTATCTAAAATGAGGGGAAAGTGTGCTAATCCTATAAAAGCAATATAATTTAAAATAAAAATAAAAATAAAATAGACCTTATCATCTTTCTTTGTCTCTACATTTTTTTTGTTGGTATTATGCAAAAGTATGTTTTTTTTATTTTTATTTTTTTTTAATTTTTAAAGGAGGAGAAAGAAGGTGCATGTACACTATCATTCTTTGTCTCTATGCTTTGTATTGATATTATGCATGAGAACCATTTTATTTTATGCTAATGCATATTAAAGGGTTAAGTCACAATATGTGGGTCAAAATTAACCGAAAATAGTTGCATACAGGTCATGCAAGCAAACTCAAAACCTTATTTATTGTCTTTGATTTGTTTGTAATTGTTTAAAGTACATTTTGTTCACCATTGTGAACATGATGTACTTATATTCAATAAAACTTTCTACCTATCCAAAAAAAAAATACATAAGCTCAAAACCAGATCATTGCATAAATTCTAGCATTGCATGCAAGGCAATTGTTGTTCTTCTAGGGCTTATATTCTTTTGCCTATTTTTAAGTGTAAATTTTTTACCATCTCTCAAATATATATATTTTTTAAATTATAAAAATTAGGGATGCAGATGAGAAAAGCAATGTTGCATCAAGTACTGCAATATACTCAGGAGAGACTAGTAATCTTTCAGAAGTAAAAGAAAATCATTGTGTAGATTCACATGCACCTGAACCCTGTATAACTTCATCAAATAGTCTACTCGAGCAAGATGCCAGTAAAGACAGTTCATATTATCATGGTGCAGAGGATTATAACAAGTTACTCAACTCGTATTATGAGCTTGAGGAGAATAGGCAAAAGATTTTGGAGCAGCTTCATCAATATGGTGGTTGGAACTATCAATATTCTGGTGAAGGTTCTGGTGTACAGTGGGGTAGCTGTTCTACTTCTCAAGAACATGCTATCCCTGCAAGCCTAGATTCTCATCCAAATGTAGTCTGTTCATGTTGCCCCTATGTTTACCAATGCTTGGCGGCCCCATGTCCTTCATGTCCTGGCTGTTCTTTGGGTGGGACATGTGTGGGCAAGACTTGCGCTGATGCTTCTATGGCAATGGTTCCTGGAAGTGAAAGATCTTGCCTTCTCAAAGATGGTAATATTGTCCAAGCAGCAATGGGAGCTGCAGAAAAGGCACTATCTTCTTTGAAGCCACAAATTTCTGGAGATTCTAATATAAATGAAGGTGAGCACGGATTTCCTAAAGGAAGAGATTTGCATGAAAATCTTGCTTGCTGGTAGTTTTATGATGGTTTATCAATGGTGCTGCCATGCAAATAGCTAGAATGTTGGGTTAAAAGGTCCTATTTGGAAATGTGACAAATAGTTTCTTTTGCCTTGCAAAATTGACCTTTCTGTTTTTCATTGATGATTAGACGACCCCCTTATACCTCATTTTAACTTGGATTTTTTCTAATTTCTCAATTTTGTTTCTTTGGGGTATGTAGTTTTTTCTGTTTGGTTGATCTGCTTGTATCGTTTGTTGGACCCTATTTATTTTTCCCTGCGGATAACTTGTTTTTCTATTTGTTCACATGTGCAATTGAGGGGCTCTTCAAGCCTGTACTATATATTATTACTTTTCTACTTGTTATCCCTTACTTAAAACATATCAACGCACTCTGGAGTCTGGACTTAAAACTCAGTAGCTTTAGTTTTATTTACATGTCATGACCTTGCCTTTTGTCATATTAAGCATATTGTTAAGATGTCCCTTTGGTTCATGATAAGAACTGAATTCCCAGCTCCCACTTGTGCTTTGCCTAACCAACTTATTTTGATGGTTTAGCTGTCATTTTTTTTTTTACTATGTATATTGTGTAGATATAAACAGGGTGCTGATCTATTGTCTTATCATATTTCGAATTTTTTTTCATGGAATGCAGATAAAGAAAAAACTGATGGAGAAACAGCTCAAAGTACTAGCTCTGAAACTGATCTGGCTGTTGTTTTAAATGCTTGGTATTCTGCAGGCTTCTACACTGGCAAGTAAGTATCAAGTTTCCGTTCAGTAGTATTATTAAACACAGATTTTTTTTTTTCAATTGATACTGATTGTCTATAATGTAGCCACTTCATGTTCCAGGTATAAGCTACATGTCACTTTTCATTTCTCTCTTCTTACACACAATGGATCACAATGCTAAAATACTATTTTTTTATGAGTCAACCTCACAAATTTGAGGCAATTTAGTTTCCTTACCTTTTTCTTGATGTTCCTCTTTAAGCCCTAATATATTTATAGTTTGTTACTTAGTGCCATGATTTGTTCCAATTAAATCCACTTTAGCTGTAAGCACATTTTTATATATTGACACTCAATTTGTTTCGTCAAAAATGTTTTCTAGTAATGTTTTCTAGAAAATGATTTATTTTCCAAAAAATATTTTCTATTAAATTATCTCATCTATCCATGTTTGGTAGCTAGTAGTAACCTTAAATGAGTTGAAAAACAATCTCTTAACTTTCCTTAATTAGCTTATTATGAGTTAGAGTTGTTTTCCAAAAAAATTAATAGAAAACAATCTCTAAAAGTAAGTCATATTTTTTCTATTGACAAAAAATAGTTTTCTTTCTAACTCATTTTTTCTGATACTACCAAACACTAGAAAATACGGAAAACTATCTTTACACAAGGTTTTCATCGAAACAAATGGAGCGTGAGTGAAGTGAAATCATGTCATTGACAAACCCAAGTCGATCAGCCTGTAACCGGTCATCTTTCACTTTTAATTATCTAAACGTTGTAATGGTGCTTCTCTAATTGGTTTTGGCATTAGTAATGGTTTTCATTGGTCCTCCTAAATTTAGCAGTACATCAATTCGTTATGTTGTTCCTTCTCCAAAAAAAAAAGAAAAAAAAGATAGTATGTTGTTACAACTATTTTTAAGTTCCTTACTGGCATTTTGGCAGGTACCTTACAGAGCAATCTATTGCAAAGAAACGGCACAGCTAGGCATTGCTACGCTTTTGGCAACATTAAGCAGAGGTAATCCGTGGTGTTAAAAATTTTCAATTGTATGAGTGGGTTATGTAACTTTTTTTTATTGAAGGATCAATATAATTATATATCAAATTTGTGCAGGGGCTGAATTGCATCTGATTGCTTGAGCTTGAGCTAGTGCAAAACTGTATGAAAACATCACTCGTATGGAGAAAAAAAAGTTGCTGTGTGTTTTACTTTTACAGCGAATGCCTTCTCAGAGCTTTTCGTTTAGTCCCTTTGTATTTTTATTAGCTTTGGACGTTAGTTTTGCGATTTCCAACCAGCATGGTGTTAACTGCAAATTGGCTTTTTTTTAGAGAGAGTCAAAAAAAAAAAAAAGGAATAAAATCCGGAGTTTGCTGTGGTAATGAGCTATTTTGAGGTCCACATGCACAAGCCTTTTTTAAAAAAAGGTGATATTTCATTGAAAAAATGCAAAAAAATGCAAAAAAATGCAAAAAAAAAAAATGCAACCTTAAGTTTACATCTTGTATACATGAGTGATTGTTTTTTGTATCAATAAAGTTTCATTATTTATAAATAAAAGTGCAACCTTAACACTTGGGAAGATTTTTTTTATAGGTAAGAAAGTTATATTATTAAAAAAGGAATAGAAGAAAAAATACATAGAGTTCGTGATAGTGAACAAAGGACAACACCAAAACACAGAGAAATAAAGGAATCTTAAAACTATTCTAAGAGACAAAAGAAAATCAATGAGAGCAAAACAATCCGAGAGACCCCAACACCGAGACCAATCAAAGAGAGTTCCCTGGCACAAATTTAACAATTGAGCTAGTGATTTCTCAGTATCCTCAAAAGAACGTCGATTACGTTTTGTCCTAATAGTCCACATCAAACAGTCTGGAATCAAATTCCAAATATCGGAATTATGTTTCCCAAGCCAATGGTGCCAACAAAATAATAAGTTTGCAATGGAAGGCATGATCCAATCCATCCCAAACAGTTGAAGCATATGCATCCACATAGAATGATAATCTTTGGGAGTTTGAAGATAGTATTCATCCTCCATAAGGCTTTATTTTGCTCTTTTTTAATGGAATTCTATTCACTTATTATTAAAAAGCACATTTGAAAAGGACATAATTGATCACCTCTGACCTGCCTTTTTCTCTTGGAAAATTTTGAGTAATGCATCGAGGACTTTAAACTTCTTATTCATAAAGGAATATAACTTGTAATTGAATATAGATAATCGCATTGTGTTGTCGGCATAGCATGGTTTCATTTCAAACAACAGAAATATATTTGCATACATTCTAATAAAATGTTCTTAGTTGGTTCATTGTGAAGATACCAGTAATTTAATGGAGGGAATGAGTTGCATATCCTAATTGGAATTTTGGAGCCTATAACTTCATTTAAAAAAAAAATATTATGAAATCTTACTGTTATCAGCAATTTTCAATTGAGATGAACTTGTTGAAAACGAATATGAAATTTAAAAAAAAAAAAAAAAATTGTGTGTGGATGGCTTTATTTTGCTCTTTTTTAATGGAATTCTATTCACTTATTATTAAAAAGCACATTTGAAAAGGACATAATTGATCACCTCTGACCTGCCTTTTTCTCTTGGAAAATTTTGAGTAATGCATCGAGGACTTTAAACTTCTTATTCATAAAGGAATATAACTTGCAATTGAATATAGATAATCGCATTGTATTGTTGGCATAGCATGGTTTCATTTCAAACAACAGAAACATATTTGCATACATTCTAATAAAATGTTCTTAGTTGGTTCATTGTGAAGATACCAGTAATTTAATGGAGGGAATGAGTTGCATGTCCTAATTGGAATTTTGGAGCCTATAACTTCATTTAAAAAAAAAATATTATGAAATCTTACTGTTATCAGCAATTTTCAATTGAGATGAACTTGTTGAAAACGAATATGAAATAAAATAAAAAAAATTGTGTGTGGATGTGTCACAGAGAGAGATGCTTTTACGGAGGCTTTGAAAAATAATACATAACCAAATAAACAAAATAAGCTAAAGCAAACAGACCCTTAGTTCCGTTGGCTACTGGTATTGCAAAATGCCATGTAGGTTTTACTTGCAATAAGGTGGCTTAGGATTGCCATAAAGCCTAGCCAAAAGACTATAACAAATTATTTGTCCATAACTTTATGATTTTGAATTTATGGAAATCATGTCATTTGAAAAAGAAGTATTAGCACCATGCTTTCTGTTTCATGTTGAATTATGAATTGAATCTTGTGTCTTTGCAGTATACTTGCTTATCAGGCTAAACCCCACCATAGGAAAGCTTTTATCTAAAATGAGGGGAAAGTGTGCTAATCCTATAAAAGCAATATAATTTAAAATAAAAATAAAAATAAAATAGACCTTATCATCTTTCTTTGTCTCTACATTTTTTTTGTTGGTATTATGCAAAAGTATGTTTTTTTTATTTTTATTTTTTTTTAATTTTTAAAGGAGGAGAAAGAAGGTGCATGTACACTATCATTCTTTGTCTCTATGCTTTGTATTGATATTATGCATGAGAACCATTTTATTTTATGCTAATGCATATTAAAGGGTTAAGTCACAATATGTGGGTCAAAATTAACCGAAAATAGTTGCATACAGGTCATGCAAGCAAACTCAAAACCTTATTTATTGTCTTTGATTTGTTTGTAATTGTTTAAAGTACATTTTGTTCACCATTGTGAACATGATGTACTTATATTCAATAAAACTTTCTACCTATCCAAAAAAAAAATACATAAGCTCAAAACCAGATCATTGCATAAATTCTAGCATTGCATGCAAGGCAATTGTTGTTCTTCTAGGGCTTATATTCTTTTGCCTATTTTTAAGTGTAAATTTTTTACCATCTCTCAAATATATATATTTTTTAAATTATAAAAATTAGGGATGCAGATGAGAAAAGCAATGTTGCATCAAGTACTGCAATATACTCAGGAGAGACTAGTAATCTTTCAGAAGTAAAAGAAAATCATTGTGTAGATTCACATGCACCTGAACCCTGTATAACTTCATCAAATAGTCTACTCGAGCAAGATGCCAGTAAAGACAGTTCATATTATCATGGTGCAGAGGATTATAACAAGTTACTCAACTCGTATTATGAGCTTGAGGAGAATAGGCAAAAGATTTTGGAGCAGCTTCATCAATATGGTGGTTGGAACTATCAATATTCTGGTGAAGGTTCTGGTGTACAGTGGGGTAGCTGTTCTACTTCTCAAGAACATGCTATCCCTGCAAGCCTAGATTCTCATCCAAATGTAGTCTGTTCATGTTGCCCCTATGTTTACCAATGCTTGGCGGCCCCATGTCCTTCATGTCCTGGCTGTTCTTTGGGTGGGACATGTGTGGGCAAGACTTGCGCTGATGCTTCTATGGCAATGGTTCCTGGAAGTGAAAGATCTTGCCTTCTCAAAGATGGTAATATTGTCCAAGCAGCAATGGGAGCTGCAGAAAAGGCACTATCTTCTTTGAAGCCACAAATTTCTGGAGATTCTAATATAAATGAAGGTGAGCACGGATTTCCTAAAGGAAGAGATTTGCATGAAAATCTTGCTTGCTGGTAGTTTTATGATGGTTTATCAATGGTGCTGCCATGCAAATAGCTAGAATGTTGGGTTAAAAGGTCCTATTTGGAAATGTGACAAATAGTTTCTTTTGCCTTGCAAAATTGACCTTTCTGTTTTTCATTGATGATTAGACGACCCCCTTATACCTCATTTTAACTTGGATTTTTTCTAATTTCTCAATTTTGTTTCTTTGGGGTATGTAGTTTTTTCTGTTTGGTTGATCTGCTTGTATCGTTTGTTGGACCCTATTTATTTTTCCCTGCGGATAACTTGTTTTTCTATTTGTTCACATGTGCAATTGAGGGGCTCTTCAAGCCTGTACTATATATTATTACTTTTCTACTTGTTATCCCTTACTTAAAACATATCAACGCACTCTGGAGTCTGGACTTAAAACTCAGTAGCTTTAGTTTTATTTACATGTCATGACCTTGCCTTTTGTCATATTAAGCATATTGTTAAGATGTCCCTTTGGTTCATGATAAGAACTGAATTCCCAGCTCCCACTTGTGCTTTGCCTAACCAACTTATTTTGATGGTTTAGCTGTCATTTTTTTTTTTACTATGTATATTGTGTAGATATAAACAGGGTGCTGATCTATTGTCTTATCATATTTCGAATTTTTTTTCATGGAATGCAGATAAAGAAAAAACTGATGGAGAAACAGCTCAAAGTACTAGCTCTGAAACTGATCTGGCTGTTGTTTTAAATGCTTGGTATTCTGCAGGCTTCTACACTGGCAAGTAAGTATCAAGTTTCCGTTCAGTAGTATTATTAAACACAGATTTTTTTTTTTCAATTGATACTGATTGTCTATAATGTAGCCACTTCATGTTCCAGGTATAAGCTACATGTCACTTTTCATTTCTCTCTTCTTACACACAATGGATCACAATGCTAAAATACTATTTTTTTATGAGTCAACCTCACAAATTTGAGGCAATTTAGTTTCCTTACCTTTTTCTTGATGTTCCTCTTTAAGCCCTAATATATTTATAGTTTGTTACTTAGTGCCATGATTTGTTCCAATTAAATCCACTTTAGCTGTAAGCACATTTTTATATATTGACACTCAATTTGTTTCGTCAAAAATGTTTTCTAGTAATGTTTTCTAGAAAATGATTTATTTTCCAAAAAATATTTTCTATTAAATTATCTCATCTATCCATGTTTGGTAGCTAGTAGTAACCTTAAATGAGTTGAAAAACAATCTCTTAACTTTCCTTAATTAGCTTATTATGAGTTAGAGTTGTTTTCCAAAAAAATTAATAGAAAACAATCTCTAAAAGTAAGTCATATTTTTTCTATTGACAAAAAATAGTTTTCTTTCTAACTCATTTTTTCTGATACTACCAAACACTAGAAAATACGGAAAACTATCTTTACACAAGGTTTTCATCGAAACAAATGGAGCGTGAGTGAAGTGAAATCATGTCATTGACAAACCCAAGTCGATCAGCCTGTAACCGGTCATCTTTCACTTTTAATTATCTAAACGTTGTAATGGTGCTTCTCTAATTGGTTTTGGCATTAGTAATGGTTTTCATTGGTCCTCCTAAATTTAGCAGTACATCAATTCGTTATGTTGTTCCTTCTCCAAAAAAAAAAGAAAAAAAAGATAGTATGTTGTTACAACTATTTTTAAGTTCCTTACTGGCATTTTGGCAGGTACCTTACAGAGCAATCTATTGCAAAGAAACGGCACAGCTAGGCATTGCTACGCTTTTGGCAACATTAAGCAGAGGTAATCCGTGGTGTTAAAAATTTTCAATTGTATGAGTGGGTTATGTAACTTTTTTTTATTGAAGGATCAATATAATTATATATCAAATTTGTGCAGGGGCTGAATTGCATCTGATTGCTTGAGCTTGAGCTAGTGCAAAACTGTATGAAAACATCACTCGTATGGAGAAAAAAAAGTTGCTGTGTGTTTTACTTTTACAGCGAATGCCTTCTCAGAGCTTTTCGTTTAGTCCCTTTGTATTTTTATTAGCTTTGGACGTTAGTTTTGCGATTTCCAACCAGCATGGTGTTAACTGCAAATTGGCTTTTTTTTAGAGAGAGAGAACGATTGTTGAACTGTGGGAACCGGCTGGTTCACTAAAACCTTTACCACAGTTTAGACCACCTATTTATTACTGTATTTATTTTGAAGGAAAAAAAAAAGGCTTAAATGATAACCACTGGGCTGGATGCTTTGAAATGGTAAGGAATGGAAGATATATATATATATATATATTTTTTAGATAGTTTCAACTTATTTCATTTCTAATGACAGTTAAGACATCAATAAATTTTTAATATAAGTGGAAATTAAACCCCAAATCTCTTATTCAATTATCAAATTTTTTATACTTTAAAGCTGTTTAAATAATCAAATATTTTAAAATAGTTTACGGCGCCAACCAATAAAATGACTAAACTTTTATCGTTTTTATTTTCAGTAATATATTTAGCATTTATCATTATGTTTTATTTTTGAAAGATATTTAGCATAGCTAATATACTTGAAAGATTAATTGTAATTTAATATCTTTTATTTTATGCTTTATAATTTTCTATTTTTTCTTCCATTAAGAGTTTTGAAGATAGATTTGAAATTGATTTTATTTCTTTATATTTTTTTAGATCAAGATTGTTCATTTTTACAAATTTGCTCATTGTTTGTATTTTATTTAATTATTAAATTATATATGATGTCATCATGGTTTGACCTTAAAAAACCTTGAACCTCTCATTTTACTTGAGTTCTTTGAATGGTCCAATTTTTAAAACTTAAGGTCACAATTAGTAAAGGTTATGTTTTCCAAAAATAAAAGAAAAGAAAAAAAAATTCTCATGACAGCTCATAATTTGTTAGCTTTTTAATCTGCTCAATAATCAGATTGGGCAAAACAATGAATTGAGGACCAGTTTCTCAGGCTGCTTGGGATAAAAGATTGGGCAATATTTAGGTATAGTACTTAGGTGTTGTTTTTTATATTATATTCTTAAGATTTTGTCGTGTTAATTTTTTTTTTCATGGATTGGAAGTGTATTTTTAGTTAAATAACTACATGGCTGAATCTGAAGAAAGGAAACAATAACTAAAATAATGTACTTAAAGTTTTGTCCTAAAAGATTACCCAAGCTATAGTAAGCAGATTGAATGGACCAAGCCCATATTATTTCCAATTAAAGAATAAAGTCCAGCCCAAGTTGGACCAAGATAGGTGACATTGAAAGGTGAAGAGAGAGCAATTTCTATGAAGACCTATGAAGGAACCGGTGCGATCTTATTCTTATAGCGCACAAAATATCAAAATATGGACTGTGGTCACGTGCATTTTATGGTGTAACGAAAATATTAGCTGATCTTATGATATGGACCTAGGTCATGCGTTTCTCATGGGGTAATAATAATGTGGGATTTATGATTTGGAAGCTGAGTGTCATTCATGGAACAGGCCATGTGTGAACTTGACATAATCCACGTGAATTAGTGCCAGATTTTGGTGCAAGGAAATGTTTTTATTATCTTATGAAAAAAAAAAAAAAAACTAGGATTACAAATTATTTTACAATTTTGATGTGGTAGGGTGTGATTGGTGGAGAAAAAATAGTAGGTTCATATGTAAGTAATAGACAACTACTCACAGTCTGTCACATTAGAATTGTAAATTTGTGACAAAGAAGTTGTGAAATAGTTAGCCTACAGATACTCTAGTTTGGATGGGTACGGTGAAATTGCCACCAATCTAAGGATTTTTATAGGCTTGATTGACCAGCTAATTGATTTTATAACCAACTTAGGGTTAAGACTAAGAGCAGGTAATAAACAAAATGAAATCTCTGTCACTCTAGCAGGCCTCATTTTATTTCACCTACTAATTCGGGGAACACTCATCTTTGAGTTCCTCAATCTCATCTCATACATGCTACTTCATTTCCTTACTCTATACAGAACTTTTTGACACTCTTTATTTTTAACTTGAAATCTGGCATTTGTATGATGTCTTCTACCTACAAATTTCTCACTGAACACCACTCATTCTAGAAGTCAAAATCTTTTGGAATTGGCTGTGGATGTGGAAACTCCAAGCTCCACAATTGCTCTACTTTTCTTATTAAGAAATTGCCATTGGACTAGAGAGTCCTAGACTAGTATATTAGCTGATATTTTTTATTAGTGATGGATATATATATATATATATATCCATCACTATTGTTACCCATGGATTACCATTGTCCCTGATCTTCGTATTTGGCTTTTTACTGAATAGGTTTATTATTGAATTTATCAGTTAGAGGATACTCGTAACAATTAACAAACACCCTAATTGAATATCATCCTCCACCTGTGCCCTGTGGAAGGGTGGCAAATGGGTGGGTTTGAGGTGTGCATAATTGGGTTGAAAATATAAAACTCATTTACCCATTTAAAACCCATTTAACCAATTGCTTCTAATCCAAATCCAACACAACTCAATTATTATGGGTAAACCCCAACCCACCCAATTACCCAATTATCAAAATTACCAAACTGCCACTAAAGTGAAAATGACCAAAGTAGTCTAAAATCTTCAAAAATGACCAAAATACCCCCAAAATCTAAAAATGACCAAAATATCCCTAAAACCCAAAAAATGACCAAAATACCTCTCGAAACCCAAAAAATGATCAAAATACTCTTGAAACCCAGAAAATGACCGAAATACCCCCAAAACCAATAAAATGACCAAAATACCCCGGAAGCCAAAAATTACCAAAATACCCCCAAAACCCAAAAAATTACCAAAATACCCCTGAAACCCAAAAAATTACCAAAATACCCCAAAACCCAAAAATGAGGTTGATCATTTTTATTGAATCATTTTTCTTAAGCACAACAATTTCAAACAATGCATTTTCAATAAACTTATAAATATTCACTTTTTTAAATTTTTATAAAAAATATTCAAAAGTAAAATCCCATTTTTATTTTGCAATTGGAGAATTAGAGATGAAACTATATTGCCCTTATATTAACTTGTGCATGTTTAGATATGTAAAGTGGCATTTATTTTAGACAAAAATGTAAAACACAAGTCTAAGTATGACCAAAATTAATTTCAGCATTCTAATTTTTCTTTTTAATTTTATTCAATTCAATCCTCTAAATTTAAACATGATTCAAATCGGTACTCCCATTAGTTTCCGTTAGAATTGTGCCATCAGAGACCTCAAAACTACATTGTTTTAGGTTTTACAATTAAAATAAATCCAAGAAGCTAATTTTTTTTTTCCAGAAAAAATAAATTAAAAAGATATTGATATATTTTACCAAAAACAGGCTGTGGTAGTGTCAAACTTTGACACTGATGGTAGGGTAGTTGTAGAAGAAATAGTCTACTCCAGCTGAGGATTGATACGTGATCGTTTGGGTAATTTTAGTCCATAGGAACCTCAACTAGTTCAACTATAGGAAAGGATTATTATTGGCATGGAATGAAGGCTTTTTACTAATTTAATTCTCAAAATTTCAAGTATCTAGGTTTGTTACTAGCTAATATTCCTACTCATTTTCGTTTTGGTCTCTGGTTGCAGGAACATCCCCCGCTAGTCACTAGGTCATGACAAGTTTCTATGGAGCACATCCATCGTGAAGCAAATAAATGTACTGATGAACGGGGATCATGGGATCTTATGATATACACTCTCTTTGTATCTTTTGCGCTTGTCCAAATCACTTGCATTTTGATTACATTTAGGATGTTCAGCAGCTACATTCGCATAGACTAATTTAAGCTTGTTGACTATTTTCCCTTATCTTTTATTTTATCAAATCTAATATCCTTTCTTCCTACGCATACACTAATCAAGCTTGTTGACTATGTACCTTATCTTTTATTTTATCGAATCTAATCTCCCCCCACTCGGGGGGAACTATAAGCTTAAGTTAATGATCTCTTTGCTTAGCTCCCCAATTAACATCATTTTTTTGGGACAAATAAGTTCAGAGGCCCACGCCTCCCAGATGAATATTATGGCCCAATGCTGAAATTGAAAGCTCAAATATCACTGTGCAAGTTACTAGAACTACAAGATCTAATGGTGACATTGTAGAAAAAACCTAAAAGGTTTCAAGATACATTATTATGCAAGTTACTAGGACTACAAGATAATGGTAGGACATTGTACAAAAACCTAAAAAGGTTTCAGGAAGCCTTTCACAAAGACCCTTTACACAATACCTATGGCTCTTAGGTCATTTATAGGCATGGTATCTGGTCAGCACACTAAGAACAAAGTAGTAGGATTGGTGGTTGTGGTTACTAGTAACATTATAAATTGATACATTTTGGTTAAACAACCAGAAAACTATGGGACTTCAAATGCCGATAATACGAAAATGTAAAAGTTTTACCTCATGCCAGTTTGTATAAGCCATTTCCAAACCTTACAATGGTTCAATGTATTTTGTCTCCATAAAACGTCTTATGTGATACCCATAAACCTGCCTGTCTAATTACTATCTTTGACTATATGGAGATAAGCTAAATCAGACCCTCACTTTTTCTGCCCTCACTTTTTCTGCAGCTTCCTTGATTTGTTCAATTGTAAAAATGCCGAAGAAGTCATCATCTGAGACTGCGTTGATAGCTGCAAGTGCAACATCATCAACACTAACAGGAGGAGCCAAGAGCAGATCAGATGCTGGAAGAGAACTCAAAGGTCTGGTAAAGCTCTCAGTAGCACGCAGAATTCTCTCCACTGGTTCCCCTATTAAATCCAGAGGAATCTCGAAACCATCCACCCTCCTTTTCCCATATATAAAACCCGGTCTTAATACGACACCTGAAATTAAAATTTCAGTATAATGTCAAAATAATGAAGTAATGAGGGATTTTTCTTTCTTTTGTTGGGGGGAATGTTGTTGTATACATATCTGATCTCTGTATTAAGAAAATTCTGGTAATTATTTACCATTAATTGATCACCGACTAAGTAGATCAATAGGCAGGTATGAAGATTAGCAACATCTAGCAAACTCATTGATCATCCTAAATGAATGGTTCAAAGATGATTGTCATCCACTCAGTCACAAATATGCCTAACAAGTTTCTACATTGGTACCTATTTTCATTTCTTGTGCACCAAAAGTACTGACAAGCCAAATATGTACTGCTCCTAATGAGAGAATCTTTAATTTTTTCCCAAAAAGTAAATGATGGGTAAATTACCAGAGTTGGGATATTTGGAAAGAACTTCTGCCTCTGCTTTCCTCTTTCCAGTGAAGTATCCAGTTGAAAGTATAAATGATGGTAAATTGTAATCATGCACTGAGATCAATATAAACTTTGGGATGCCTGCCAGGAGAAACAAAGAAAACATAAGAGATGATATCTCTCCTAGCATGATACTTTCAATATCAATATGCCTTTGTACATAATTGAGAAATTCCAAAGACATTAGAATAAAAACAAATATATGGCAGTATGATATATTTGATGATACTGGAGATATTTGAAGAAAATTAAATTTTATTTCTATTCAATTTCTGGTAGTAGATTTCCACTACTTCTGTAAACTATTATGCTCCACAATATTGCCTAGAATAATAATAATAATAATAATAATAATAATAATAATATAAAATCTAATAAAAAATTTATTAAAAAAAAAAAAAGACGGACCAGAAAACTGGTAATATACAACTATTATTCTAACTCCAGCCTGTTACTTGGTATAAATATTTCAGTTATCATCTGATATTTTCTGCCTTCAAATAAAGAATTAGGCTACAAAACGGCACAAGCGTCAAACCATGCCCTGTTTAGGGTATTTAACAGTTCTTAGGCAGACGTGCATTAATTGAATGGAAGCAACAACCTATAAAACGAATAATGTTGTTATGCAATTATTTGTTTTTCATATGTCTCCCAATCTTAATTAGTGGCACCTTTTCTGACAAATAAAAGAGAAACTCAATCTATATCGGACTTCCCAAGTTTGTGAAAGTGAAAGTTTCAACTAAAACCAACTATTATCGAATTAGCAATGATGCAAAAATTCCCATGTCGCCACATGGGAGGGACATGGGACTGTAAAAAAGGAAAGAGAGGGATGGCTTTCTCTTGCTTTTGGCATAGCGGGCCCTGGCAAGAGGCCCGCACGACAGGATATTAGCTCAGAGGGGCATACATAATCTATAGTGGTATAGATAATATATATCTATATTGAATTGCAGATACATAAATGATATAATTATTTCGAATTGGATCAACTCTGGATCTTCGATAGAGATGAAATTTCCTTGATTAACAATAGTTGTAGTTTTGCCAATATTTGGGGGTTCCAACAAGTTGGAACATCAAGAAAGAGACAAGAAAGAACATGTGGTAGAGGATTATGAAATTCGTTCAAGAAAAGCCAATGGAAATTGCCTTTGTTATGTGAACTTTTATTTTAGGAGTAATTCATCTAATTGGTTAGATATAAAATAATAATATCCACTTCGAATAATTTCATTTGAATCACCATTTCATAAAATCTTTTAAATATTATTCAAATATATTTAGCAATACCACTATTTTTGGTTTCGGATCTTCCAAATCATTCTTGCAAGAGGTCTAGACCCATTTTCTCTGATCCTTCGGTAAGGATTAGTAATCCTTTTTAGAAATTGAATGGATTCGATCTTATACATACGCAAGGAAGGTAATCAAAAAAGGTTAAAGGTTACCATGTAAATATCCTTGTATCGTACCACCTGTGAAAGCTTGTTATCTCATAAATCATGATGCATTATTGTCTACATCTTAATTATCTTCTCCAACATATCAAGTTCAAAAATTCTGTGATATACACATTCTTGGTACCAACTATAATACCAGAAACACACAGAAGTTTTCAGGAACTTTGAGGGTTCTGTTAGCTAAAAAAGCTGAATTTTTTATAACAAGAAGAGGTTTCATCTTCTTGACTATTGTTGTGGATGAAAGCTCGAAGATTGGAATCCAGCCAAAACAGCTAAGGATGATTTTATTTTTTCATTTTGACTAGGCCCTATTAGTGTTTTTTTTTTTTTTTTTTTTTTTTTTTTTAATTTTAAGAATACAGCTCTACTGAGCTTAATTCTCCATTCTACAACTGTTTTGGCCATGTAGGAGCCACCTCAAAGAAGTTGTGTCTTCAACTTAAAATCATGTTTGCAAAGCACGACTTAACCATAGAACCTAAGATCAAGAATAAAAAAGATCCTAAGACCAAGAATAAAAAAGTTTATATTCAACGCACAAAGCTCCCACTTTTGCAGGATCAGTGAGAGATGATTGGTGGGTAGCCTTACTCCACAAATATTTTTGGGAGAGGTAGATTCCTAGACTAGAACCTACAACGTGCTTCTTTGGGTGGAAGACACTTTCCATCCCACTAAGACCCAAAGTAAACAAATAAATTGTAATTAGAACCCATGATTTCAAGAAATCATGCACTTCAAGCATGATTTTATATATCACCGGTCAAAACACAACATGTCCAGTTCACTCACAGTTCCCCTCTTTCCCTTTTCTTTTGTGAGTTTCCCTGCAATGACAGATCAAATTTTGAAAGGAAGTGGCTATTGAACAGTTGAAGACACACCAACATTGTTGCTGTTAATAATTTAATAATTTAATATTCTGTATGAGCTGTTATGCTTCTTTGCAGTATTCCCTTGAAATCATGAGATGAAGAAATGATTTCTCTAAGGTAGCTCCTACGTGGCTAACACAGCTGGAGATTGGGAAGTAAGTTTCATAAGACTGCATTTTCAGATAAAAAGATTGATTAGGGCCATAGGTTTCTGATAAACTCAGCTAAGGATACTGCAACCTTTCCTCCTTTACGGAAATCTAAGTTTTATAGCCCAGATACTTTGGGGTTTCCACATAAAATTTCACAAAAACTTAATCATATATCAAGTTATTAATCATCACTAATTGAATATCATAACTTTTCTTAGTGAAACAAAAATGCGTGAAAAATCACAAAGAATATAAGATCAGTGAAAATCCCCAGCTCCCTTTCCTTCTCCTGATGGACAAGATATTCAAAAAGCTGAAAGCCTAAGGAACTTTTTCTCTTTAAATACTTGAGGCTCTCCATTCTTATTCAGTATTGATTTCCAACTAAGTGAATAGCATACCCGTCTAATGTAAGTCATCCACCATAATTAAAATGAAGGAGAAGTAGTTATCCAAAAAATTATAAAAAGAACTATTAGCAAGCTCTTTGAAAGATCTTTTGCATCTAGAGAAGGTGGGTTGACATTGATTACTGATTAGAATGGGGATGAAAACAAAATTCTGTGGAGCATAGGAGATTGAGTTCTATTGATATATGTTTCTTATTAGGTCTCTACCCAAAAAAAAAAGTTCCAACAACAGGTTCATTAGCAAGAAAGAAAGAAATAACAAACAACAACAATGAAGCAATAAGGTCCTCAATAATATAGTTTGTTGCAAAGAATGAGAATTAAACATTTCCTTACCATAATCCTTTGCAGCATTAACTGACACAACATTAGCCTCCCATTAATCCTTAGCATTTGTTCCTCGCTACCAAAACCTCCAAGGGTTGAAACCACAGCAGTAGCTCCAGCCAGTACTTCATCCCAGTTCACATAGAAAACATCTCCTGCATATAATAATGAAAATTAATATAACAGTCTGCACATAAACTAAGTGTATATATATATATATATATGTGGATCTTTTTACTGGAAACTTGAACCCTAACTCTTGCCCCTTAAATCCCACAAACACTTGAATTTGTGGAGTGACCATCGCCAGGATTCGCGGAATAATTATAATATAAAAAATAAATATATGTATTGTATTTGTATGTACCTGTCACCCAATTTACCTGATCCACCCATGAATTTGGGTAAGTAGGACGCCCTGACCTGCGACATGGAAAGGAGGTGGTGCGTATATGTAGTACAGAAAAGCAAATAAAAAACAATAATAGTAAAATGTATTAACAAAATTTTCAGACCTGCTTAAGCTTATGACCTCTATGCCCTTGGAAACAGCAGCCTTGCAAATAGCAGAACCAACAAAGCCACTTCCTCCCAAGACTACAACCTATTAATAATAATCAAAGGGAAAAGCATGTTCAATCATGAGAGGTATGAATTATTATTAAGAATTTGGGTAATAAGTGTGCAGTGGTACCCTTTCAGTCTTAATATCAGCTACAACATCAATTGTAGCAGATTTAAAATCATCCCTTATGGTTGCTGCTTCTGCATAACTGCATCTCACACCAATCCTGTACAAAAAGAAGATACACATATAATCACCTCACAATATCAATAGAACAAAAGTTTGTGTGTGAGAGAGAGAGAGCTGACCGGTTGCGAAAATGGGAGGTGGGAGGACGGGTACGAAGTGTGGTAAGGGAAGTGGGAGCGGAGCTAATTGCAGAGAAGGGCGAAAACGAAGCCATATTGGAGACTCTCTCTCTCGGTGCTCACTGCTCCACACTCGCACTAATATAAAAATATATATATATATATATTAATAACGAATCTTTTTATTATTTTTTGAAAAAGGTTATGCCACCAACATTTTTAAACCAAGTTTTTTAAAGGATAATACAGTATTTAGTAAGGTGTTTTGTCATTCCTTTACAGCTTCCGAAATTTCTGTCAACGCCAAACTGTACCTGCCCGAGATAAGGCCCGTACTTTGCTTTCTATTGGTTCTTTTTTAACTCATAAGATAACGTGAGTTGCCCACCAATGCCTAAAACAATTGAGAATTTGACTATAAATCATCATTTCACGGTTGTATAAAACAAGTTTTTTTTTTTTCCTCTTTTTTATATATATATATATATATATATAATTATTTTCAGACTACAACTTCTCATCATTTTTTGTCGTTATTTTTATGTGATAGATGGAGAGTAATTGTTTATAATTTCCACATAAACTTATTACCTTTTCGCAACTACTCAAAATCAACTGCATCTTAATTGTAGCACGACGGCTCTTTGCTTACTAATCCTTTCTCACCAATTTCAAGAGTTTATTCCAAGAAGAAGATGTCTCATTCACCACTCATCTTGGCCACCTGATTTTGTCGTGAGTCGCTGAAGATGAAAACACTAAGCTCTTAAGAATCTCATTCCTATGAGATAAGACTTCAAAGACGCTCTATTTCAAATACAGGATTTGAAAGCCCCCGAACCAAACGTATTTATTGTGATTTTCTACAAGTAACTTTGGCCCGCAGTAGGGAAAATTGTAATCAAAGCAGTCACATCCTTTTTTCGATTCGGCTCAATGCTTGAAAAGGTAAACAAATCTTTAATTCTCCCCACCCCTAAAATTTATAATCCATAAACTGTGAATCCTTTCAAGCCCATAATCCTATGCAATGTCATCTATAAAATCATCTCCAAGATTATTGTTGCCAAGCTTATTCCCCTCCTCGACAATATTATATCACTAGCTCAGTTTGCATTCATTCCCAACCCCTGGATTGACGAGAACCAGGTTATTGTACAAGAAGTGCTTCATGGCTTCAATTCTCGGAAAACAAAACCTAAATTGATGGCTATAAAGTTGGATCTACAAAAGGCATGTGATAAAGTTAGCTGGAAGTGTTCACATAATAGATTCTAGCAAGTGTTTCTTTTATTTCTTTTGAGGTGCTAGTCAACGGTGGAAAATCCGAGAGTTTCAAGCCTAGCAGAGGCCTCAAATAGGGGATCCCTTTCCTCCTACCTACTCATTACAGGGCAAGAAATCATATCAATGTTGTTAGATCATAAGCTAAAGCAAAAGAACATAAACGATATTAAAACAAGTATCAATGTTGTTAGATCATAAGCTAAAGCAAAAGAACATAAACGATATTAAAACAAGCATCAGCAGCCCGATGTAGACGACATTGTCCTGTTCTCAAAAGCCATAAAAAGTCTATTATAAAATATTTATAAACTTAAATCCCACACAATAACCCACATTTTATTTATATAATTTTTTTTTTAATAAAAAAAACCATGTTTTGACTAAGGCATAATACTTAAAAATAATTTAAAACAAAATTAAATTCTATTCAAATTAAAAGTCTATTATAAAGATTTTATCTTGTTTTTGTTTTTTTTCCTCAAGTTGCATGATTTAACAATAATTTAAAACAGATTTAAATTATATCCAAACTAAAAGTTTATTATAAAAAAAAAAAAACCTTATAAACTTAAATCTCATACAACCCATGTTTTTGTTTTTTCTTTTTCTTTTTCTCAAATTGCATCTTATTAAAATAATATTTTATTAGGATATTAAGCTACAAAGCTCTTGACCAAAGGATAAATTTAGATAAAGTTTTATCATCCTAGTTTTAGAAATTTAAATTATAATCCAACTAAAAGTCTATTATCAAAAATTTTAGAACTTATACGTATTAATTCAACCATGGCTTTTCAATACCATCCATCTTAACCAATAAGCCATCCCTATAATTAAAGTCTATAATTTATGCTTTAATCTAATAAATTCATCTTACTTATTGTTATTTGCTTTTGAATTTGTGTGTAGGATATTATGTCAAAAGAAGTTTACTATAAAGAAACAAAACAATGGACACCCATTTTAGTTCTTGGTCTTCTTATGTAATTTTTTTTTTTATATATATTTTCAAATTTTGAACTCTTTTGTGTATGTTTTGATTTTTGGTTTTGGTAATTGTATTTAATTTGTGAGTGTGTTGAATTTTTCAATTAAATTATTACTAAAAGAAAAAATGATATTGAGAAACTATTTTGTTTATTATTCCACCAAAATAACAATCGATTTTTGATAAAGGTAGAGATTTAAACTTCAGATTTATTATTTAACAACAAAAATTTTTATGAATTGAGTTAACAGAAACTCACGAAATATTAATGTTAATTAAGAGTGAAAGCTCATTTTTTCCTTTAAAAGAAAAAAAAGACAAAAAGAAAAAAGAAAAATTAGAGTAGAAGCCCATTAGAGTTAGAGGCCCATCAGATCAGCAGAAAATGACGAAATTGCCACTTCCATTTTTACGACGACCCGTGAAAAAAAGTCAGGGGGGCAGGGTCTTCATCCCATTACCATATATTTGTTGTATAGTCAAGCTCGTTAGCGAGAAAGAAGAAGAAAAAAAAAGTAGGGTTTTGCAATGGTGAAGACTACGAGCAAGGACACCCAGGCTCTTTTCCACTCTCTCCGATCTGCTTATGCAACCACTCCCACTAATCTCAAGGTCTCTCTCTCTAGCAATTTCTCTTTTTCTCTCTCTCTATAATTTAAGATCTTAACACCAATCGTATTTTTTTTGCAGATCATCGATCTCTATGTGGTTTTCTCTGTCTTCACTGCTTTGATCCAGGTATTTTTCCATTTCATTATATAATTTACTCTCTGTAAAACGTTTGAAATGCTTATGTTAAACTCCCTTTCTGTTTGGTTGATGAGAAAATGCGGGAAAAAAAAGAAAGAAGAGAAAGTAGAATGTAATATTTTAAACATTGTGTTTTGGTGTTGTTTTTGGATTCTAAAAATTGAAATTGACATCTTAGATCAGTTGTTGCATCCAATTCGATGAGCTGTTTTGTTTCCCTGAAAAAATGATATATATATATATATAAAGAAAATAAAACGAGAAATGGAAATTTTATTACCAATATGAGGCCCTAAAGAATTATGATCTGAAATTATTTATTTATATTTTATTTTATTGATAAGTTACACAAGCACCCAATGAATGGGTCTTGAACTCGCGACCCCCTACGGCTTATAAGGGGAGGAGGTGCTGGTTGAGCTAGATCTCATTGGCAATTGTGAATTGTGATCTGATATTCATACAATTAAGAGAACTAAAAAAATGCTGTGGATGAATAAGCACCATGAAGGGTCGGTGTACAGTCTCTCTTAAAGGAATGTTATTTGAATGGCAAAACTGTATGATCTCCTGCTCCTCAAAAAATTCTACTATTTTTCTCCTTTTTTTTTTTTTTTTTTTTTTTTGCTGAGGAAATTGGGAATTTAGAAAATATGGAAGGATGTTTTGGCATCATTGTTCATGCCATTTGGGTTTATAAATGCATGGGATAACTTATTTGACACCAGATGGTTATTTCTGTATCTTACTTTATGAACTAATTTCCTAAGACTACAATTCTAATTGATCTTTTATAGTAGCCATTGCATACAATTCAGATAGCTCGGGTGCTTATACTCTTTTTATAGTTGAAAATTATATATTTCCACAAAATTGACTAAGAAATACAAAATACATCTTGAATTTTACATATTTAAGTTCAAGCTATCTATGAAATCTAAGAAAGAACATGGGGGATTATTTCCTAACACAATCATTCAATCATGAGGGAGGATATAGTTTTCCATGGTCGCGTAGCATATTTGTGACTTGTAAGGGTTTAAAGCAAAATTTTCCTGTAACTCTATATGTTCTCTTAGGATTTTTCTTTGACAACAAAGAATTATAGTTTTGCTATTAAAGTCTGTTGGGCTTTTTTTATTTATTCTTTTTAAAATTTTTCTTTTTATTTTTTATAAGTAATAAGATTATATAAATTAGGAAAAATGAGTCACCCAAGTATACAAGAAATATACTGGGGTAGACAATCAGTTGCAAAAATTGCATAAATCTAATAAATCAACTATAGAAAATAAAGAAAGGTTCCTCATGGTTGTCAGCCAATCCAATAAGATTGTAAAAAAGAACAACTTAAGGTTAGGCAAAGAACTTTCGGTGTCTTCAAAACTCCTGCTATTTCTTTCTCTCCAAATGTACCACATCAGGCAATGGCGGATAACCATCCAAATATGACCATTTCGATTACGACCAAAATGACCTTGCCAACGAGCTAAGAGCTCAACTACAAATTTTGGCATCACCCACAAAACTCCAAACAAAACCAAAATCATGGACCACAAATCTGAAGCAATAGGGCAATGTATTAAAAGGTGATCAACAGATTCACCATTGCATTTACACATATAGCACCAATCTGTAATCCTTACCTTTCTCTTCCTTAAGTTGTCAATAGTCAAAATTTTTTCCAAAGCTGTAGTCCATACAAAGAAGGCTACTCTCAGAGGGGCTTTTGATCTCCATATGATTTTTTTCCAAGGGAAAGGATGCTCACTGGTGATTGCAGCTGTATCCAGAAGATGGTAATAAGTACCAACCTTGAAGCCCTTTTTCCTATTAGGTTTTCAGCACATCTTATCGTCCCCAATCCCTCTAAATCTAAAACCATAAATGGTATCCATGAAAGTCATCAAGGACTCCAATTCCCAATCTTGTATGGCCTGTACAAAGTGTAGATCCTAGTGAAGAACCTCATTAATGAACTGCATTAAATCCGCTACACTTGCCTCCTTATTAGGATAGATCCGAAATAACTCAGGGTAGCAGACATCTAGAGAATTCTCCCCACTCTATCAGTCTTGCCAAAATTTCACCTGTGTTCCATCCCCAAAATTTCACTCGTGTTGGGCTTTTTACTTTTCAGGAAATCTTTTTTAATAGCATGACTCATCTATGGTTACACACGCACACAAATATTAGCTATTTCTTATCCTTCAATTTCTTTGCCAGTTTTATATGCACTTCAAGGGTGATTGTCCTGTTTTTCATCTTTCTGAACATTGGAATTTGTGGAAATATGTTTTTTTTTTTTTTTTCCCTTTAACTGTTAGGGATATTTGTCCTCTGTGGAATGTGTTTTAAGGGTTTTTTTTGGGGTCCTTGGAAAGTGCTATTTAGATGCATCTCTGTTTTGAAGATCCGAGTTAATTCCTGTACATCTAGTTTGAATGTTAGATTGCCGATGTACCTGTTCTACATCCCTTCCTAGTCCTCTCATTTAATACCTCCTTAAAATGGGTCTTGATGCCAACAGATATTTGCAAATATTTTGTGACTTTACTCACTACAACTAATGCTTGCAAGCTTTGCAGTGTTTATTAGTTCTTTGAATTAGGCATAGAAGATAAGTATGGTCCAAAATGGTAAAGTAATTTTTGACCTTCTGATTATATATATAGGCATCTAGCATCCTGATGCAGCTTGTTCAACAAGAAGATCTTATCACATGAATTGATGACAGCTTGATAAGAATAGTAAGAACTTAGGCTTTATGGTGACAAAAAGAAACAAAAAATTATATCAGCAAGATACAGACTTTTCTTTTTGACAAGTATATCAGCAAGTTACAAACTTATGAATAAATGATTTACCTTCTTCCAGTTTCTCATAATTAGCATTGTCAAAGTTCTACTTCGGGTGTTTGATCCTCACCTGATATCTTTTTATGTAGTGTGGTGTAATTGATTCTCTGATATCTTCTTCATCATCGTATTTGCAAATCTTTTGATTTTGGTGATCTTGAGCTTTATCTTGCTTTGCACAATCAGCAATTTTGAATTTTCACTTGTTTTTTAAATCTTTAATATTTGTTGTTTGGCTAGCTTAAAATTTACTCTCTCTCCCGATTGGTTAGATTTGAACCTCAGACTCACTCCAACCTTTCCCATCCCTTTGCCAATTATAGTTTTCTATATTTCTTGTACTAGCACCTCAATTCTGACGCTTCTTTTTGAAGTTTTTCCTGTGGGTTATCTTATGGAGAACCGTGAACCTTGTTTGATGCTTTTAAGCTAGTTAATTACTTTCTCCGCTGGTGCCCAGTAGTTGAGCAACTTCAACATGAGATAATTTATGGTAGTAGTCAGTATTCTGTGCCCTTCTCTCTTTTTCCTTCAGAGCCCTTTGCAGCTCTTCTATCTCATCTTCAAATTGGTTTTCATATATTCCCTGAACAATCTTGTTTTGCTCACTAAAGCGGAATTTATTGACAATAAATTTCTTTTCCTGAAGCCCATTATTGAGTCAGACCTGACATTGGGATAAGAGAGATGATTTTGCCACATCGTTACTTAAAACATTATGAGCAGCTAGATTCACTAAATGATGTTTGGTATGGTTGTGGCTGATTTTTATATTTTGGTTTCCTTGCTGCTTTATTATTTGTGTGCGATCCGTTTGGTCATAAGTTCTATATCTTATTGTGCCTGGAATATAACTTCCTCTTTGGCCTTTTAGTTTTACATTCAAGTTCTATCAGTATAATCTGCCTTTTTGAATCTAACCTTGGTTTAGGAAGGTTTTATTTCTAGAAGATCAATCTCAACTAGAAATTTAACTAATTAGAGACTGGTTCTGTATTCCCCATTTATTTTTAATTCTTTATGCATATGTGTTTCATTGAATAAAGAAGATTTTAATTGGTTTCAGATCTTACCTGGTCCAGTTTTGACAAGTAGTTTGCCTTCTTGCTGATGAACAGGTAGTATACATGGCTATTGTTGGATCATTTCCATTCAACTCGTTTCTGTCAGGAGTACTTTCTTGCATAGGGACTGCAGTCCTTGCTGGTAAGCTGGATTTTTAGTTTAATATTTTTTGTGAGGAGCAAATCACATGACACATGCTGAACTCTGACTTAGCTTTATAACTACCATGTCACCAAATAATTCTAAATAAGTTGAATTAATGTTGGTTACTGATTTCCATTATACTTTTCTAAGCCGGCCCCTCTTTTTGCTAGTATATACTTCTTGGCATCCAAGCTGCATACTTGCTGATTGATTATGTAGTTTTTGGAGAGAATGAATTTGTGGCTGATAGGCTTGTTTTTTACTGCAGTTTGTCTCCGCATTCAAGTGAACAAAGAAAACAAGGAATTCAAGGTAAATTTCCTTTCCACTACATTTTTTTCTCTTCTGCTCTGATTGTTGCTCAGAAGGTAATGAAACAACCTGCTGAAAGAATTTAAATTTTGTTGGCTTGGCTAATTGGTACTATTGTTTTGCTGCAAACATAGAAAGGCAAATGGCATGAATTTTTTGTCCTTCCTCGGTCCCCTCCTCCCATTCCCTTCCCCCTCTTGCAATTTCCAACAAATGTAAAAGGGTAAAACTTATTGGAAAAAGTTTGGCTCCAATCTAGTTTGGAGCTATCTTGTTGTCTTATAAATTGTCACATAGGGGTTGGAGAAAGATAGCTCTAAACTAGTTTGAAGCCAAAATTTGTTCAAACTTATATATATTCCTTAGGTGTTGTACTTTAGTTTCCCAAATTAAATTCAACCATATGGCTTTGGAAGCCCAAGTGCATTGGGAACATAATGGACAACACCAAAGTTTTGTTGAATGCAATTATAGAGCAGAAAAAAGCGAGCACTATCATAATCTTGATAATACTCATTCTTACTAGTTTATCTGTTCCATCAACTTGCAGGATTTACCACCAGAGCGTGCTTTTGCGGATTTTGTTCTCTGCAATTTGGTGCTTCATTTGGTTATTATGAATTTCCTTGGATAGATTGCAATCTATGGGCGTTCTGTAATGCTGTTCCTTGGACTTTTACTAGACTTGGCCATAAAGTAGTTATTGCCATTACTAGACTTTGCCATTGATGCTGCAATTTTTCTTAGGTTGTAACTTATGGAGCTCACTATATATGAAAAAAGCACCTGCAATTGAATTTTCTATGATTTTTTTTTTTGAGAAGCCTCATTCTTTATTAAAGAATTAGACACCTAAACAAAGCTTTGTTGGTATGTAGCATCCTTGGGTTTCTCAGGTTGATAAATTTAGTCACGAAATTTTTCACAACTAGTGCATTATATATATGGTATTAGTGGTGGATATATTTAAAAGTGATGCTACTTTTTTTTTACATCTAGTCACTTTAATAAGTTGTAATAAAGGTTGTGAAAAATTGTGATTACCATTGTGCTTTCTGTAGGACTTGGTTTTGAAGTATTTATATATTGTCTTTTACTTGAGAAACTGTGAAACAAAAGTTATTTCCTAAGGAGTAATTTCCAAAAGTTATTGTTGTGCTTTGTTGCTCGAGAGAGAATTGCCAAAGAGAGGAAATTAGAGGAATAGAGGGAAAACAAACGTAGCCTTGATCTTAATCTCAAATGAAATCTGAAAATTCAACGGGTGTTTGGTAGGGTATTTTGAACAACAGTTTTTAGTGTTTAAACAATATTATACGTATTTTTATATATTTTTTTATTTACACATATTTTCATATATTTTTTTACCTACAAGTATTTTAAAAAAATACAAACAACATTATTAGAATAATATTATCAAATGAGCCATCAGTTTTTCAACACTCAATGAATGAATTTTTACGGGACCATTTGCAGCTATTTATAGCATAGGAAATAGTTACATGATGACGTCATCATATAATTAACTTCCTAAATTTTAGCTTACATATTTTCTTTATGTCTATCACGTGTACTTTTCAACGGCATGTTGCCATGTTATAATGTCATGTCACATGTCATATCATCACGTGCTACATTATACTCCCCCTTTTGAGAGAACTATTTCATTTGGGCTCTTAAAATTCCTTCTAAAATAAAATTTTTCCTCTGAAGCGTAAAGTCCCTGTGCATTCAATTTATCCTATTTGCAAACAATGTGATGAGTATGTGCTTCTTGTACTATGGTCCTGTGGAATGATGAATGATGTTATGTATAAGGCTGGTTCTTCTCAGGTGTTTAATGGCTGACCTTGTTAGCCGGTTGAAGATGATATAACATTATTTGGAGTCACAGCTTGGCATATAATGGCGGGCCCAGCTTACGTTTAGTGCTCAAGTGTATTGGACGCATTGCAATTGTGACACATGTCCAAAAATGAATACGTGTTACAATTGGTGCGGCTCCAGTGCACTGGAGCGCTAGACATAAGCCGCACCCTATAATGGCTAACCTTGTAACCTGGTTGAAGTAAGATGATATGACATTATTTGGGATCACAGCTTGGCATATTTGGAAGAGAAGTGCTACGTCCATAACATTTTTATAACAAATTATAGGTGATAAGTTGTTATTGGTTCTAATTTGAATCTACAACTTATATTACTTTTTTGCCCACTTATAACAACTAATAACAACCCATTACTTAGAATTTATTGTGAAAAAATTATGGATATAACATTTAGAAACTTAGGGCCTGTTTGGTTTGTAATTTGTCATTACTCAGTTTTCATCACTCAATTTTCATCACTCATTACTTAAAATATCCAAATTTCTCAAACAACTTGTTTTGGCACCTTAACTCAAACTCAGTTTTCAACTTCAACAACAGACCCATCACTCATCACTTGCACCTGGGTTTCACAAAAAAAAAAAAAAAAAAAAAAAAAAAAAAAAAAAGGGTAAAAATGTCAAACATTGCGGCTAGGATGTGAGTTTAATTACAAAAATGCTATTGAAAACTGAGTTTTGGAAACTGAAAACACCTAAAATGTGTTTTCAGTTTCCATAACGCATCACTCAAAAATCAGAGAATTTAGTAATGAAAACAATGATCCAAAACTCATCCAAACAAATGCTCATCCGTGGAACCCACACGATTTGGATGATGAAAATAGAAAATTGAGTGATATCACTCAAAACTTATCTCATCCAAACAAGCTCTCAGCTATTTGTTGTCACATCTTGGGGTCAGATAGTACCTTACCGTATTAGCCGGTATTTTTCCTAACGGAAGGTAAACTGGTAAAAAAAAAAAACCTTTTATTTTGTACCAAATCCAAATATTCTATCCCACTCTTTTTTCTCCATTATATACTCCACAAATAAAAACATGCCACATGTCCATCTAATTTATTAAATGCTAAATTTATCCCTTCTATTATTTCAATTTCCTAAAATAAATAAATAAATAACTCATCATATTAAGGTAATTGAAATAATAAAAGGCATAAATTTAGCATTTAATAAATTAAATAAACATGTGGTATGTTTTTATTTGTGGAGTATATAGTGGAGCAGGAAAAGTGAGACAGAAAATTTAGACTCATTTGTACGACTCTAAATATTGGTTGATATTAGACAATACTAGCTATTTTGGCAAATACCAAGTGATACGGCTGACAAATGAGAATCTTTTGGTACAAAGATACAAAGGAAAAAAACAACGAATGCAGCAAAAACATGTACCAGAGCCCACGTTGCCATCATGTTTCCGGTCACCACCTTCACATCACTAATGCTTGCTTCTTCTTCTTTGTTTGCCCTTGAATCTTCATCTTTTTGCATCGTTCTTCCTTTTTCTTCTCTAATGTTTTCCTTTTACTTAGCTTAAAAGTATGTTTCATTTTATTTGATTTAATTAGCGTGTTTGCGGTGCGGTTCGGTATGGTTTTGGGTCATTTGTAGCATTGCATTTTGTGGTGCGATTTAACCAAGACCATAATTGCACTGCACCATATCTCAATTTTGCAATCACATGTGCAGTGCGGTGCAGTTTGGTACAGTGTACAAAAGTGCGATTTGGTCAGTTTTTGGTTGATATATTTTTTAAATGTCACAGCCAATTACTAGTTTACTATTAATAACCATGATAATATAATAGTAAGTTAATATATATATATATATATATAACAAAAAAATAACACAAATATATACAAGTAAAAAAAAATTTCCATGACAAATTGACAAGAAACTAAAAGTACCACAAATATATACAAAACAACAAAAAAAAAATCCATGACGGTAAATTATACACAATTATGTATGTTAAACAAATATAACATGTAACACCAAAATGCTTAACAAGCAACAACCATAAGGTCCATAATAGCGTACCATATACACCTAGTCATGTCTTATGAGAGTGAAAGGGTATCTGGAAGTGAATGATGTTTTGAACTTTTAATTTTGTATTTGACCAAAATGAAGTTGTTTTTAATTTGAAATTGGAACACATTAATGCTAGGCTGGCCACTTACATTATATAATATTAAATTAGTAATAAGTATTTAATATAAAATAAAAATATATATGAGTGTAGGGCAATGCAGTTTTATATGGTTTTCATATCATAAAACCACATACCACATTGCACTGTGTGGTGTGGTGCAGTTCATTGCCACTTGGGTGCGATACGGTTACTTTATTTTGCCGACAGTTTTGGTTGGTTTGGGTGCAATCATGCGGTTTGATGAAGACCCCTAGATTTAACTGTCATTTTGTATTGTGTGCTATGTGCTAACTCTCTAACCGCTTGGCTCCACCACGTGAACTTTGAAATTCAAAATAACTTTTGTGCTACACACAACCATCCGACAAAGACTCAAAAAATGAAAAGATGTTTTGTCATTTGTGTTTTGTATTTAAGAGCAGCCACGACCACAATATTTTCATAGCAAAATGAAGTTGTTTTTAATGTGAAATTGGAACACTCTAATGCCAGGCTGGCCACTTACATTATATAATATTAAATTAGTAATTAAGTATTTAATATAAAATATAAATATATATGAGTGTAGTGCAGTGTGCTTTTATATGGTTTTCTTATCATAAAACCGCATATTACACCACACAGTGCAGTGCGATGCAGTTCATTACCACTTGGGTGTGATGTAGTTACTTTATTTTGCTAGCGGTTTTGGTCAGTTTGGGTGCAGTTATGCGGTTTGATGAACACCCCTAGATTTAATTGTCATTTTGTATTGTGTGCTATGTGCTAACTCTTTGATCGATTAGCTCTATCACATGAACTTTGAAATACCAAGTAACTTTTGTGCTACACAACCATCCAACCAGGACTCAAAAAATGAAAAAGAGGTTTTGTCATTTGTGTGTTTTATATTTCAGAGTTGCTACGTTCACAAAAAATCATAGGTGGTTAGTTATTCTTGGTTTTAATTTGAACCTAACAGTGAAATTACTCTTCTACCCTATTAATAATAACCTGTAACAACTTGCTACATAAGATTTATTGTGAAAATATTATGAACATATTATTTCTTTTTATATTTTTATGAGCCTAGTTAATGGATGTTTTTATGAGCTTGGTTAAAGGACATATCATTTATCTTTATATAAAAAACCAATTGATGTAAATAAAAATAAAAAGAATAAAGAAAGAAAAGAAGGAGGAAAGAAAAGTGGGAAATGATCCCCAATGTGAGTGTGGCAGCCACGATAAGTTCCCCTTTTGACATACATGACTACGTGCATATTCAAATTATCTTTCACGTGTCTTTTTTTCTCAATCCAAACCAAAACCAGAACCATCTCCAACTTTTTGACTATTTTACGTTTCTCTCGTTTGTAAGAGGAAAGTAAGCCTAGTGTCATAAATATTTTCACAATTTTGTCATGACTTTATTATTTGATGATTTGATGAGCGGTGGAAATAAAATAGTGGGTTTATGTGAGTTCACAATTTCATTATTTACTAGTTGCCACCTAGCAAAGTTGTGGTAAAGTTATGAAAACATTTGTGGCATTAGACTTATTTATAAGATGATTTCTTTTTTTAGATTGAATTTTTATACGGTTCAAAAATACCCGTAAATCTTATATTTAATAGTGAAAAAACTTGAAAACAATCTAATAAAAATATATCTCTAACTCCTACCTACAAAATAAGATATTTTCCTATTAATTTATGTTTTTCAAACAAATTTATCAAAAAAATTAAGTGACCGTTTAGTAAAGTTGTTTTAGTAACGTTGATTTTATATTTTAAAAATATGTATAAATAAAAAATGTGAAAAAATACGTGTAATGTTATTTAAAAATTAAAAATATTTCTTTAAACGTATGTACGGTGTTGGAAAAAAAACGAAAGAAAGAAAAGCACGTGCGCCCGCCAATCCCAACTCTATTCACTATAGAGTCTATTATTACTAGTCACCCAGAGTGTGAGCCCAGTGCTAGCAGTCTCTCACTCTCTCTCTCTCTCTCTCTCTTTCGCCCTCTCATATTTCAATCAATCTTCAAACTTCAAACTCCTCTCACATAAGCAACCTTTTAGAAAGTAGAAAAAAATCCAAACTCTTCCCCGATTTTTTTCTCTCCGCAAAAAATAAAAAATAAAAAAATAATATTAATAATATGTTTATCCTCTCTTCTTCTCCGCTAACCACCACATTCTTCACATCCACAACCACAGCCACAACCACACCCAAAGCTAGGGTTTCTTTTTCTTTTTCTGTGCGATTCTGTACTCGGAGACAACCATTTCCGTCTCTTTTTCATTCTTTTAAAGCGAGTGCCACGGCGGAGATGCTTCAGGACAAGGAGTCCTCCTCCTCCTCGTCGCCGGCGCCGCCACCCGCGGCTACTACTTCGTCCGGAGACACCAGCAAGGACTCCCGCACATTTCTCAATGCCACCACCGAACAAGGTTCGCTTCCCTCTTCCTTCTTTTCTTCCAGCCTAAATTATTTCTTTACTTTCTATCTTTTCT
Organism: Quercus suber; assembly: GCF_002906115.3. Lineage (NCBI taxonomy): Eukaryota > Viridiplantae > Streptophyta > Magnoliopsida > Fagales > Fagaceae > Quercus > Quercus suber. The sequence continues at coordinate 1,782,085 of NW_027069512.1, read as the reverse complement.
TTCCTGCTGAGAAAAATGTGGTGGAGTTAACAAAGACTGAGATTCCTAATTACTTTCTTTGTTCTTTACTCTCACTTCTTGTGTTCTTTCTTTTGAGAAAATGTTGCCTCTTTTTTTTTTTTTTTTTGTTAGTAGCATAACTGCAGTGTTCTATCAGTATCGTTTCGAGTTCTTATCAACAGTAACGCAACTAAATGCGGTTGCAGCAGATTAGTTTTTGTAACTAACAAATACTTGATTCTGTTTATGGTTTGGTTATCATTGTCCGGAGATGACGAATTCATATTCAGTTCCTCTTAGTTTCGTAAAATAGAATGCATTTTGAAATTCACATTTTGAGGCATAGGAAGAATAAAGATACGTTGAATTTTATAAATATATGCTACATCTTTAATTAAAAAAAAAAAAAAGCCTAATATGTTAAGTGAAGATGAAGAGATTTTGTTTGAAAAGTGCATATCATTACGCCGATGTCTTATCCTATCAAAATCTATGTAAATCCTATTTAAAGCCTACCTAAAGAAACATGATTCCCTTTTGTATACTTCTGATACATTGTTTATTACTTTTTAAGTATAAACATGGATGCGATACATGTCTATACTTAAGAGGCCATGCTATTTAAGTTAGTAATTTATGTATATCTTAGCATTGATTTGGGTCCATCGCCCCAAGATCGCTTAATTTGCATTTAGTAATACCGTCCTAAATTGAAATATAGGACTGAGAAATCGATGATGCTTATAGAAAGGGTTGGTGATAGGTGATATCAGACCTTGCTCTGCTTGTTTAAAAAAAAAAAAAAAAAAAAAAAATCCAAAGCTTGCTATTTTGTAGTGGATGTCAGGGAAATGTGGGAATAAACCTATTCAAGTATTTACATCTTCAATTTTAACTAAGAAATTACTTCGGCTGTGGAAAAGTTTTATGAATTTATTGAGGACCTAAACTTGATAGATTTGCCATTGGAGGGAGGGAGTTATACATGGTCTAGTGGTACTAACCAGCCATCCATGTCTAGGATTGATAGAGCTTTGGTGTCACATGACTGGGAGCTACACTTTCCAGATGTGATCCAGCGGATTCTACCACGACCCATTTCAAATCATTTCCCAATTCTTTTGGAGGCATGGGGTATGGCGAGGGGGGAAAGTCCCTTCCGGTTTGAGAATATGTGGTTGAAAACGGATGGGTTTGTTGATAGAGTTGATTCATGGTGGAATCACCATTCTTTGTCGGGTACACCTAGTTATGTGTTTGCTAAAAAATTGAAAGCTTTGAAAGAAGACATTATTCAGTGGAATCGCCAAGAATTTGGCAATGTTGGTCGCAAGAAGAAAGAATTATTGGGGGCTTTAGAGTTATTAGATGCTAAGGATGGGGTTCTTGGACTCACTGAAATAGAGATGAATGAGAGAAATGAAGTGAGATCGCAAATAGAGCATCTTCTTTCTCTAGAGGAGATCTCATGGAGACAGAAATCGAGGATGTTGTGCATTAAGGAGGGTGATAATAATACTAAGTTCTTCCACAAGATGGCTAATTCCCATTGAAGGTATAACCATATGAGTTTCTTGGAAGTGGATGGGGTGATTTATGAGGAAGAAGTAGAAGTGGCTGCTCAGGTAGTTCAATTTTATAAAACTTTGTATCAAGAGTCCGAAGAGTGGAGACCTTTTGTGAAAGGTCTAGAGTTTGATCAAATTGGGGAGTTGGAAAGGAGCTGGATGGAGAGGAGGTTTGAGAAGGACAAGATAAGATCAGTGGTTAGAGATATGGAAGGGGATAAAGCTCTAGGTTCAGATGGCTTTTCTATGGCCTTTTTTCCATTATTCCTGGAGAGTTGTAGAAAGAGATGTTTTAGCAGTTTTTGAAGAGTTCTATCAGCACTGTAAGTTTGAGAAATCTCTTAATGCTACCTTTATAGCTTTAATCCCTAAGAAGAATGATGCCTCTAACATTTGAGATTTCAGACCTATTAGTTTGGTGGGGAGCATGTATAAGATCTTGGCCAAGCAGATAACAATGTGAATTGGGAGGCATTTCTGAAGTTGTTGAAAAAAATGGGCTTTGGAGAGAAATGGTACAGCTGGATTCGAACTTGTATCTTTACAGTGCAGTTTTTTGTGTTAGTCAATGGGTCTCCAGCTAATTTCTTTGGTAGCTCTAGAGGTTTGAGACAAGGGGATCCGCTGTCTCCTATGTTATTTTTAGTTATGATGGAGGTGTTTAGTAGGATGGTGAAGAGAATGGAGGGGGCAAGATTACTTACTGGCTTTAGGGTAGATGGTAGGAGAGGCAGAGGGGAATGTGTTTCGCATTTGCTGTTTGCGGATGATACTATTTTGTTTTGTGATGCAGCGGTGAAGCAAATCCTACATGTTCGATTGTTGCTACTTTGTTTTTAGGCTGTGACTGGTTTGAAAGTTAATGTAGCTAAGAGCGAAATGGTTCCTATAGGAGAGGTAAATAATGTGCATGCTTTGGCAGAGATATTGGGTTGTAGGGGTGGGGCCCTACCAATGACTTATCTTGGTATGCCGTTGGGAGTGTCCCATAAATCCCCCTCTATTTGGAACCCTATATTGGAAAAAATTGAAAGAAAGTTAACAGGGTGGAAGAAGTTATATTTGTCTAAAGGTGGTAGATTGACATTGCTTAAAAGCACGCTATCTAGCCTCCTTACTTAGTTCTTATCTTTGTTCACCATTCCTACACATGTGGCGAACAAAATTGAGAAGCTGCAAAGGGACTTTTTGTGGGGTGACTCTAAGACACGTTTGTTGTGTTAGGATAAGGTGTGTATGCCTATTGCTAATGGTGGTTTGGGTATTAGGAAGTTGATCACTTTCAATAAAGCCTTGCTAGGAAAGTGGCTTTGGCGTTTTGGGATCGAGGAGAATAGGTTTTGGAGGAAGGTGGGAACTTTGAAATTTGGGGAGGAATGGGGGGGGGGGGGGGCGGGGGATGGACCTCTAAGTTGAGAAGGAGTGTTCATGGGTGTGTTTTGTGGAGAAGTATTCGGATGGAATGGGAAGTGTTTAGCAAAAATGTCCAGTTTAAGGTTGGGGTGGGGGATAGAGTGAAATTTTGGACAGATAGGTGGTGTGGAGATCTTCCTCTCCATTTGGCTTTTCCAATCTTGTACAATTTTGTTGCAAACAAAGAAGCTTCCATAGAATCATCTTTGATGTGTCAAGGAGCGGGGAATAGGGGAACTTGGGATGTTCGTTTCGTTTGGGGTCCTAATGATTGGGAGGCAGATGTGGTGGATTATTTCTTTCGATTCTTGGCATCCAATTTACCTTTAGTGACTGGTAGTGATCGTATGAGATGGAAGTTGATAAAGAACGGGGATTTTACTATCCGCTCATATTATCATAAATTACATGGTTCTTCTTCGGTTCTTCCATTGTTTTTCCATGGAAAGAAATTTGGAAGGTTAAGGCACCCGGCGTGTCTCTTTCTTTATTTGGACAGCGGCATGGGATAGGATTCTCACGGGAGATAATTTGAGGCTTAAGGGCTTTGACTTCGTTGATTGGTGTATTATGTGTCATTGTTGTGGGGAGACAGTGGATCATTTGTTGTTACATTGTGGAAAGGCTTATCGGCTGTGGTGCTTTGTCTATAGAACTTTTGGGATTTCATGGGTCCCCTCATGTACGGTGTCAGATTTTCTTTTTGGTTGGTGGAATTGGTTGGGGAAGCATTCATCTCACATTTGGAATTTAGTTTCATTGTGTTTGATGTGGTGTATTTGGAGGGAACGCAATCAGCGGACATTTGAAGACTTGGATAGATTCGATGACCAACTGTTTGCTCTCTTTTGTGGTTCCCTTTTTGATTTAGCTAGGGCTTGGGGACTCATATCTAGTGATTCTCTTCCTTTATTCCTTAACTCTTTTTTTTTATAGGTAATAAAACTTTTATTGAAAAAAATTGAACATCATATTCACGATGGTAAACACTTTGAACAATGAAACAAATACAAGAAGATCAAGAGCTACAGGAAATAGAAACTAAAAAATCAGACACAGCAGTACAGTTTGTCCACCCCTAAACACGAGCCCAAAGAAGCAGAGTATGAAAAATTAAACACTTATTGCAACTAACAGAAGACCAAAATCACATCAAATGTTTTTCTTTTTCCTCTTTCAATTTATTCAATGATCAACATACTCAAATTAAACAGTGTCGACAAATGAACAGACAAGTTCATTTAATTTTGTTCTCTGGCTGTGTTTCTACAGATCCATCCTCTAGAGTTCTTAAGGGAACTTCACCATAAAATTTCTGAAATCCTATCCATCCATATTGAAATAAGTGAACTAAATTTCGTCACGTCAGCAACATTTAAACAAACGTTGACTATCAGCATTTTGGTTCAATTTAAAGTATTGATGACGTGGCAAGCAAAATCTAACCCGCCCATTTCAAAATAGATATAAAAAGATTTTGTGAAGTGTAAAAACATAGCTGAATTACATTTCCCAATTAAATTAAAACACATTAGACTAGTTATGCTTCATTAGTCAATACAGCCTTGTGTTTGAATTTAATTGAAAAACCTAATGTAGCATACATAAGTAACTGTACCTAAGTTTTGCCTTTTTACAAAACCTATCATTGAATTACCTAAGGACTCCGAAGCATCCTAATCCGGGTTTCTATCATATGAATTTTGAAGGAGATACATTGAAGATTGTTTAAGACCCATCTTACACAACTAGTAAAGTAAATATGCAGATAACATATTTACTTAAGCAACGACCAATACTCCTTAGTTCTTCGTAATGAAAATGATTATTTTTTTCTCATAAATGGTACATGAATTATTTACTTAAGTTGTTCCACACTGTTTCACATCTATAAAACATTCGGAAATGTACAATAAAACAGCCTCGACTTGATATATGTATTCAATTCTGGATTTAGAGTCCTGAAGAAAGTTGACCTTTGTTTTGCTTTTCAAAAAAAAAAAAAAAAAAAAAGTCCCCATCCTCTAGGCCTTTTTGGTTGGGCTTCTCCGATGGTGCTTGAGCTTTTAATTAGCAAAAGCTACTTGTTGACTGTTTGGTAACTCAAGGGTGTTTTAGTTTTTTGTCTATTTCATAAAGCAGCTTGGTCTCTTTAGGTTTGAAAACCAGATCAAGGGTTGCTTTTTTACAGCAGTTGCAACTTCTCGAGCCCTCCCAACTGGCCCTTACTCTTATTAATTTTCTCTCGGTTTGTCATGATAACACATAAAAATGGAAAGTAATTAATTTCCAACAGTGGTTAGACAAGGAAAAAAAAAAGAAAAAAAAGAAGAAGGGAGGTTCATGAAGCCAACTTTGTTCAGTATTTTGGCTCATCGAGAGCTGAGAATAAATAAGGGGACAGTTTAAATAATCATTGATTAACACTATTTGATATCTATCTAAGTTATTGAGGACATAGAAAAATTAAAATAACTCATTCACAATAAAGGAATAGAATGCTCCTGGGTATGAACATAAACTGCTTAGCCTGTCAGTTCGGAATGCACTTGGATTACCTTGGTTTTGAGGGTTGTTACTAACCTGGACAATGTGGTTCTTTGTGGTTGGCATTGGAGATTTGGTAGAACTGATAAACTAGCCCATAAGGCCTCTCCTTTGTGTTTTGTTACAAGGCAATAGCCATCCATTTGAGGGTGAGGGCTGTGGAGTGAAGCTTGATGGAGCTCAAAGCAACCTTTTCATACTACTATTATTCATGGATGGTTAAAGTGGGTGCTGGGTGTTTTTGTTTTTCTTTTCTAGATTTTCTGATCTCTGTATTTTTTTTGGGTTCTTATCTCCTACATTTTTTAATGACTTATGTTGAAATTTATCTGCAGAGTTGCTGGCAGGAATTACGAAGGAAAGAGAAGCAGGAAGACTGCCTTCAAGTGTTGCTTCGGGGATGGAAGAATTGTACCACAATTATAAAAATGCAGTAAATAAATCTATATTCCTCAGCTCATTTTTGACAGATTACATTCCCATACGTTGTAGAACCACTAGTATTTTTCTTTTCCTTTCCCTTTATGTAAACTGCATAGGCATTATGTCTTAACTTTCTTCCTGGGAAAAAGAAGTTTATGGTGGTATAATGTGTAGAACTGTTCAGTTGTACATAATTAAATATACAATCTAATTCCTATCTTCCAGGGAAAAAGAAGTGCATGGTGGTGTACTGTGTACAATTGTTCAGTTGTACATAATTAAATATACAATTTAACTCCCAATTTTAAGATAGTTTACAGCTTCTAGTTTGTTGCTTATAATTGGAACAAAATACCATGCAGTCGTGAAAGAGAAAATATAAACACTTCTTGATTCAAATGAATACTTGAATGTGCAATTAAAACTTCATAATAGAGTATTTTTCTTTTATTCAAGTTCACTTGATTAAAGAAACTACTTTCTATTCTGGCTGACTTTCTATGGCCCATGTATGTGCGTCACTGCCTTCAACTGTTGCTTTGGGGATGGAAGAATTGTTCCACAAATATAAAAATGCAGTAATAAATCAATATTCCTTTACTCATTTCTTACAGTATAAATTCATATATGTTCTAGAACCACTGGTATTTTTCTCTTCCTTTCCCTTTAAGTAAAATACATAGGCATTATGCTTTAACTTTCTTCCTGGGAAAAAGAAGTTTATGGTGGTTTACTGTATGCAATTGGTTAGTTGTACATCACTTAATATTCAATCTAACTCCTATCTTCCAGGGATAAAGAAATTTGTGGTGGTATAATGAGTACAATTGTTCAGCTGAACATAACTAAATATGCAATCTAACTCCTATCTTCCGGGGATAAAGAAGTGTATGGCAGTATACTGTGTACAATTGTTCAGTTGTACATAACTAAATATACAATCTAACTCCCAATTTTAATATAGTTTTCAGCTCTAGCTTGTTGTTTATAATTGGAGCAAATACCATGCAATCATGAATAGGGAAATAGTAATACTTCTTGATATTAAATGAATGCTTGAACATGCAATTAAAACTTCAAAATATAGGGTTTTTTTTTTTTCCCTCCTTCCAAGTTCATTTGATTGAGAAAGAAGTCAATTTCTATTCTGGCCGACACTCTGTGGCAGCCCATATGTGTGTGTGTGCACAAATGAAATACTTTTTACATAACATTAAGGCAAATATGCTGTGATTGATATATGGAGAACGTGCAAAACAAGTTTAAGACTTCAAATAACCTAAAAAAACTAAGTTTTACCTGAAAGATGGTTGGTACTTATTAGAAAAGCTGGACCTAAAGTCTCCTTCATCATTCTACACATTCTCATGATCATGTGACTTGTATATGGTTAACAAAAAATAACTGATATGCTAATTCTTAAATCTATTTGCTTGAAGTTTTCTTCTGATCTTCCAATATTTCCTAATGTTGGCCAGTGTCGATTAGTTTTGTTTATGGCATATGTGATTGACATGTATTCTGGCGGGCTTGTCTGTTTATGCAACTGCATCAATGGTTTACTTCTACTGTTTTTGTCACAAGTTATGATTAGTCAATTATGCTTTTAACTAATGAGGGTAAAGGCCATGGCACGTTTTTTAAAATGATTCACCCTGTAATCATATTATCCATATTTAATCAATTAGGATAATGTCATCATCAGTTCCATAGTTGAAGCTTCTGTAATGCTACTTTTTTATTGTAAATTGTCAAATATTTGATAATTTATGTGACCTTGACTGCTGTACCAATGATTATTCTCATTATTTTGTTGCACTTAGTGCTACTTCTAGTTAAAATTGTATTTTGCTTTCATGCTTATTGTTATTTAAAACTTCTGAATGTTGGAGAACATGCAATTAGTGTAGGATTATTTTTCAAATTTCCTTTACAAGGACAAAGACAAGTTTTCCTCATTTAGGGTTCTATCCTGCAAATTTAATATACTGATGCACCCTTGTACAACATGCTATGATCATGAGCTATAGCTCAAATTGTACCTTTCCCCGTTTTAAGAACAGGTGGAAGGTTAAGGACCCAATGGGTGCTTATGTAACTTACCAATAATTTTTTTTAAAAAAGTTAAATTTGTGAGCTGTCATGTTTCAGGTTTTCCAAAGTGGAAATCCAAGGGCAGATGAGATAGTACTGTCAAATATGGCTATTGCGTTTGATCGTATGTTCTATGATGTTGAGGTAATTTTTAACTATTTACTCTATCATTATTTTTTTTATAGCTTAAAAAATATGTCCATCTCCAGTCTGCAGTTTTTTTTTTTTTTTAATAAGTCAGATATTGGATACAAGTTATCAGTTTTTATGAATCCTTTGTATGAAATATTATAGTACTTTTTCAGGACCCTTTTGTCTTCGAACCATTTCACGAAGCACTGCGAGAACCTTTTGACTACTACATGTTTGGTCAAAATTATATCCGTCCTTTAGTTGATTACAGGTGAGGTGACAACTTTTATGTGCTTCTTTCCCCATCTGGTTTTGTTGAAAAATCTTGATTTGGTTTTCAATCAACTGCCTGAAATTGAAGACTTCACTCGTTTTATGTTTTTCTACACGTTCATATCAGTAATATGTCATTCCTCTATATTAATATGCATGTGGGTGCTGAATATCAGTTGTTTCATGAAGTACATGTGGTCTTTAAGTATGATAAACAAAGACGCTTAATGTAGAGATTATTTGTTGGGAGCTATGTCTGATGGCTATAAGATCTTAAATTAGTTCTCGTTACTGGGAAATGGAATTGTTGAGTTATTATTTGAGTATGCTTAGGATCTTAAGTGGATCAAGTTCATATATATGTATTGAAGTACATAACTCATGTATGCCATTTGCTTCTTATTTTATTGCTTTCTGTGATCAAGTAACGAGTTGCACATTTGTTCACCTCCTTTTTTAATCTCTTACTATTTTTGTTTATTCATTATTTTTTGTTTGGTTGGTTTTTTCTTTTTTGGCGTTAATTGTGACTATCCACTTTAAACTATGAGGTCACTTGCAATGTCCACTCTAAACTATACAATTTTGCGATCAACACTTTAATTTGAGATTAATTTGTAATGTCCACTTTAACATCCATCACCAATGTTAGGATTAGCAAATTAGTGGGCTCTAAGGTGAAGATAACAAATTAATGGGAATTGATTTGTTAATCTTGACATATTTCTGCAACTCACGACCAAACCAGCCCATTAATTTGTTATTTTTTCTATGTTGATTTTGGATGGTGAAATGGAAATTGCATATTAATATCAAATTAGGGTGTTATTGCAATAATTTCTAGTTTAGAGTGGACATTGGAAGTGTCCCCATAGTTTAGGGTGGATTCTGTGATTAACCTTTTTTCTTCTTTTAGGATTTTTTTCTTCAATATAATGTTCATGTCATAAGTATGACTAATCCAATGTGTTGTTTAGATAACAGAGTGATAATGTAGCAGCTTTGTATTTTTAAACTCCTTAGGATTTAGACTGATTCTAGAATGCTTAGAGTGCCCATATTTGTGACATGCAAGCATTTACATAGATACATATTGTGATGCCTCTTAGTTGTCTTAAAAAGGTACAACAAAACGCAAAAGCTGATGTTGCCTGGTTGTGGTTTGCATGTCTTGGTAGTGGTTTTGGGATTGAATACCCTCCATCTGCACATTAAGGGTCTTTTTGGAAACAATTTATTTAGCTTTTTGCTGAAAGTGTGCTAATGTATATTTGTACCTTGAAAAAAATTGAAAAAGTGAGGTTTTTTAAAAAACTGTACATAAAGTTAAAAGTTAAAAGCTAAAACTTAAAATTGATGCCAAACTCACCCTAAGTAGGCTTCTGTCTAGCTTTCTCATCATATGAGTGATTATTGTAGTATGCGTAGATGTCGCATAATCTCAGATTCACACAAGATGATTAAGTTGGAAACAGTGAATCCTCCTGTAGATCTTTGCTCTGATTGAGAGCTAGTTGTCCATTTCTGTATTCCATCACAGTACTGTACTCAGCTTCTCATCTTTAATGGTTGTAAAAGTTCAGCGTTCTCTTTTCTTTCAAGTCTTCTGTTCTTATCCTGCTTACTTATAATGGAATTTACTGGAATAATTAACTTGTAATCTAATTCTGAAACCAGTGGCTACTGTTTTGCAATCAACACGTATTGAGACTTTCATGTGCTTTGGGGCCCCTAGTGTTTTACCTTAGCTCTGACTTTATAGTCTTTGATGCAGAAATTCATATGTTGGCAACATTTCCCTTTTCTATGAAATGGAAGAGAAGCTTCAGCAGGTTCCTATTTTCAATATTCCAGTTTATTTTTGTATACGCTGCAGCTAATAGTTGAATTATTTTCAGTTATCTCTTTCTTGCCAAGTTAAAAAAATGTAACTTCCTTCTAGTTTGTTGTGCTTATTTTTATGCGTTTGTATGGGGGCTGTTAAGCTAGTAAGTAGATGTGCATGGTGAAGTCTTATAGATGATTTTGGGTATAATGAACATAGGGTATGTGCATAACTCCAAAAAGAAAAATAGAAGAAAAATTCAATGTGGTCAGTGTTTACTTTTTATCATTTAGCATTTTTGAAAAGGGAAAATTTTAGGTAGGCTACTTCAATAACTGAACCAACATGGTAACTTGAGGAAGCGTAGGCTTATTGTTATTTAATTTTTTTGAGAACCAGGCTTGTTGTTATTGACTGGTGTTGCATGTGTAAGAGGGCAGTGGATTCTATTAATCATTTACTCCCGCATTGTCCAATAGCCAGAGAATTGTGGCGTATGGTATTTACACTTTTTGGGGTTACTTGGGTTATGCCAAAGGATGTAGTGGAGCTTCTAGCTAGCTGGCCAGGCAAATTTAGAAAACATAGAAATGGGGTGATATGGAATATGGTCCCCCACTGTTTGATGTGGGGTATATGGAGGGAGAGGAACGCTCAGATTTTTGAAGGAACCGAAAGATCGATTCCAGACTTGAAGATTTCATTCTTCTGTTAGGGTGGACAAATGCATTGGGTGTCTTCTTTTTTAATTCTTTGTCTGATATGCTTGATAGATGTAGTTTTACACTTAGTTTTTTTATTGTTCTCATACTTTCTTTGGTACATGTCTTGTTTGCGTTCTTTTTTGTATTTGTTATTTCTATCAATGAAGTTTATTATTTATCAAAAAAACTGAACCAACATTAGCTTTTCATTGCAGGTTTTGTTTAGTTCCACTGGTCTATGGGTTGATTGTGTTATGAAATTGAGAGCTGTTCTTGGTTGGTTAGTTTGGGGTTAAAGGCTTAAACTGTCCAAAGTAACTGGTGTGAGTTGTATGGGGGACTTTCATAATTAGAATCCTTCTGCAATGTGCTTCCTTTACTATTCTAGGCTATGAGACTAAGGCTAGCATTTAGCATTGATGCTAGCTGTCCCAATTGCTTTTGTGCATTAGTTGTGTAAGATTTGGATGGTAAGAGTGCCCGGATGTTTCTCTGGTATGCTGTATGCTATTGCTAGCTGTCTCAACCAGTCCCAATATGTTTTTCACAGTTCTATTGATCAATGCCTGTTCAAGTGATGGGTGAAGAAATAGAACATCATAAAGAATTATCTGCTTGTTTAATGGCCTGTTATATGTGCTTATTTTTAAAGTATTTTTTATGCTTGCCAGTATTTGATCTTCAAATATTTCTTGATGTAGAAGTGGCTTTTTTGGGATGTAATAAGTAACCCTTGTGATTGATTGCAGGGTCACAATATTGTCTTGATGTCAAACCACCAAACTGAAGCTGACCCTGCTATCATTGCATTGTTGCTTGAAGCAACAAACCCGCGTATTGCTGAGAACATGGTGAAACTTTTCTTTTCCCCTTTCAAATACAGATGCCATTGTTGTGCATTTGGAAATGTTGGCATAACAAATTTGTACTTCATGTACTGCAGACCTATGTAGCAGGGGATAGAGTTTTAATAGATCCTCTTTGCAAACCCTTCAGTATTGGAAGGTGATTTTGAAATTTGTAGATATATCATATAGTTATCATGCTCCAGTTCCCATTTAAAGTTTCATGAATTTTATGTTATCATCCTATGTAAATTTTCCTAGGAATCTTATATGCGTGTACTCGAAAAAGCACTTGACTGATATTCCTGAGCTTGTTGAGATGAAAAGAAAAGCAAACACACGAAGTTTGAAGGAAATGGCTTTACGTTTAAGGTATCTCTATTTCTTTGCTCTGTTTGTCTGATTGAAATCATGGATATGATATCTGTGCATCATGGGTATCTTTGCCATTTATATTTTTTACTCATTCGTGTCTTTCTTCAGAGTAAACCCTTTTTTTTTTTTTTTTTTTTTTATAAGTAAGAGAAATGTTTTTGCAAAAATGACTACTTCATGCAAAAAGAGGCACGAAGTAGCGAAAAGAATTATAAACAAAAAATTATGTACAATAAAAAAGAGAATCTATAAACATTGGAATGGAATCACTATACGTGAGTCCCCAAGCACGAGACCAATCAAACAAAGTGGATGCGGGGAGCCAAAATTTTATTCTTTAATTTGCAATTAATTTTGTTTTTGAATTTGGTTATTAATGTTCAGGGTTTTAAGGGATTTAATTAGATGTTTTCCATATTGGTGTAATGTCTAATCCTATTTAATTAGTACTCCTATAATCGAGAAGAGGCAGGTGAGTTTGAATATGAATTTTATGATGAGTTAAGAATATTTCTCCTTCTTTGTTCTCTTTGTTTGGTGGTAATGCCTAGGGTTTGCAGGCAGATTCTAGGTAGTGAAGCTCAGGATTTGTTTTGTTTGTTCCTTTTATTCATCTTTTATCTCCATTTTCCTACTTGTTCTGCATCAAAAGTCCCTATGAGCAAGGCTAGGAGTTGATTCCCTGTAATCTCCAAGCCCTCAAATGTATGATTATTATGCTCCCTCCAAATGATCCACATCATACGCAGCAGTGCCAAATTCCAAATGTTTGATGTTTGACAATACTTCCCCAACTAGTTCCTCCACCCAACCAAAAGATCAAAAACCCTCTATGGTAAAACCCAAGAGACACCAAAAGATCTAAAAATAGAACTCCATAACTAATAAGCCCCCTTACAATTAATCAAATGATGGTCAACAGTCTGCCCACTACATTGACACTTACAACACCAATCCACTATATTTTCTTCTTATTTCATTCAATGAAGTGTAATGTTTATATGATTAGCACTTCCAAATTAGTCGCGTGGGAGAAAGTTTGTTTACCGATGGAGGAAGGTGGTTTGGGGATAAGGAGGGTGGGGTTGTTTAATCAAGCCTTGCTTGGTAAGTGGTTATGGTGCTTTGGGAAAGAAGATCATAGGTCATGGCGTCAGGTTATAGCAACCAAATATGGAGTGGATAGTGGGGGTTGGTGTACTAGGGATGTTCGAGGGACCCATGGTTGTGGACTGTGGAAGAATATCAGAGCAGGAGCTGAGAGTTTCTTTAGGCAGGTGGAGTATGCTGTAGGGGGAAGGACATTGTATTCGTTTTTGGTATGACCCTTGGAGTGGGCCTATCCCTCTAAAGGATCTCTATCCAGATTTGTTTGCTTGTGCTATTTCCAAAGAAGCTTAGATTTCTGATTTGGTTGTTCCTAATTTAGAAGGGGGTAATAGAAGTTGGAATTTACAGTTCCATCGAGCTTTTCATGAAAGGGGGGTAGAGAGAGCATGTTCTCTGCTTAAGCATCTTTATTCTAATATGCCAAGGGGTGAGAGAGATGATACGTTGACTTGGAAGTTGAATCGTTCTGGTGTTTTTGATGTTCACTATTACTATAACTTGCTAGCTGATCCGGATGGCTCTTCTTCCATCCCTTTTCCCTGGAAGTGCATTTGGAGTACAAAGGTACCTAAAAGGGTGTCTTTCTTTTTATGGACAATAGCTAGGGGTAGTATTCTTACCATTGATAATCTGGTTCTTAGGCGATTACCACTGGTTAATTGGTGTTGCATGTGCCGGTGTAATGAGGAAACTATGAATCATCTTCTACTCCATGGTAAGTTTGCTTATGCCTTGTGGAGTGAAGTTTTTTCTAATATTTGGAATCCAGTGGGTGATGCCAAAGACAGTAGCCTCCCTTCTTTTTGGCTGGTGGAATTGGCCGGGGAAGCATTCCTCGAATATTTGGAATATGGTTCCAGCTTGTTTGATGTGGTTAATTTGGTAGGAGTGTAATAATCGTACTTTTGAAGATACTGTGAGATCAATTGATCTTTTGAATCCTATACTAGTTGGGACCTTATTTAAGTGGGGTAAAATTTGGGGTTTTACACAATGTATTTCCATTTCTGAATTTCTTCTTTCTATTCATATCTCTTCTTGAGGTACTTGTATTCGTTTTAAGTTCTGAGTCTTCACTATCGTGAACATGATGTCCTTTTTATGAAATAAATCTTTGATTACCTATCAAAAAAAAAAAAGTTATGGAATTGTTGGGTAGGTGTAAGCAATACGCTTTCACCCACACACACCTTCACACATACTTTCTCTGTTGATTTCTATCTTTTGGTATAATGATCTCCTTTTTGTCCCTTTATGGCTCTATCTGAGCTCATCCTAATCCTTCAACTTGGAGCATATAATTTTTTACTATTGCTTATAGAAGTAGGGAAGTTGTTATTGTTGCTCGAGTGTCTAGATGTTTATTGTGTTCATTCTCTTATATGACTTCAATACAGAGCATGCTTCTTAGTTTGATGGTCGATTTTCTATAAATTCTGGAAAATCTCCATTCTGGTCTTCTATCACTTAGGTGCTTCCTGATACAGGGGTGGATCACAACTTATATGGATTGCACCGAGTGGTGGGAGGGACCGCCCATATCCTCACACAGAAGACTGGTATCCAGTAAGTTTTTTCATCTTCTATACTTCTTTGCGAATATGTTTGGGTTTGTTTCTCATGCCTCTTAAGATACGTCTATGTAAAAAAGATACGTCTAGGTAAAAATATATTGGAATTTAATGTTAGTTTCATTGTGACCCTGGTAGGATGCTGAACAAGGTTTGTAAAAGTTGTTTAGGGATTTAGGAAGAAAAGCAGGACAAACTCTATGTTTCACCAATTAGGGTTGCTTGAAATCACCACCAAGCCATTTGAAAATTTCAATGGAAGTTTCATGAATCAGGTTAAGCTCCCTGCATTGGGGTATAGTGCTTATATACACTCCAAGGACTAAACTTTAACACTAATTGATGTGTGCCAAAGCCCATTTATTGAATTATGAAAATAATATTGACTCTAGTAAATTAAATAGAATAGTAGTAGCCTAATTAGCTATTTTTTTATGAATAATAAAATTGTATCAAATAAAAAAAGAGTCCGTCAATAGACAAGAAATATACTAAAGATAGCTACCAAGTCAAGAAAATGACCAACTACCAATGAAAGCAAGAAAAGTAAAACATGAATGGTTGAGTAACACAGCCATTCAGTCAAACAAAGCATGCAGAAGGAATGGTTTCAACTCCGTTGAAGGCCTCTCTAACCTTCAAATGCTCTCTATGATATTCTAAGTAATTATACCTAAAATAAATTCCAATGGACCAATAGTAAAAATACAGTTGACTTCCAATATAAAAAAAAAAAAAGAAAAGAAAAGTTTTTGCAGTCCCAGCATCATTCAACTCTCTCCACAATTTCTGTTTCCTTGTTGAAACATTGCCAAACTCTGTTTCATCCATTGCATTAAATCCAATTTTAGCACTTTAAACATCATGGCCTAAATATAACTAGGAGTCCCCTGAAAACAATAAGCCTTCCACCAAGACTTCACCTTTTCCACAAAACCCTCAGCTTTTAACCACATGTTTTCGAAACGAAAGGGTCTATGCTCGTGTTATTGATTCCCTCCCTCTAACAGAATAGGAAAGTGATCTGATAAAACTATAGGTAACCTTCTTTGAGAGATGCAAGTAAAGTAATCGTCCCAATGATGGGAGAAAAGAAAACAATCGATTCTAGAACCTGAGGAAGAATTAGACCAAGTGTAAAACCCCAAATACGAGACCCATCAAACAAGGTCCCAACTGGCAAAGACTTCACCAGATCTAATGGGCTCTCAATATCTTCCAAAATACGTTTATTATGTTTCTACCAAATTAACCACATGAGACATGCTGATACCATATTCCAAATTTTTGAGAACTGTTTCCCCAACCGATTCCTCAAAGCAAACAGTAGAGAGGCTAAAGTCTTGGGCATTACCCACTGAATCCCAAACAACAACAAAATTTCACTCCATAAAGCATGCGCACAAAGTTTTATAGTGGAGCAAAAGATGGTCCACAGTTTCTCCATCACATCTACACAAGCAATCAATTAACAAGTTAATATGTTATTTATCTGGCCAAAGAAGTTAGTTCATATTTATATATATATATATATATTTGGAGTTCTTTTTGTATGACATGTTATCCCCTTTATTTCCATTTTTTGTAATGTCATTAAATTCTTCTATACTGATATAAGGGGGTCAGGCACCCTTTGATACTTCTTCAGTGGACAATATGAGAAGGCTAGTAGAACACTCTGGTACCCCAGGGCATATATATCCAATGGCATTATTGTGCCACAACATAATGCCCCCTCCACCCCAGGTATCCCTTTGTCTTTGACTTGGCATCTTCTCTGTTATATTTTTTGTTTGCTCTGAAGAATATTTGTTGTTTCCAGGTAGAAAAGGAAATTGGAGAGAAAAGAGTCATCTCATTTCATGGGGTTGGATTATCAGTGTCACCAGGCATCAGCTTCTCTGATATTGCCACTGCCTGCGAAAACCCCGAAGAGGTTGGTTCCATTTAGTATACTGGTCTCTCTTACCTGGTTTAATATATGGTTCCTGAAATTTACATTCCATTTAGTATACTGGTCTTTCTCGTATTGGTTTCCAAAGAGCTTCATGCACATTATTTATATGATTTTATTTTGATTGATTATTAAAGAACTGGCTGTTCACCTTAGCAGGCTAAGGACCTATACACACAAGCTGTCTATAATGTCGTGATGGAGCAATACAATGTGCTCAAATCTGCTATTCATGCCAAACAAGGACTAGAAGCATCTACACCAAGTGTCTCTTTGTCACAGCCCTGGAATTAGTTAACCTTTTTAATCAGGTGCCTTAGCTTATTATTATTATTATTTTTTTGGCAATATATTTTGTTAGTGCATAATGATCAATTAAAATTTATTATACACCCTTGCATTCTAGATTTGTCAAATATGAATTGATGAGGACGGTACACCTTATTAGATTGGGTTTCTTATTTAGTTAGATAGTTTAGGATTCCATTTTATTTTGAGTTCAAATAAGGTTTTGATGATCAGATAAGGATTAGCCTTTTTTTTTTTTTGATAGGTAAATAACTTTTATTGAAAAAACTGAACATCATGTTCACGATAGTGAACACTCTGAACAAGGAAAAATACAACCAAATCAAGAGCTAAAAGAAAGAGAGTAAAAACTCAGACAAAGAAATACAACTCGTACAACCCCAAAGAAACAAAGCACTGAAAAGAAACGACTTTAAGAGGTCTAAGGGTCTCTCCTTGTCTTCAAAAAAGGATTAGCCTTTTAGATTGTTATCAGTTTAGAGTTAGTTATATAGTTTATGAATTTTTATTCCTGCAAGCTCTATATAAAGGCTTCAGGTGGTTTATGTATGTTTTATTAGACGATTGATTCATGACATATTGGAGATTTTCCAATAGTTGGGTTCTGATTCCTATAAGGTTTGTTTTTTGGTTTTGATTCCAACTTCCAAGCACCCCTAAGTTTTTATCTTTTAATTTTCTTGTTCTTTTATCATGAACTGAGTTGATAAGAGATGTAAGAATTCAAAATTGAAGTAATTCACACCCTTTGCAAATCACTTAAAGCATATTAAGAAAATGCTATTGCATGATTTATTTTTCTAGGGATGTTTCTTGGCTGGAATGCTCTCTCCCAAGCCTATCATAATTATTATTTTAATTGTAATGGAGGATTTAAAAATATATATATATATATATTTTCTTTAATCTCAAACTTTAAGATTAGAATTGCTAATGGGAAGCCAGTCCATACAGAGGTAGGGAGAAGTCATAAGAAACTCTACGTTGTAGCTTTTCTTCTGTTATATTTTAATTAACTTCCTTGATTGTGTTACAGGCTAGGACCCCTATTTTTAACATACTTTTGTAATTCAACCAAATGGCCGCTGCCCCATTAATACAAGCGTGCAATGTGAAAGGAACCCCTACATCCATGTCCCTTGATTACTTGATGGATATTTGCCACACATCACCTGGTCTTTTTTTGGGCATATGTTGGAGTAGAGATGAATTCATCAGAATCTGGAACTGGTTGGAAGTTCAAATTTTCAGCTTCAGGTACCAAGGGTGAAGCTCAATTTCCAGTGTAGTTGTACAGATCTGTGATAGGCAATTTACGTGTATATTTTGCTCAAATTTTATAAATCATATCTTGTATTCAAACTAGATGCGCAATTTTCTTCTTTCTCTCTCTTTGAATTACATTATCTTGAACTTTTCACAATAAGGTCAGTATCTGGAAGTATTTGAACATGTGCTCAAGAAGCAAAGTTTTTACCTATACGGCCATTCGCCAAGCATGATTTTGTCTAGAATGAGGTGGCGAGTTTTCTTAGTGGAAAGATGGGATGACAGATAAAAACTTAAAAAGTGAGAAAGCCACTAAATTTAAAGCCATGAAAAAAGAAAGAGAAACTATAATTGGGCACATGAAAATGGATGTAAATACTATTTTGGACCTTGAATTTTATCAAAGCTTTGTTTTTTGTTCCTAAACTATTGAAAATTTTGTCTCTAACCTATTGAAAAAAAAAATCTTTACAATTTGATCAAGTTTAAGGACCAAAAAAGTATTTTACCATTTTAAATCATTTGAACTTTTTTTTTTTTGGTTAAAAACTCATTTGAACTTGATATCTTGATTTTGAGGGTATTAAAGGTTCGCAAAGTTAGTTTAGGAAAAATCATGTTTTTAAACTGAAAAAAATAGATTCAAAAGTTTGATTGTACGTAGGGAAGATATTAAACACCTTACTATGTTCATCAAAAGATGGTATCTAATTTGGTTTTTTTTTTTTTTGGGGGTAAAATTATTTAATTAATTATTATTTTTTATTTGCCCTTGGGGCACATGTCTCATTATACCGTGCATGTAGAGTGGTGCAGGTGGGATAAGATGACTGGTTTTGATATGCTTGGAATTTTTTTATAATGTTTTGCAGAGGACTTTGATCTGCTTGGATTAGGTGAAAACAAAATGTATTCTTGCAATTTGAAAATATTTGTAATAGTGAGATATAAGAAAGTATGTCAAAATATATATGAAATTTCATTGTAACTCATATGATAAGGGTTGGATTTAGTCTATTTTGTAAGTACACAAGGATGTGTATCCCTATGTTCATTATTGCGGTTATAGTAACTGTTTCAAATTCTTCCCATGGAAAAAATGATAGCATTTTGCTTTATTTTGGAGGTTTCCATCTTATAGAATTTTTTGATTTGATGTTCATGGGGGCACTTGTAGAGTTGTGTGTTTGTGAGCGCAATGCCAATGCATACCATACCACCAATGTTCATTATTTGCTGCACTAGCGTCACCTGCAGAATTCTATGTTGTGCACACCGATGGATGCAAACGCAAGACATATATGTTTTTTTTAAGGCCCAACTTGGATGATTCTAGCATTTGCCACCTTGTGAAGAAGCTTTCTCTCTTTCCTTCGTGAAAGACGTTATTCTATCCTAAAAGTAAGCCCCTCCACTTACCAAGGTTGATCTTAAGGTGGAAAAAAGGGTTCTCACATTCCTTTCCTTTTTCGTCTCTCCTTATTTCTGTTTCAGGGCGAAAATAGGTGGGAATTAGACTTTCACCACGGGAATGTGGGCAATCAATTGATTTCCAGGAAGTCAAACCTCTTAGCGGTAAACACTCGATTTTTTGTTTGTACAACAAAAGATTTAAGATTGGATGATCGATAGATGTATTTGATGAATGCTCCCTCTTTCCTAATATAGTATAGGCCACTATAGGGTATCCCCATCTACTAGACTCGTAACTTGATTCTTTATTATGCCACGTTTCAAATAGAAGCCACGAGGTTTACGGTTTATCATAATTGAACCTCTTGATATGTAGATACACTAGAATTTTAAAATAACCTTACACATCCATTTTTATGCCCTTCTATGCGAACGTAATTGTACACCGAATTTTTTTAGTCATTGAAGTTTCAAAAATGTTGCCAACAGGGGCTTGGCTGAGTGGGTAAGGCTCGGACGCTTCGTATTAAAGCAAACACTATTGCATTTATGTGAAAAGTTTTCAATTTTTATGTGGAGCCACGAGTTTTATAGTTTATCATAATTGAACCTACATATCATGAACCTCTTGATATGTAGATACGCTAGAATTTTAAAATACTATTTTTTTAGGCTATATTACAACCAATTTTTTACCAATTAAGGCAAGCACTATTGCATTTATGTGAAAAGTTTTCAATTTTTATGTGGAAAGTTATGATTACGAGATTGACAAGGATTTTTTTTTTTTTTTTAAATTCCCTTCTAATTTTAGTCTGATAATTTAAATAATTTTGTGAAAATTAATTTTAAACATTGTGGTTTAGGGGTTTTAACAAATTAAATCACATAATTTTAAAAGTAACAAATTAAACCATATAGATTCATAAGTAACAATTAAACCCTACACTTTCAAAAAATAACAAATTAAACACCAGCCCATTCAAGCAGTACAATATTATTTTTGGGGTTTAAGATGGACTTAGGGTTTAATTGTTATTTTATTGCAACTTCATGTTTCAATCCATTACTTTTGTATCTACACTATCTAATTTGTTATACCCTAAATTATAGGGTTTATAATGTAAGTTTTTCTAAAATGTTTATATGAAACTTGGATTTGCAATTGCAAGAAGTTTTTTCAAGTTAACTTCAATATGATCCATCGCTTAGACGATAGAAAAATGGGCCAAATTTAGGTCAATGTGCTAACTCATTCTACTAGGTACGGCATCCTTATGAAGCGACACTTATTATGTTTTTTTGTTCTACATCTCGATTACGTCTCATTTATCCCAAAAAAGAAAAAAGAAAAAGAAGCTAAACCTGCCAAATAGTGGGTGGCATTGAGCAGAAAATTGTAAAGAATGTTAAGATCATGACTTGAAATCATGATTTTAATCCTAACTTTGAAATTGATTGGATTGAGGAAAGTCTACTGGGCTAGATTGTATTCTTGCGCATGATGTGCCTTCTTAATATCCAATAAAGTTTACGATCTTTCAAAGGGGAAAAAAAAAATCCTAATTTGACAAATAGATTGAAGAAACTTATGGTTTTAGTTGAAAAAACTGAATTATTATTATAGAGATTGTGTGTGTTTATTTTATTTAGTTTAGTTTTTTCCTCCGGCCTGAACGAGCTAATTGCACAAGCCGGTTTGTTTGCTTTTGCATATTAGAATAAGCGATTCTAGCTGAGGTTAGATCATAAAATCAGCCCGAAAGGCCCAGATTTTTTGTTTTTTTGTTTTTATTCCCAAAACGATCAGTTAATTTGCTGAGATGCACAGTACATACATACACACATATTTTCTTCTGTACCAAAGAAAAAGCTTATATATATATATATCAGTTGGGCCTCACGTGTTTAAAGGTAGGACAAGAAACTGAGCCTGGGATCTAATAAGACTAGAAACTTTGAATCTCCAGATCAGGTGTCTTATTTGCCTTTGTCTCTTCTTTTTGGTGTTTGTTTCTTATGTAAAAGGGAAGATCACATGCACTTTTCCCTTTGCATATTTCAAATTTTTTAATACCATTTTTTAAAATATGTCTTTGTGTTCGTGTTGGCATAGATTACAAGACTAGTAAGCAGGAGACAGTGTTTTATATTAAATTAAAAAAAAAAAAAAAAAACATATATACAACTCTGGCCCCCATGTAGGGCTGATATGGTTCCTAGTCAAGGCATGGCTTTGTTTATGTACTTAATATTATTTGATTATTACAAATTATTTTGTTAATGTTGCATGAGCGAGGCTTTCGAGTCATCTCACATTCTCATGCCATCTTCTTGATAGTACAGAATTACAGATACCAATATTTATACACCATATCACAATGAGGAGTGTGCCCTATGCCCATGCGGTCTACCAATGTTCACTCCTATTTTTTATTACCAATGTTCACTCCCATCCTTAACTTTAACCGCTTATCCAAATTTTCTATTTCTACTAAGCTAATAAAATATCTTAATGTAATTGTGTTTATTATAGGAGCATATATTTCTTCATAATCAATATTAGATCTATACTAGAAACATTGTGCTACAAGTCATGCTTTGTACCTTATAATTTCATTTTTCTCATTTAGTTTACATACAAATACCCATTTGTATTTAACATGCATTACACCTTTAGGTGTTTGGACTACAGGTCCATCTACTTCACATTTAATTAGAAAATTTAATTATACTTGAATTGTCACTTTCCACATTGGCTAATCATTTCTATGTTGACGTTCATCGACGGTTTATGGTTCATATTCATCATCATTAGTTCTGGTAATAACAAGGGCAACTTTATATGAAAATATGTTGTCGACAATAATTTTATTTCTATCCTATATTTCTGCTACATATACATATTGTATTGAGATCTCGTTATTTTCAAGTACTTGATCTATTTCAGTGGATACCTCTTCAGGAGATTCCTCTTTAAAAGGTTCATTTTTATGAAATTTTTGATAGATCAGTTATTTCTATGACATGATTCGTGGGTATAGTCTCTTTTAAGGACCATAACTTGTGTTTCTTATACTTTTCTCTTTTGGAGAATTTTATCTTTAGCATTGACAAGTCTTTCATGCTTCAGGTGTGGCTTTGATTTATTTGTTGCTGTATTAACTGATTTTCCTACAGGGAATTCAATCTATGCTGGAGTATTAGCAGTTGTAATGTGAGATTTCACTATTCTCTTACTTTCAGTGAACACGTCTGATAATTGATTTGCAATTCCTTGCAAAATAATTAATCCTTTAATCCTTTGAACTACTAGTTCACATTAAGATGTACAAGGATTAAGATGAGATAACTTCAAAATATTCCAAGTAATCTCATGTCGTGCTTCACGCAACTACTTTTCTCCCCCTAATGGTGGAAAGATTGCTTCATTGAAATGACAATCCTCAAAACATGCCTTAAAAACATCATCAGTTAAATGTTCAAGATATCTAATGATGGATGGGGAATCAAAACCCATATAAATTCCAAGTCTACGTTGATGACTCATATTAGTTGTGGGGGTGCAATAGGTACATACACAGCATACCAAATGTGCACAAGTGAAAAATATTTGATTGTTGGCCAAGTACGAGTTGTAATGGTGAGAATTTATGATAAGCAGTTGGCCTAATGTGAACTAATGATGCAACATGTAATATTATGTACCCAAGTGGACAAGTAATTTTGATTTCATAAGCAAATGTTAAGCAATAATTTGAAGTCTTTTGATAAGTAATTCAGATAAACCATTTTGAGTATATGTATAGGCAACAAGATGTTCAGCATCAATTCCAATTATCATGCAATAGTCATCAAAAGCTTGAAATGTAAATTCATTAGCATTATCTAAACGAATTTTTCTAATTTGATAATCATGAAATTGTGCCCGCAACCTAATTATTTGACCAAGTGTCGATACCCTATTTTGTTTAGCCTCAATTAACACGTCAAAATATTGTTTTAAATTAAAAAAAAAAGGGTGAAGCCAAAAGTTGGGAACAAATTAAAGTAGTCCAATTTACCCTAATCGGATGATGGAGCAAAAATTCGAATTCAATTTTGCCATTTTTGGCAAGAATTAGACCAAAAATCCATACCAAGGATGGTCAAAATATTAACTTTTTGATCTAAGCGTCTGATTAAAGTAAATTTTGGACCATTTTGTAGATCATAATCTTCCCTTCAAAAAGACAGTTCACTGGCAAAAATCGGAGTTAAAACATATGAGATATCAATAAAATACCAAAACTCTGATTAAATGTATCACTATTTTCAGGTAAAAAAGAGCTATTTTTGGGCCGTATTCATGCAAAAGCCTGTACCAACTCAACCACAATTGGAGCAATATGCTTGAACAATATTGAAGTATGATGTCTCAAATACTTTCCATAAAAAGGGCTTGACAATATTTGCCATGGATTAGGAGAAATGAATTTTCCAAGAAAAGCGCTTCAGAATTTCCTACACTACGTCACCTCTCTTTTAGACGTGACATCTCGATTACCAATACTCCAAATCAAGCAAGGTCTGGACTTATGGAAACAAGACATCCACCCCATACGGCTAGGTGGGGTGTGTTGCTACAACACCCCACCTTGGTTTCCCATCTATTATAAATACCCCCCTCTTATTGGAAAAATACACTACAAACTCCCTAAAATTTCTCTAGAATAGGAAAAACTCTCTCCCTCTCTCTTTTATTTTATTTTATTTTTCTCTCTAGCCTTAGTTTTTTTTTATACTTTCCTTAGGTTCTATTTGGGAGGAGGGAATGGAATGGAATAAAATGAATATTTTTAGAATATTCTTTCATCCTCTTGTTTGAGAGTTTTAACGGAGGGAATGAAATGTTCATTCCTTTATTTGGGAGTTTAAGTGGGAGGAAATGAAATGGTTATGAGAGAATGCATATTCCTGCATTTTCCCTCCAAATCTCAAATTTTTGTTTCCCTTAAAATTGAGAGGAATGGGAGGGAATGGAATTAGGATTAATGAAATTTTTGTTAAAACCTCTAAAATATCCCTTTAATATCAGCCATTCTTTTCTCAATCAACTATAAGAAAAAAACATAGCTACACGTTATTGCCTATTTGCTACAAAGTGAAGCTACTGCTGTTTCGTGAGACACCATTGAAGCTATTGTTGTTCATCAACATAGCTACACATTATTCTTTGATTGTTGCAAGTTTTGGTTACTGCTCACAGGTAAATATTCCTTTTTCTTATGTTTCTACATTTTCTATTATGTTTGTCTCCTACTTCATGTCTTGCCATATATTTTCTATCTTTGTTTCATGATCAATCTTCTCCAAATTTATGAACAAATTTGTGGAATGTATCATTGCTTCTATGGGTTATATTGCTTTGGCTCAAAGCAGTATTCTTACAAAGAGAGTTCTATATTAGGAGAAGGTTATTTAAAGAATGTGGTGTGGGTTTGTGTGAGGAACTAGTTTTCTATATTGTGGGCTGAAAAATGCACGTGTACAAAAGATGTGTGTTAAAAGTCTATTTATATCTTGAGTTTGAGAGAGCCAATGTATACATTGATGTCTTGGGATTGTGGATTGAGATTGATTCATTAAAAAAAAAAAATCAAAACCAAAAAAGAAAAGAGAGAAAGAGAGTGTTGGGATGTAGTTTGAGTTGAGTGTGTAAGGTTTGTTTATAAGCATTTGGTAGTGATTATAAATCATGTCATTAATATTGCATTTTTGTTGGCATTGTCAATGGATGTCGGATTATAGTTAGCCGAACCACATTAAATCTTGTTTTAATTTTTATGTTGAATCTTTATACTAATCGATAACTCTTAACATAATTGTTGCTGATAAATGTGGCCTCTCCCATTGCTTCTGTTGACTGCAGACCAAGAACTTTAAATCCTCCACAACCCTTACATGCATATATACATCTATTAAAACATTAGCCATGTGGCAAAACTATGTCCAAATGTGATAGTTTTTGTGTTTATTGTTGTTATGTCGTTTAAGACTATGTTATGTTTCAATTACTTAGACCTAAATATTATGCAAATTTCTCTTTTAATTTTGATATTGCTCTCTATCTTTTGATAATTAATATTAATATTTACACAATATTTTATATGTGTTTTTGTCCTATTAATTATAGCATGGGTAAGATATCAAAGAAGAATGGTGGAGCCCCAAGCAAAGAAGTACAATGGAGTAGTGTTATGGATGATGCTTTAGTGGACGCATCAAGTGATCATAAGTGGTAGAGTTAATGGAACTTTTACCTCTAAGGCATATCATGACATAGTGAAAGAGTTGGTTGAAAAATTTCACATGGAGATTAACAAGTATAAGGTGAAAAATCTACAAAAGATACTGAAGAAGAATTTTCATGAATGCTATGACATATTTAAGATGGATTGAGTGGTTTTGAATGGAATGATCCTTTAAATATATGGACAGCTGAACTAGAAGTTTGGGAGCCACTCATAGCGGTAAATTACCATTTTTTGTGAGTTTAATTTTGTATTACATAACTATATCTGTTATTTAACCATTTGTCTTGGCTTGTAACAGTCTAAACCTGCAGCCAAGAAGTGGATGACAACAACTATGCTCAACTACACTAAGATGGTACAACTTTGGGCTAAAGATAGAGTAAAAAGTGATCATGCTGAAACTGCAAAGGAGAAACGTGCTAGGTATGCTGGATTGACCACTATTGATGAGATTGATAACTTGATATCTCAAAATGAAGTTTCTTTGGAGAACTTTGAAGTGGAAGATGATTAGAGGTCACCAGAAATTAATGTTGCACATTCTCAAGTGTCATCACAAGATGTAATGTCTTCTAAAAGTAAGAAAAGACGATTGACATAAGATGATGAACTTGGGAATGTAATTTCCCAGTCATTTGATAATGTATCAATGGCAATTGATAGGGCGACTACGGTTATGGCAAAGTGCTTTTCAAAGTCATATGGAGCAGAAGTTCACGCAGCTTTGAGCGTATTGGACTTAGATCCAATATCAAAGACTGAGGCCTACATATTTTTGATGGAAAATTCAACATATAAGTAGATGTTCTTTGGTTGCCCAAATCATGAGTGCAAATGTGTCTTATTGACACTGATGTCTAGGCCTAAAAATTAAAAAAGTGTGAGATTTTTTGGCTAACCTTAGTTTTGGAATGGATTATGTTATTTTGTTTTGTTTTGGTAAGACTTATTACAGGAGTTTAAAAAAAAAAAAAAAAGATATTTGTTAGCATTTGTAGACAATATTTATTTTGTTGAGAATAAATATGTGATGCGTGAATTGCTTTCCAACATAGAAATATACATAACTTGTTTTTTAGCTACAATAAAATTTTCTTTTTCCTTAAACTAGAATTATTTTAGTTTTATATTAGGAAATTAATATGTTAATAGTTCTATCACCTTTGGTCTTAGAGGGATGTTGCTTAGTATAAGAAATTGGGAGATGGAGATGTATTAAATTATCAAATCCATTGTGAAGCCCACCAGCCAAAAAAGATCCAATCTAAAACTAGTAGCCCCTAAAAAAAATTTGCAAATTGAAATAAAGAAATTGTGCTATTGTCAATTTTTCATGCCATTATCTTCATTTGTTAAATTATTGATTAGCGTGATGCAATCTATTCACCTTGACAAAACTATATTGTAATTCAATAATCTAACATAGACCTAATTGTGGTTAACTAGTTTCACATCATCCACTAAATACTAAACATTTCAAAGCAATTATAAGTTCTCATTGATTATTTTTTATGTTCTATAAAATGAGGGGTATAATAGTTAGGGTTGTCCAATGGGTAAAAGACCCGACCAAACTGACCGGGTCCAACTGACTCGAGGCCCAATGGGTGGACTCGAAGTCCTTGGTGGGTAGGATTCGGGTCCCTCTCTCATTAAACCTAAATAGTTAGTTCGGGTAGCGGGTTATTGGGTTAAAAACCCGTAGAGCCTGACTTGACTGATGGTTTAAGATAAATATATATATATATATATATATATATATATATGTGGGTTGTTTGTAGATCACGTGAAGCCTGAAGAGAGGAGTACTACTGATTGGACTAAAAGCTGAATTGTGGAGTGCTACATGCAAGCTTACAAGAGGGATGGGACTAATATTAGGGTGTATTGTTAAAGTGATAATGTAAAATAGAATTAAAAAAAAAAAAAATTAATATAGTGGTAAGAGCACTTACTCCAGTGTGAGATAAAATAGCATAAGAAGTGGAATTTTCACATTAAAGCCCAAAAATCACTCACATTAGTCAATGTAAAAGTGTGTAAGTTTACATTGTTGCTATAGTAATCGTATAAATATACATGACTACTGTAGCTTTGTATTTTATTATTTTAATATTTTTTTTTCTCATTGCTCTCTCATAAGATTCTCTCTTTCTCTTCACCTGACTATTGTCTTTCTCTATCTCCCCTTATCCCAGTAACATGCTTTGTAAATCCATCCTAAATTCGTCAAACCCATCCTAAATCTAGATCTCAAACTCATCAAACCCATATAAATCATCAAAGAAGAAGAAGAAGCACTAGTAGCAGATAATCGCCTAAAATCAACGTCCACCCCTCCCCCTCACCATCACCACCACCGCAAATCATTACATCACTTGATAATCTAAACACAAAATTGACCAAAAATTAATGGAAAGTCAAACCAAAATCAACCCAAACCCATCAGCAGAAACGCAAAATCAAAACCAACAAAAAAACCTAAACCTTGTACAAACTCGTTGGAGGCATTGCTGCCGCCAACAAATATGGCATTGCCTCCATGTGTGAGTGTATGTGAATTTGGGATGAGAGAGAGCTAAGAGGGAGCTAAAAGGAGAGAGTGCTAAGAGAGGAGAAAGAGACGTATCTTAGAGCACTAGCATTGGTGGTGCTAAAAAACTATATTGCTATTTTTAGCACCACCAAATACAAAAATGAGGCTCCATTGGTGGAACTATAGCCAAAGTTTTTAGCTTCTTTGCTACAGTGGACAACTAAAGATGGCTGTGCACTATAGCTCAAACGTAAAAAAAAAAATAAAAAAAAAAAAAAAAAAAAAAAAAAAAAAAAAAAAAAAAAAAAAAAAAAAAAAAAAAAAAAAAAAAAAAAAAAAAAAAAAATTTTATTCTGCATTCACGCTACTTTAATTATTTTATTGATTTCTTTTCTTTATTTTTTCTCTTCCTTTTCTTTCTTTTATGTTCATCCATCTCTCTCATTTTCTCTACTCTTTCATTTTCTTGCTCTTTTCTTTTCTCAAAACTTTCTCTCTTTCTTCTCAAAATTTTCACTCAAATTCTTTTCCTTTTCTTCTCAATTTTTTCTCTCTCTTTCTTCTCAAAATTTTCTCTACTGTGTGAGGGTCTCTTCTTTTGCCATGTGGGTGTGGGTGTGGTGGGTCATCGGCGCCATGGGTACGGTGAGTCATCGGTTTCGGGTCATGCTGTGGGTGTGGGTTTGTGCCATGATGTTCATGGGTCTTGTCATGGGGTTTGTGTGGTGGGTCATCGGTTTTGGTTCATGTCGTGGGTGTGGGTTGCCGTTGGTTTTATTTTTGTGGTTGTGGGTTATTTTCTTGGGTAATTGTGGGCTGATTTTGGTCGTTGTGTGAAGTGGTGGCTGATCGGTGGTTGTGTTTTTTTTTTTTTTGATAAATGTGGTTGTGATTGATGTTTATTGAAGTAGATATATTATTCTATTGTAGTGAGTATATTATTTTAATGTGTTGTTTATGTTATTTTATTGTGTTGAAAGCTAAAATAAAACAACTGATGTTGGATGTTTTGTAAAGTATGAAAGTAAAATAAATAAAGTGGCTTTTGGTGGAGCCAAATTGTTACAATTATGGCTTCGCCAATGTGGATGCTCTTTGTGAGAGTATAAATAAAAGTAATAATAAGAAAATAAAAAATTATTATTTAAATAAAATAGATTATATAAATATAATAGATAATCTTATGTGGCTGTTTTTAAAAATTAATTATATAAAAAAATGTTTTTATGCTAAAAAAAAAGGTTTTCATACTAAAATAAACAAACACAAGCTAATATGAATGCCGAATGGTCTAAGAAAATAGAGTATGAGATGCAGTATGTATTGTTAAAGTAATAATGTAAATAAATAAAGTAATTTTTAATGGTGTATAATGTATATTTTTTATTTATTTATTTTCATATTTTCGGATGTAAATGGTGCCACGTTGGTGTACTCATAAATAATTACATGTAGATGATTTCTCAATCCAACAACTCTTGCGAAGTAAAGTACCTTAACATATCTATAGAGTAGTTGGCGGTAGTACCGTACTTTAGTTACTCCAAAAAAAAAAAAAAAAAAAAGGAAGAATGTAATAAAAACTATTTGCATAATTTGCTCAAGTATTAAAAACGAAAATAATAAAAAGTCCTAAAATCTGATTAATCACTTACTTACTGTGGAAGCCCATTATAGTGGCCCGGTTCAAATCCAATTATCTACCTTTCTCTCTTTATTAATTTTGTTATTTGCATCACTTTCTCTTTTTTACATCTTTTTGATCAAGAATAGTAAATAACATGATTATGTCTAACCGACATGCTAATCAATCAAGCATGAAATTGATGACTTCTTAGAAACCAAGGCAGAAATAAATGACATTTAACAAAAACCATAGGGAGGAGTGGGCTACCTTTTTATCCACATTTTTCTTTTGTTTAAATCCTTTTACATGCCTATCACAACACATCCCTCTCACATGTAAAAGATTTCTTTATTTTTTATACAGGAACCGCATGTAAAAGATTTTCATTCTTTAAAAAAAAAAAAATGTAAAAGACATCAATAGGAAAATCCAAAAAAAAACAGGTGTCAGCCAGTAATGGCGAGTCTGTAATTATTATACACAAAAGAGAACATGCAAAAAACTCATACACAGTCCAAAAAAATATAAAAAAGTGATGTAGCAGAAGCTATCAGATTCAATATTGACCTGCTTGCCTGTGCAACTGACAAACAATGAAGTCATGCACATAAATTAAACTCAAAATTTTGAAGTGAGTTTAAGACTCTAGTCTGTACCGTCAGTCACTCTCTCTCTCTCTCTCTCTTCTCTAATAAAAGAAACTTTTTTTTTTTTCTAGGCTCACACTGTACTAAACCAGTAACACCAGCTTCACAATCTCTCTCCCTCTTGGCTCTGCAAGAAAATTACACATATGCAAAGACTATCCAGAAAACTTTCCACTATTAAATTCTCCCCTCCGTGTCTATCAAATCATATCAGAAACTCAAACAAGGCCCATAAAACTAGCTCACACTCTCACATAAAACAAAGTTAACTAAATAAGCTAAACTCTCACTTCCACCACAAACCGACAAAACCCAACTCTCTATCTCTCTTTCCACACATGCATTCAAGACTGGTCCTCCCTCAATGAGTTTGGGTTGTCCTTCAACTTCTTGGGGGGTGAATGGGTTGTGTGGTGTCTCAGCTGGCTGCCAAGTTTGCCTTCTTTCCACCGTCGCCGCCAACTTACCAGATCAAGAAGAGAGACGATGGCAAGCTCACTGTGGTGTCTTCTTCCACTCCTTCCATGCCTATTCCAAACGCTGATGACACTTCCTTAGACGTTTTGCTTATTGACACCAAGCGTGGCAACAAGATTGTTGCTTTTTATCTCAGGAACCCATATGCTCGCCTCACTTTGCTTTACTCTCATGGCAATGCTGCTGACGTTGGCCAGCTCTATGACCTCTTTGTGCAGCTCAAGCTCAATCTCAGAGTTAATGTCATGGGGTCAGTCAGTCAGTCACTCTCTTTTCCTCTTTTCATTTTTGCTTTTTATTTTATTTATTTATTTTTTTTGAAAAAAGGGGATATTCTTATTTATTATATGGTAGGTTTGGTTAATGGGTTTTCACTTTTTTGGTGTGGCTGTGTATACAAATCTTACATATGTATTTTTTTTGGAGTGGGTTATTTAATCCGTGTTCTGAAATGGGTATATCTTTTGTGTCATGGCTTTGAAGCTTTTCTACGCTTTTTGTATTTTCAATCACTGTCTTTTCAAAGGATGCAGTATTTTTTGGAACTGGTTTTGTTGGGTTTAGATCTGTTTATTAGTAAAGATAACAGCTTTATTCAATGTTCTGACTAATGACTTCTCTTCTTAAGGTGTTAATGGGTAATGGGTTTTTCCCTTTTTACAATGAAATAAAGGTGAAAGTAAACAAGGTTGATTTAACAGTGTTTCCTTGTAGTTAGTTCTCTCATCGGTCCTTTTCAAACTTTTCTATTTGGCCCTCGTTTTTTACTTTCCCCTCCTCTAAAAAGTAAATTAATTTCTATTTTATACTTCGATGGAAACATTGTTTAGTATTTAACTATTCAC
The DNA here is from genome assembly GCF_002906115.3 of Quercus suber. NCBI lineage: Eukaryota > Viridiplantae > Streptophyta > Magnoliopsida > Fagales > Fagaceae > Quercus > Quercus suber. Next base: position 1,749,832 of record NW_027069512.1, on the reverse strand, counting down.
CTTCTTTTTCTCTTTTTTTGGGGGATATTCTGTGCTTTTGGGGCTTTGTGAGATTTTATGGCCTGAAATGGCCAACTCGTAATCTATCGAACTTTCCAAGATCTTATTTTACTTTACTGTGACATATTATGCACGATTTTTCAGTAATTTAGATCTTGGGAAAATTCGAGTCATCTAATCTTTCTACTTTTCATGTGACTCTATGGCACTTAAGAGAAAATTTTGAAAGGTATAAAATATTCCCTTCATTTTTTATGGACAAATTCATACTTTTGATTAATGTTTTTAAGGGGTTTCTTTAAAAAAAAAAAAAAAAAAAAAATCCTCAATCGAATTTGTGATCTTGTTTTCTAGGTACAATGTGATAAATTTGAAGCATTGGATTCCATTTTTGGGTTTATGTTAATACCATGCCTTCCTTCTGAATTTTATGATGCAGATATGACTACTCAGGCTACGGAGCCTCTACTGGTAAGGTAGGCTATGACAGTCTGAGTTGTACCATACTTTGCAGTGTTATTATTGTGCTGCTCCGTGACTCTCTTACTTTTTAGCTGTTACTTGAATTGTTAATGATTTGCTGACTACAATTGGGATTTACCATTGGAATAACTCTCTCTCTTTAGATAATGAGAACTTTTTTGTTTTGTTTTTTGAGAAGATAGATAATGAAGACCTGATTCATACTGTAGCTGCAATTTTGGATTTGGGAATAATTAGGGAGCAATGCTGGTGCCACAACTTGTTGCACAACTTGCCCATGTGGTGAGTTGTGGTTGGTGGAGGGGTGTCCCCACATGGACCCACCATCACCCCTCCACTAATCACAACTCTCCACATGGGCAAGTTGTGGTGCCAGCTTAATTCATAATTAGGAGAGTAACGAAGGACAATATGAGACGTCAGTTGGAGGAATGGATAATAGATGGGAGTGTTGACATTTATCATGTATTAATGCAAAAGAAATGCATAAGCGGACGGAGGTGTACATTCTAAATCAAGATATATGAAGCTAGATTAGAAAAAGTTGGGGATTTAGACTGCATGAAGTTTATTAACAATTTATAACCTAGTGAAAATTGTGATGAAAGTTGGTTCTGATGCAGAGCAAAACCAACATTATTTTAGAATTTATATGTTTAAATTTTTGTATTTATCTTAACATGAAATTGGATAATTGTAGACTTTTATTTGGATAGGATTAGATTTGAGATTAGATAGGGATTAGCATTTGAGTTCAATTAGGATTAGTTTTAGTAGTATTTTAGTTTTAATTATTTTTCCTTAGTTGTATTTTAGAAGCGTTTGATTGATTAATGATATTCATATTGGGGATTTTCCAATAGTTAGGTGCTGATTCCTATCAACTTAGGTGCAAATGCCTAAGTTTAGGTGCAGATGCCTAAGTTATGCTTGTTGTTGATTCCAAGCAACCAATAAGTGCCGATTCTTAGGGTTTATCTTTACTTTTCTTGTTACTTTTTATTTTGTCTGTTTTTCTTCCCATCAGATCATAGTACCAACACAAAAGCCAACCACCATTTGGAAAACCCAGCTTTAAAAAAAAAAAAAAATCCAGAAAATCTGCAACCCACAACACCAGATCAGACCCACTTGAATTTAGTGTCGCAGTCTAACTAGTTGTATCTAGTACCTGAAATTTTGGTCAGATCTCACTGGTCTTTCAAAGTTCCACATAAAACGAGACTCAACCAGTTCTAATACAAGATCCTACCTGTCATATTGAAAGCCCAAACCCAACCAGTGACTTCCCTTTAACCTTCTGCAATGCTCAGGTGCAACTCAAGTGTGCAAGCTCAGGTTCTTATCACAATTTTTTTGTTAGAAATTGATTATTTTAGTGCACAATGGTAGAAGTTCAACCACTTATTTTTTATGGTTATCAAGATGACAACACCTGGATTTTCAAAAATTGGATTTTTTGATGGAACAATTCTTTGCACAAGTGCATTTATCAAATGACAAATAAAAAATGTGGTATGCCAAAACAAGAGTTGCTGGTAGAGCATTGGAGTTTTGGAATCATTATGAGAACCTACACTTTCGAATACACTGTCTCTAATTACTTGGGAAAGAATGAAAGAAGACCTTTGCATTGTATATTTCCCGCAGTATTATCACAAAATTAAAGAGTCAGTTGCACAAATTTGATCATTATGGTAATTTTCAAGATCAAAGGACAAGTATGAGGCAGTGCAACAATGACCGGTCACTCATGAAGTATCTGCCATACGCCAGAATTAGGAAATCTAATGAAAACTGTTGAAGACTTAGCTACTCAAATGAAGGTAAATCAAGTATCATCAGACCTTGATATTGACCAAGAAGTGTATGCGTCAACCAAAGTTTCAATGTTCATGCAACCAGAAGAGTCTACTATAGAGCCTAAACAACAAGAAGCCTGAAGAATCATCCATGGTGCATGCAGATCTACAGTTTGATGAAGTCAAAAAGGTTGATACTCCAATTGCACATATTGAGTTTGTGATTCAAAAAGAGTTTCATGGGGTGGACTACAAGGTTTATCTATTTTCAATGATCCCAAAGAGGATTCCTCTACTACAGCAAGTGTTATGTGCCAGATTTTTCATCCTTCAATGATTTAAAACTTGAGGTCGAGTTTTCTCCAACCAAGGTAGTATGATGCAGGAGCAAAACCAAAATTATTTTAGAATTTATATTTTCAGATTTTTGTATTTATCTTACAGGAAATTGGATAATTTTAGACCTTTATTTGGATAGGGATTAGATTCGAGATTAGTATTTGAGAACAGTTAGGAATAATTTTCATTAGTTATCTTTTATCTCTTTATTTCCTGGCTCTAGTTCTATATAAGCTTTTAGTTTATTTGTATTTTAGAACAGAAGATTGATTGATTAATGATATTCAGATTGGAGATTTTCCAATAGTTGGTGCTGATTCTTGACACCTTAGGTGCTGATGCCTAAGTTTTGCTTGGTGCTGATTCCAAGCAACCCCTCAGTGCTGATTTGTTCATCTCAGAACGTCAAGACAAAAATGTGGATAAATCTAGCATACCTTCCATATGGATTGGTCAGTTAATGGTCATATTATCTAGATGAAAAATATATGTACATTGATAGCCACAATGTTTAATCATTTGAACAGGCTGGTGTTGTGGTTCATGTTAAGTATTAGTTGGTTACTATGGGCATGATTGATCCCCTTGTCTATCTCTCATCACTCTAAACATGCTTATTAGTTGGTGTAAATTCATTGGATTTGCTTCAGATTTTATGGTTGGGAAATCTCAAAGTCATGTGGACTGAACAGTTGAAGTACTTAATTGTGTTTTGTCTTTATGAAATGCAGCCGAGTGAATCCAATACATATTCTGATATAGAAGCAGTATATCAGTGCCTTGAGACTGAGTACGGAATTAGCCAGGAAGACTTAATCTTGTATGGGCAGTCAGTTGGTAGTGGACCAACACTGCACTTGGCATCTAAATTGCCAAGGCTCAGAGGTGTAGTTCTGCATAGTGCAATTCTTTCTGGTCTTCGTGTGCTCTGCCATGTCAAGTTCACATTTTGCTTTGATATTTATAAGGTGAGGATGCTGCCTTGTTTCTCATGAAAAAGATGTTGTGAGTTAGCTTGATCATAAGAACAGGCCACCCAATGAAATGTCACTATAACAGTGTACTTCCAATCAATTCCATTGGTAGACTTGGTAGAAGAACAATTATGCTAGAATTGAGTATTTTACTGGTTTATGCTATTTCTGCTGCAATTTCAATGTAGTAATTATACTTTGTTATGCAGAACATCAACAAAATTAAGAAGGTGAAGTGTCCTGTGCTGGTTATACACGTAAGTGTTTCTTCCCAAGTGCTCTCTTTTCCTAGTAGGTTCTTCTGCCTTCTCATGCTTGTTTGTAACAAGTGACTCAAGAAGACAACCATGTGAATGCCATTATTTATTGGACAGATTGTTTTTGCATGATTCTTGCATGAATTGGTCCCATATCTCCATAGCCATTTTCCTAATAAAGTTTGATTGAATCTTCTCAAGTTTCTTATACCCAATCCCCCATATTGAACCAGTTTACAAATCTGATTCCAATTGACTGGATGGAATTTATGCTCCTCGCCAATCCCACTACATAAAAAATATTTCTGAAGCTTTCCAATACTTTTGACCACCTACACCAGAATAGGGAAGAGAGAAAGAAATACCAATAGGCAGCATAGGGGAAGAAGCACTACGCCTAGAATTGATAATTGAAGCATCTGAG